>NC_133338.1:43608390-43941724 GCF_030506205.2 Paramisgurnus dabryanus
GATAAAATTACGTTTACTTTCCTCAACTATATTTTATAAGTTGTGACAACTCATTTCTGTTGACATGACTTGTAATTCTAAGTTGATTTAACAAAAAATTTTAAGGCAGCAAAGTTTTTTTTACAGTGCAGACAAGTTTCTGTGTGAACGCAAGCACGTCCAGTAAATCTTCTGGGATCATTGCCGGAAAGAAGACCTAGTAAGATACACGGAAAACCCTCTGTGTGAACAAGAACAAGGAGGGCAGTGAGGACAGGCACGTCATCACAAGAAAAGTTATGGTTCAGCTCTTTAAAACGAGAGATTTACATGCATACGCTATCAAAAATAAGGGTACAAACCTGTCACTGGGGCAATACCCTTAAAAAAAGGTCCTAATAGGTACAAATATGTATCTTTGAAGTACTTACATGCACTTTTTGGACCTTTTTGAAAGGGTACTGTCCTAGTGACATCTTTCGTACCTTTATTTCTGAGAGTGTATAAACATTCACAATGAGAAATGTTGCAAACTAGATTGAAGCAGTTATCATGAAATCGTAAATGAGACACATAAACAATAACACGCGTGCCATACTGAGGATGCGCATGTCATGGCCACATGAAGTTGGTTCAACTCTTTAAAATGAGGGATTTACATGCAATACAACATTCACGACGATAAATGTCAGCAAACTGGACTGACGTCTACTGCCGACTTTTGTAAACTTTATTTGGAGAAAACATTAACTTTGTGGTAGAATTCAACGGGTAAAACTCTCCTTTAAAGATCTCTGTGCTACGGCTATATATTTTTGTTTTTGTCGAGCATGCACTGATGTGGATTCCACAGCGGGCTATTACCTGAGAGCCTGCGGCATTATGTCCCCAAATGTGGGCTCTGAGCAAGGCCGTAGCCAGGATTTTTCAAATACCGAGGACATTTTTTTTTATTATTTACATTTTTTCCATATTACAGAATAATAATAAACATGTCCAAACTACGACATAGCACAAATGTAACTGTGTCTGTGAGAATTTTGTTGGTGACTAAAAGCATCCAAAATAAATCAATCGTTACATTTCCTCATCTGAAGTGCAAGTCACCCTTTGCCTAGAAACTGCAAAACTGTGTCATTTTTTCAAGAAGCTTCTTAAATTTTCAATTTAGGATGAATTTTTAAGAGTATAGAAGGAGTTTATATATAATATGGGTTCTTAGTGGCTGCTTTTTCTTTAATATTCAGTGTAAGTCATCTATTTCAAAAAAAATATTTTTTGGTTTCTAATAACAAAAATTAATCTGTTTGGCACAGCTATATTTTGTCTACAAAAGTAATTTCAAGCATTTAACCATAAGCCTTCAGATTTAATGATTTTTAAGAGAATAGTTAACATTTTAGTTAAGTGACCTTAAACTTTTGAGCAGTAGTGTAGGTTTTAATCTCATTGGAAGCCGTATTGCATCCCATATTGTAGGCTATTTGCTGCATAACCTTTAACTTTCTCACCTTCCCTCCTTCTCTGCTCATCTTTTGCTGGCTTTCCAAATGATAGTTAAGTTTGTTACAGCCTTTTCATTTTTATTTGCTTTATTAGATTAGAATTACAGACGCGGAGAGACTCTTTCTTACGTTGCATGTTACATAAACATTCTTGCCTTTCTTGCATACTATTCTTGTATAGAAGCAGTGCTTATTATACTTTGTGTTTGCGACCGCTACCTTTGAGCTTGTTGTACTTCCATCGCTCTGTCGTTGCGGGTGTGAGGGACTCGGGCGGACTGCACGTGAGGACCGGGATGTCTGTTAGTGTCTAGCAGCAGCAGAACCCACTGCTCGTTGAGTGTAGAGAATGATACTCTCGTGTCAGTCTCCAACCACGACAGAAAAGATCGCTAGATTTGTCCTTTTTCGCTTTTTTTAAGTTGCTAAATCTAGCGACAAAGTCATCAACAAGTTGGCAACACGGCACTGCTCGGACTGTGCATGTACATAGTGTATGAGCTATTCCTGCTTCTGGTTGGCTAACGATGGAAATTCAGCCAATCATCATTGATTATGTGGTTGTCCCACCCCCTCTAACATAAACAGGCCAATCATCATAAGTTATGTGTTTCCCACTCCTCAACACACAAAAACATTGCCTGTCTGATGAGAGTTTACTCGCTTCAGTGAGATTAATTATACTAATGCGCAGCATTTTAATGTCAGTAACGCAGTAAGGAAATGACGTTTATATATAACGCCGTTATTTCCATCACTGCACGTGATGGTCCGTAGATGCATGGATTGTCTCCTCGGCTATTTTCACATTAAAATGAAACGAAACTTCAAGAAAAAACTACCGAGGACATGACCTCGGTGTCCTCAATGGTAGCTACGGCCATGGCTCTGAGGAGGACTTATGGCAAAATTTAGGACAGGGCTATGAACCTGCTTCTTCAAGCTTAAATTGCTTTGATGGTAGGAAACTTTTGTTGTTACATCTTATCTCTTATTACTTTTTTATCACATTTTTAAGTAATAATAATAATCATATAATAATCACACAAAATGTAAATTAGATGAAATCTGGGGAAAGGTCTGCCTTTGCAGTGGAAATGTTACATATAGAATACTGTCAGTGATCTTTGCTTATTTTCTGCTCCAGAAAAAAGACAAAAACCCAACTTAAAAACGCCCTTAACACCTAAAAGCATATTTTTGGTTGAGGGCCTTTGTGGTGCCAGTGGAGGCAGGTGTTCTGGAAAGTTATTCGAATGATTAAATCGAAGGCCGTGGGAAGTGATGTATGAAGAACCGTAGCATTTCAGCTTCATTGGCTGAAGGGAGCCATTACAATTTAAAATGAACTTTAATGTTCTTTTAGAGCAGCAGGTAATTTTAGTTGGGCCTCTATAATGTCAGCATGTGTGTTTGTAAAATGGAGAGCGGGAAATAGAGGTCATGAAGCCATATGCGCAGCCACATGCAAATACATCCATCCTTTACAAGCCCGTATGGACAAGTGAGCAAATGTGTGTGGGTTTGTCCATATGTGTGTGTTTCTGGGTATTTGCATGTTCACAAGCATGCTTGTCCTTGTTGAGTGATGTTACACATGTAACACAAACGCCAAGGCAGTTGCTGTTTCGCCACTGAAAGCATATGGCAGCTGTTTTACGCAGATGAAATCCTGTTGGCTTCACAGATTCTCAATATTTAACAGCCAAGGATGGTATTACATATGGAAATAACCAAGAAGAGAGTGTTTGATTGTCATGTTCACTTTCTCTTCAATGTCATTGTGATAATGAAAAAGTATTAAAGATATGGTTAAATAAAAAATGGATTGCATCAAATATTTAGAGTTTCTTTCATTGCTATTGAGTTTTGGGTTCATAGGTTCGGCACCTATATTTAATATTTAAACAACCGACACTATTATAGCATTTGAAGGTTATACAATGAACATTGTACTGGAGAGTTACCATGCTATTTTAAATAGCTAATTGGTTATAAATAAATTCTCAATTATTTTTAATAGTCAGTCCTATACCAAGTTGTACCATACAATTAAAATGAATAAGTTGCACCAATTAAAGTAGTTCTAGCTTGTAAATTTTATGTCCTGTTGGATCATTGGTGTTCAATGTTGTGTGCACGAACACATCATTCTTTAAAACCTGTCATGTCTTGGAATGATCTTAAGGAGAAATTGCTGACATTGGCCCTGAGCCCATAATGCAGCAGCATGCAATACATTTAGTTAACCTCAGCCACCTGCTGTATCAACTGCGCTTCACATATGTGAGATTATTTAAATTAAATTTTGTCCCTCTTGGTTTCTGAGTAAGCTAAAAATACAACGAAATCTGGGAAGGGGAGGTCTAAGACAAAGAGAGGCAGTGTCAAATATGAATAACATGACCTTACTTTAGTCTTTTAAAGGTACTGGGAAATAATTTTTAGGGAAAAAATTCCATAGACATAAGAAGGAGAAAACAAAAACTGGTGGGTCAGAGGGAAAAACGAGAAAAAAATTGTATCTCAATGTATCATTATGTAATGTAAAGTAACAGTTCCCTCAAATAAATACACAAAATCTACTATTGTTCAGACAAACCGACAGTCCTCTCCCCCAAAATCATGCCATTGGTTAAGACAAAGTGAGTGTATCTTGCTAGATGGGTCAATGTTTTGATTTCACTGTATTGCTACAATAGTCACACTTTTCCATAAAAAACATACAAATAAAGAGCAAAGTTAGCAAATGTCTAACTTAAAAAAAAACTTTTGTCTACCAAAGTAATTTTGAGTAAAAGCATAAACAAGCTACACATGATGCAATAGCTGCGTTGCATTAACACATGCATGCTTTCCTTACAAGCTTTTATCCAATCACTGCCATACTGCGGTTAGAGCTGTACTTTACTTCTAGAAATGTTGACTTAGTACACCATTAGCTGTCCCTAAGTACACCATTAGAAGAGAGAGAAGGAGGAGAAGGGGAGAGGGGAAGGAAATGGTCATGGGCTCAGAGGTCCCTATTATAACCTCAATATCTCCTCTCTACTACTTCAGCACTGATCCCAAAATGGAATATAAAACACTCAAACACTCCATTTCTCTTTTTTCTTTTTACATCTTTGCGTCAAGGCTCTAGAGAGATCTGGTAACACCGTGGTGTTGAAGAGAACATTAACCTCATAGCAGAGCTACTTATGGAGCTTGTTAAGCCGGACACCTGCTCGCCATGGCCCACTTCAGCATCGTTTAACTTTGTGTCTTTTCCTTCACCCCTCCATCCTTCTCCTCTTCCTCCCATACGGTTATGACACACACTTGAAGAAAGATTCCTTTGCTAAAAATGCTACAATGAAGTGGTTTGAAATTATAGCAATGCAAGGCACCCCACAGAGGCAAAGAACAGGGAAGAAATCTGTCCTCCTGACATCCCAAGAGTTGCATGTTTTGCAGAAAGAAAAGCAAGAAAGATTTTAACAGCACTTGCTTCTGACAACCAAAGAATCTGGAAAAGGTGTGAAAAAGTGAGAATGACTGTGAGATTTACAGAAGTCAACCAAAGTAGTTATTCTTTTCTCATCCTAAAGATTAAATAATAATGGAGGACCTCAAAGGGAAAGAGGGGTAAAGTGCTTCTGGATGAACCTTAACAGCCTCATCGATGGGTTACTCTCATTATAAGCACATCTCCATGGTAACAGTTAGGTGTAGTGTAGCTCATGGCTATGACCTGTAGACTGCTTATTTCTTATGCATAAGATTTTTCCACATTCAGAGACCATCAGAGGTTAACACATATTTAATACATCTTTCATTTTTATGGTATGTTGCATTAATGACATGGGTAAAAACTATTATTTAATAAAAATGAATGTCAAGATAAAGGTAACCGTCACTCAAACCTTTGCTCTTATTCATAGGTGCCATGCACACTATGCATCATATTGTAAATATATCTTATATATTTTTCACCTGATCTCACAGGAATTCGTTCTTTTTTTACGAGTTGGCTGATTTGTGATTTTGTACGAAGTGAATCGTACAAATACGTACAATATATATATATATATATATATATATATATATATATATATATATATATATATATATATACAGTATATATATATATATATACAGTATATATATATATATATATATATATATATATATATATATATATATATATATATCGTCGCTGCCCGATGAAACTCACGTATGTCCAAAACGGTTACTTTTCAGGAAGTGAAAAAACACTGTATTTCAAAAGCAGTTGAATGCAGCGTTGTCATACTTGGTACGGCATCTTTACATGTAACCATATTCTTGTCAGTCTAATGATATAATTCACATTTGACCGAAATTGAGTTTAAATGGACATACGTGCATATTTTACAGTAATGGTGGTCTATACGCGTTCTTCTGATCATTAATTAGAATGGCCAAGTCGCGTTTCATATTGACAGATGAATACGCTCAGGTTATTAAATAGCCTACGTCTTAGTTTATTAAATACGCTTAGTTTATTTAATATTAATTATAGATGTATTAAATGTCTCTTTCAAACTATGAAGGGACAATGAATCAATACACTGACATGGTAATGCTAGACAGATACTTTGTTTGCACAGTCCTACCGTAATTTTGTCACTACGTACGTCTGGCGTCAGGGGGGGAACGTTTACCTCGATGAAGGAAAGTCATTAGCCGTTTCTCAATATGCGTTCTTGTCTGTACTTGTGTTCTTGTGGACTTGTGAAACGTCATCAGTCGTGGCCCAAGTACTGTTCCAATTCAAAGTTCGCATCAAGCCCAAGTTCACATTAAATCCCCGGATGTGTTCTTGATCCGCCCATTTTATCGAGGATGCATCAGAGGAGACTTGTGTGGACTTATGACAGCGAAGTTTCCCAGAATGCATTTTGCGTCAGGAGTTCGTTCTTCCGAGTCTGAACTTGCAAGTTCAAACTACGAAGGACACAAGTCCGAGTTCGGCGTACTTGGTTTTGAGAAACGGCTATTGTCTCACCAGGCTATGTTTATTCGCCTATCCAGTGCTGGGCTTCGATGAAACTTCACAAGACTGCCGGGATGCTTCCACAGGGCGGGAGATACGCGGAGTAATTAACAGCTTTGACACCTAATGGATATACGTGAAAATCAGATGACATGATTTCACAACTTTTCATTGGCCATTTAGAGATGTGAAGCATATTGTATATGGAAATGAACCTGGACATTCAATCAAAAATCTAAAAATCGGCAAAATTGACATCGACGATGAAAACCACGTATGTCACAATAATGAAATCCCACCCCTAACTCCTACCTCACGGGGCGAAAGCAAAGTGCACAAAAACCTATATATTTTGTACATTTATTTGGTACCAATATATAGATTTAACTCATTCCCCGCAAAACATTTTTTGAAAATTTGACCCCAGCATTTTTTTGTCATTTTCAAGTTTCACAAAATGTCCTTGCAGGAAAATTTTCTTCTAAAAATATATAAACATACAAATATCTCAAATCAAAGAACAGACCATCTGCTTTCAAACAAACAAACAAACAAAACGGGAAAAAAAATGTTTCATCCTATCTTTTTTCTCTACTTATAAACTCTTACATATGGGTATTTTGTCTTTCAATTTTTTTTTAGCAAAAGCTGAAATAATTGCATTTTTGTGAAGAAATTTTGTTAGAGATCAGATTCATAACGGTTATCACAACATATACAGATTTTAAAATAAGAAAATAATGTTTTGGCTTCAGTTTTTTCATAAAACGGGTAAGTGGTCATCTAGTGGATAATCGCAGCATTGCAGATTAACACAAAAAATTTATCAGAAACATGTTTGTTTATGCAAATATTTTCTCTTAATTGACGAGATAACTTCTATGTATCTTTGGGGAAGTAATAAGCTCTCTGTGGTACCAATATATACATTTGTGGTACTAATATGAACTCTTTAGGTGCAAAGCTGTCTGTTTGGAAGGGTAAAACCCCAGTGACAGCTGTGGTACATGTAGACCTTAATTTTTTGACAATGCATGAACAAAGATTGCTTTGTGTTTTACAGTCTACATTTGTGACTTGGATCAGAGTCCTGTAACGGGTCAGGTACCCGCGGGTACTTGCGGATACCTGGATAAAAGTGTCTAAAACGGGTGGATTGTGACATTTCTAAAATTCACTGGCGGGGATGCAGGCGGATAATTAACTCTGTGCGGGCGGGTAGAAGCGCGAATGAAAATATGTGCAATATTTTTATGTCTAAATTACCATTACACGCGCAACATATGACATTTGACCCATCACGTCACCACCACTGCGACAGTGCCTAGTTGGAGCGAGCATTGCAGGAGTTGCATAAAGTTTTGCCCTTGAAAACTGGGAACTACTTCTCTTAGAAAGCATTTGTGTAGGTAGGTGGTATTTTTTCTTGTTCTTTTTTTTTCATTAATATGTTGGTAACACTTTACAATAACAGTACATGAATAATCATGTACTAATACATAAATTAATAATTACTTTAATATGAAGTAATGATAAGTTAAGCCATGTACTAATCAATAACTAACCATAACTATGTCATGAGTCATACGAATTCATGCATGAATTACAGCCCCCTTAACTACACATGAATACATGTTTGTTAGTTAATGCATTAATTAACACTTTGGGTAACCGAAATCAAACATGCTCTAGAACAGTGGTTCCCAACGGTTTGCAGGATCTGATGCTTTGTTTGAGGTCAAATAAAGATGCATAAAATGTTCCACTTATAATTTTAGAAACAAAAGATATTTTTCAAATTCATGTGCTCACAATACCAAGATAGCAGGTAGTTAAAATATTTTATTATGTAAGATAATTGTTCTCTATTTTTGTGTGCTTGTCAATGTAGATTGCAAAATCAAAAGGAAGGTGGATGTAAACGTTACGGCCTACAACAGGCTGTCCGCTCGTTACACTTGTGGTCTGCTGCTTTTGGCGCTGTCAAAATATTTCAGTTAAAATCATTCTGACTATTCCTCAGAAATGACAAACATGTTAACTAAAGTCACAATGCCAAATGTGTAGTGTTCATATAAAGACCATCAAACCGTCAATCATACCAGTTTATTTGTGAAAGCTATTAAAATGTTATCTTTATGTTATTTTAATTATTGTTTAATTAATTTTTCGCATTGTATCAGGATCAGCGTTCAGCCAGGTGCAGATCTACGGGTGGATTGACAGCTTGCCCACCCTATCAGATTCATGGAAATACATTATGTTTTTTCATTCAAACCGTAATTCTTCAACCATTTGAACTATCAAAAAATTAGAATTGCTCCTAAAGAAAACAAATTGCGCTTTTTGGCAATATATGGTTTATTACGGTAATGTCTTGCTTTCCGTCCACCAATCGCTGCTGTCATCTAGAGCGGAAGAGGCGGGTTTGAAGAGAGCGCGGTAGGTTAGATTGCACTGAGTAGCAGATTCGTGTGTGAACGTGTGGATCACTGCGGTAAAGAAAAGACTTCTAAATAAAAACGGTGTACACCAGCAACACTAAAGTTAACTCGCTCTTGGTGGCTCGCGACTCGACGGCCCGACTGGACTGTTTAAGTTGATTTTCAATAAAGCAGTGTTGATATTTTTTGCTTCTGGGTCCTCTATATTTCAGTACCAGTGCTTAGGTAAGCCACGGGCGTTTAATTAAATAAATGCTCAATGCTTAAATAGTTCATCGTAAATCGTTGTAATATGCTTATGACTTGCGAATGTTATGCTTATTTAATTGAAATAAACCAAGCTTAATGACGTATGCAGCCTGCATATCCGACCTCCGGAGGATGCAGCCTTCTGATTGAGAGACGGCCGATTCTAATACAGTTAGATTGAATAACGTAATTCCATCTAAAATGTACAAAACACAGTCATTTTATCTTCCCAATTAACGCAAGTTAAAAAAAGTATGTGAATTTTTCTGGCCCGCAGATGTATAGATGCCCACCTATCAAAAACACTTTCTGCCTCTGGGTAACTTATATTTTTATTTGTTAATGTATGATAAGGTCATGACTTTACTAAGGGGGCACATCATTACTAACTCATCGTTAACTACTAATAAACTAACATAAATTCATGATTTGTTATGGAATGATTAGGTCATGACTTTACTTGAGGGGGCACATCATTACTAACTCATCGTTAACTACTCATAAACTAACATAAATTCATGATTTGTTATGGTATGATTAGGTCATGACTTTACTTGAGGGGGCACATCACTACTAACTCATCGTTAACTACTCATAAACTAACAAAAATTCATGATTTGTTAATGTATGATTAGGTCATGACTTTACTTGAAGGGGCACATCATTATTAACTCATCGTTAACTACTCATAAACTAACATAAATTAATGACTTGTTAATGTATTATTGTGTAGGCCCTACACAATGACTTTTCTTGGAGGGGTACACTGTTAAAAAGTTATCAATTACACATTCTATACAAATTCAGCTCATCAAAATCCAAATTTTTGGTGGTTTTAAAGGAGAGGAGCAAATGTGAAAATTAGTCAGACATTTGGAAGTGGTAATAATGGCTTAAAAGAAGAACAAAACAAATACTGTATGTGCATTTTGATATTAAGACGATAATAACCATCGTCTGTAGGCTAACACTGATTTAAATTTAGAAAGAATAGTGTCTGTCACTCTTAATGGCAGCAGTGGAACTAATTTTAATTATTAATCCATAATTGCACATTTAATGATTAAGGTTAACTGTAAATGTTGCAAGAAATCCAGTGCCATTCAATGTTTTTAGCTCAGCTGCAGGAGCAAATATATAAACAGTTTTGCATTACAAACCTAAACATTTTGCATTAACAAAAGTTATTTTCGTTCTTCTAGAGAGCTTGTTTGATATGGCGTACACAAAGTGTTAGTTAATGCATTAACTAACAAACATGTATTAATGTGTAGTTAAGGTGGGTGTAATTCATGCATGAATTCATATGACTCATAACATAGTTACAGTTAGTTATTGATTAGTAAATAGCTTAACTCATCATTAGTTCATATTAAACTGATTATTAATTTATGTATTAGTACATGATTATTCATGTACTGTTATTGTAAAGTGTTACCAATATGGGTATTTGTGTATAGTTATCAGGTTCCATAGCCTCTTTATGTGCCGATGGTAAGCTACTTGAATGGCGCAAAACAAAGCACACTTTAGCCTGTTTCATTAGGCCAATTATTGACACTGTTGTGATGTTAAGAGAGGTACGAGATAAAAAATAAAGCACTTTAATTTAAATGAATTTAGCGTGTGTGTTTTAAGCGTGTGCGGGTACAGGTCGGGTAACGGGCCAAATATTAACGGGTCTGGGTATTGGCGGATTTAATTTTGATATTATCATGGGTGAATGGTCGGATCTGGTGCTGAACTTTGCGAGTACAGACGGGAGCGGGTCTCCAAAATGGATCCGTGCAGGACTCTGACTTGGATGTGCATGTGAGTGTGAATGAATTTTCATGCCATGTGTCTCTCTGGACTACTTAACTTTATATCATATAGTGACACGAAAATACACCGATAGTTAGATACAGTGTTATATGTTTCCTAACAACTTACAAGTCAACTTATAGGGACTAAATCCTCCATAGATGCTGCAGTTGCTGTAGTTTTAAGAAAACTGTAGCCCTATATATAGCGCTGATAAAACTAAATATACTGCTGGGTTGACCGGGCCTCTGTGTGGGTCCTGGGAGGTTTAAGTATGATTTCATGGTCTAAAAAGTTCACCAAAAAAAGTGAAGAAATAATTTAATATACCAAAAACACATATTTTCCAATGTCAGCCAAACAGGCACTCCCAGGTGTGTAGAGTCAGTCAAGAGCGGAAATGATAAATTATAAAATTTTAATTTAATCCAAAATGTGGGCTCATACTGTATAAGAGAAATAAACTGCTGCACTCCACAAAAATTGCATTATCTGTATCATTTACAGAGCTTAATATGCAAACATTCACAGCACCTCTCCATCAATCACTGATATCTCCTGGCAGGCCGTTGTGACACATTGTGGCATTGCCCCATATGAGTCTGATGTGCTGAGACTGGACAGCTGCCCAGTTCAGTAAGAACTTTAATACTGTGAACCTAAGGTTAATTAAACTGGCTATCCCGACACACAAGCTCCGGGCACGCTGATAAGTGGGGTCAAAGTTCAACAGGGCATTATGTAGAAGGAGTGCCCAACGTGCCGAGGAGAAGCTTTCAGGGGTGTAGTATAGCTAGTTTCGTTCAAAATCATCACGCAATCTTTTCCTGTCACCTGCGCCCTTGATCCGTCGGTGGTATTCCGACCAACAAGATTCAGGTATATTCCCACAGAGTGGAGAGTGTGACCCAGAAAAAGCATCGGTCTGCTGAATGATAGCCTGTGTTCCACAGGGGTGAGATGGGGGCAGAAACATTAGTTTTCTTCACTCTCGCCTGTGGTTAGTGTAGACCAGGGTCTAATAACTGACGTCTGTTGAACTGCCTGCTGCCTCTGGCATATGATAGCCTAGAGGAAAGTGACCTTGAGTAGTCATTTGGCTATAATCCCAAAACCCAAATGAACGTGCCAACGGGAGGGTTTTGTTGTAACATAAATGCTGCATCCGCTGCCGATACGGCACACCTGAGGGCCACAAGTTGGTCGGTTTAATAGAACAACTAAGCATTTATGTGCTTTTTGGTGTTTTACACAATTATTTAACATGCCGTTTCTTTAACGACAGATATTTTTTATCACCTACAAAACAGAATCTTATCATCTTCTCAGTTTTACTTTGGGATGTTCTTCCATGGGATTCAATCACGGCTTTGATTAGGTGGCACCTGCCAAATACTTTTGATGTTGGAAGACATAAGAGTGGCATCCCCCCATGTTGTCTTTTTGCCAACATCAGAGCATTAACAGCAAATGTCTCAAAGTAGATTTCTTCTTAACTAATTCCATAGGGTCTAATGCAGTTCCTGTTACAAAGATGTCTCATTACTGTTGATAGGCCAGTTTGTTGAGTTCAGAAATACAGTATCAGACATTATTGGCCTACTAATGGGCGGCATACTGATGCTGCTTTAGGCATGAAGCCATAATTGCCCCCACTGACGATGCCCAAAGGAAAGAGGAACAATCATTATGTTTCACAGAGATTTTATAACCTAGCAATTAAGTTTTCATAAATCGAGGGGAGCAAATTAAACCAGGGATGAGGGTTGTACAAGAGCGCAGGTGTGAAGATGTGGAGTGGGTAGTCACTCACTTTCTATTTTTAGGGTTTGAGGAGGTGCTTGTTTTTTTTTTGTTTTTTAAATGTGGGGAAATTATTTGGGAGCAATTAATCCCCATGCTGATATAAAATAATAAGCATAGAAGTATTTAGCATTTTATTAAATTTGACTTTCAATCAATTTCAGAAATCTCTGGACGTTATAGTATATCTGATCAAAGTAGTTTTCTGTAGTGTTGTACTTTTAAGAGGTCAACAGTTTAAGTCCACTATAGTATTTACAGGGAGTTAATTCATTTTCCTGTGCAAGCAGTTAAAGCAAATTTGTGTCAGCACTTTGCTCAAAAGATATATAGTTCTTTATGTATGTTTTTTTTTTTTTTTTGTAAAATAATAGTTATAAAATACACGTAAAACGGGTAATTTGCCTTAAAGGGACTGCAAGTAGAATTTACCCCACCTAGTGGTGAAATCGTATTTTGCATTCAAACAAAGAGTGCTCTCTAGCGCCTTGCCTTTCCAAATGCGTGTTGCAACTACAGTAGCCGTTATGTAAACACTGATCTCCTTTGTCCGTTGCAGCTGGTTCATGTGTTCTGAATGAAAATGCGTTGTGGAAACGCGTTTGTAGGCAAGTGCTTTTTGTCCCTCTCTGCTATTATAGTTTATCAATACAACGAAATGACATGGACTTACCCGTTTAATGTAAGTAAAGAGGAGAAATTCTAAGCTTATAAAGAAAAGTCATATCATTGGCAGATGTCATTTGACACCAACAAGGACATATTTATGAATAAAGACATTGATTTTGATTAATAAAACACTTAAAACACTACTTACTGTCCCTTTAAGTGCAGACCTCAACCCCATCAAGCAAATTTGGGGCGAGTACTGCACTACATTTTAATTATGAATGTACAAATTTCAGTTGCAGAAGGCATGGAATAACATTTCTTATAAACATTTCAGTTAAAGTTCTGTAAAAAATTTATTGACACTATATTCCAGAGAAATGTGATGCTGTAATTGGTGCAAAAGGTGGACAACTGGACATACCAAATATTAAAGCCCGATTAATAGTCGTACGTAAGTTCTACGCCGTAGCTATAGCGTAGGCTATGCGTAGCCTATGCGTAGCCTAAGGTGCACCTCGCAAAAATGTTAACAGCGCTTTAGTTCTACGTGGACCACAAGCACTGTGAATGGTCCACCAGAACCCCTTTTTTGACGGTCGCGCTGCTACTGTGGTTACACTCGTAGATACTGCCTACCAGCGGCCTGCGCGCGTGTTTGCACGTCGACGTAGACGACTACGCAAAAGTATAAATGAAAACTGCCGTGGAACCTACGCCGTAGCGACTCCACTGTAGGACCAATGCACAACTATAACGAGCCCTTAAAAGATAAAAGTGGATAAAAACAGTACAACTCACTTCATCTGATATTTGTTGTGCTCAGGGCAACCATCATTATGAAATGAAATTATGTTTTGGGAGCAAAAAAAGGGTCAATATCTTCAGGTCTTTTCAGGTGTTATAATAATTTTGGCGACCACTATATTTTTTCATTACTACAAAAATTTTGGATTTAAGATCACACTAACTTAGTATGAAAGAACATACAAATATTGGTATAGATGATTATGTATAAACATGTCGATTACACTTTACTTCATAGATCGGTAATAACTGGGTAATTTTATGGTAATACATATGTAATTTTATGGTAGTATTACACTGTAAAAAAATGGCTGTAATTATGCAGCTGGTTGCCAGTAACTTACTGTAGAAGATAAGTACTGGAAATGTTTCATGTTCATTTAACTTTGAACGAACTGTTTCCAGTAAATAACATAAATGTAAAATCTACAGCAAGTTACTGGCCAACATGATCTCACAAAGTTCTGTGGAATTCCCACGGATCTCCGCATTTTTCCGTGGCCTTACCATGGACTTTCTTTTCCGTGGCATTCTCACAGATTGGTTACTCAACTGCTTTTTCCTATTTTCAAACCATTGTCGCTTTGGTTTAGGGTTAGATTTGGTATTTGCATTGGTATGTCACTTAAAGTATTGGTTTACACTATTTTTCTGATTTATTCTTTTATATTTTCTAAACTATAAACAATTGTAGCCTGGTGTTGGGGTTAGAGTTGGGTGAAGGATGTAATTGTATGTAAATCTAACCCTAAACCGAAGCGACAATGGTAAGAAAATAGGACAAAACCTATTATGAATAAGTCAGTGGTAGGGCCACAGAAAAATGCGGAAATCCACGAGAATGGCGCAAAAAAATCTGTGACTATGGAAATGCGTGAGATGAGGTTGTACTGGCAGCTAGTTGCCAGGAATACCCAGTAATACTGTAATTTCTACAGAATTTACAGTGTATTTTAAAACCACATATTAGAAGTAATTTCTGTGCAGTTTCCAGACAATAACAATGGAAAATAGGTTGATTTAAAGGTATAATAAAATGGTATTAACTGTTGTGAATATGTAATTACTGAAATGTTCAGGATTTACTTATTGTGAAGTAATATTTCTGTAATTACCCCAGCCTGATGGTGTTATGAAGGAGTAAAATGTTAAGTACATGGTTACTTTTAGATATTATGGCACATAATGGCACACAGTGATCAAGGAGACTAAGTCTAAGTTAATAGTTAGATGGTAAAATGCAAAATCTTATCTGTTACTACCATGAAAGAAATTAAGTAATTTCACAGAAAATACATGGTGTCAGAGCTTTACAATACAGTATTCCTGTTCCTACTTAATTTCTCAGCTGTGTTGATATACAGTACCCATAAAGTATCCTTCTAGTGGTGCTGAAAGTTGTTTCTTTGTAATTACCTTGAAATAAATAAGGTAGTTTTAAGGAAACTACACAGTATCCGGGCTGTAAAATCCAGAATCACCTATTTCCACTCAATGACTTAGTTAATACCATCTGCTATGTGAAATAGGCTACCATATGCTGAAACAGACAAATACCTGCTGCAGAACTTTTATTAAATTCTTGGTTGATCACTGTGATATAATGCCATAACATGTACGGTCACACTTTATTTTACGGCATCACTGTTACAGTGTAATTATACATTTAAGTACTAAGTAATTATCATTAACAACATGTACTTACTATAGGGTTGGGGTTAGGATTAGGGTTTGGTTTAGGGTTAGTTGCAGGTTACTATGCATAATTAACTGTTATTACTATAATAATTACATGTAACATGTGTAACAAAGAAACCGTAAAATAAAGTGTTACCACATGTACTTACCAACATTTTACTCCTTCATAACACCATCAGACTGTTGTACTTGCCAAAAGTATTATTTCACAATTAGTAAATCCTGAACATATATCATTTCTGTAAGTATATATTCACTAAAGTTATTACCATTTTATTATAACTTTAAATTAACGCAATTTACATTGTTATTGTATGAAAACTGCACAGTAATTGTCTGCAATTTACTTGTAATATGGGGTTTAAAACAATATAACATGAAATTACCCGGTTATTACATATCTGTAATGTAAAGTGCTACCAAAATATCCTACTCATAATTCTCAAGTCAAACTTTACATATTTTATGAGTAGGTTAATTCTTATCGTTTTGTGCAATCTTATTCATTGTTTTTTAGGCTTTGCTTTCACCCTAGTGATATTTTGTTTAAGAGCAGGGCTTCATTAATGCTTCTTCCTCATAATGATATAAATTCATACAAAATAGCCACCTTGTAAAACTCACAAATTCCTGTGAGATCAGGTTATGTATTCATTACTACAACAACTACTACTACGTACTATCATCATTCACTGCTACTACTATTTACTACTGCTGCTATTATTGCTGCTGCTACTACTACTACTCCAACTAATAACAATAATAATAATAGCAGCATGTAATTTATTAAAAGATGTTAATAATGCCTTTACCATCATGCTGTTAAAACTTAGAAGGTAATTACCTCTGTCTTTTGTTGTTTTGCATTGTTTTGAGAGCTTGTCCAACTGTGATGAGGCAAAGGGGGGAAGAGAGCTCATGGAGTGTGATTTGTTTTTGATATTCACAGCGAATAAACCAGGTGTTAACAAGTGCAGACAGACGTGGCAAGGCTGGGGAAATGTTTACAATTCATAATAATAATTACCTCATGAATAATCATGCAAGATCAGGTAACATGTTAATTATTTGACTGAAAGACACAGAAAAATGAAAAGAATGAAATATTAAAAGTTAACTTTTCCTCCCCCAATTTTATTTCAGTGTCTCTTCAACTAAAATGTCAGATAGCACTACATATTTCATTTTTATCATTTTTCTATCATCAACTTCCATTGTCTCTTTAATATAGATAGTGAAACTACTAGGCCACATAAATAGTAGGTAAAGGATATTACTCTTTAATTTCTGTATCAAAGATAAGTCTTAAAATGCTACAGTAACAACCTCAGAGATGTACAGGTCACATGTCTTTAAGAAGCTGAAAGGATGGAGACCATGACCTGACTCTGTACCTTGTCCACTTTTATTTGGCTCTCTATTGAAGCAGGACGGCTCAATCAAACAATACCATGCACTGCGACAATACAGCAGTGTAGTAAATGGGGAGGGTGCGTGGTGCACGGGGGTGTGATGAGAGCTGATAATACTGTCGTCTTCTACCTGCACCTGGTCATTATCACCTAGATGAGATCTCTCCATGCTTCAACTCCACCTGACAATCACATTGTTTTTAATCACCTCAGCAGATGTACTTATTATTATTATTATTATTATTATTAGCGAGAACAGCTGCTTTACTGGATGAAGCAATCTGTCAACATTGTACTATCAAAAACATTATTAATAAATCCTTACGTTTATGTAGGGCTATTTAACCGTCACCAATGTGCAGCATCAGACAGACGCTGTTTTTAAATAAAACACTGGGTTTAAGCGGATTTAAATGTACTTGATGAACGTGTATAATACGTGTCAAGAGCATTCGGTTAATATCATTATCTCATCTCCATCTATTTGATGGAGCTGGCATTTAGAGGCTTTTGCATCTGAGCTCCTCATCTGATCCTGTGGAGCATTGCATGAGTTTTGAAAATAAAACACCCATATACTGATAAAATCTACCTTGTATGCAATGTAAAGTCACTTTGAATGTGTCTGAAAAATGCATACATCTTCATTATACTGGGGAATTAATGAGAGAATATTGAAACATTTCAAAGCTAACTTTCCTTCCCAATATTGTTTCAGTTTTTCTCTCCTTCAAAAGTGTCAGACAGCACTTAACCATTCGTCTATCATCTCCATCCAGTGTCTCTTTAATTCAGATAATAAAACTACTAGGCCACAAAAATAGTATGGTGAAGGATATCACTCATTTCCATTATAATGTCTCTATCAAAGTCTTGAAATGCTAACAACCCCATAGGGCAACAGCCCAAATATCTTTTGAAAGCTGGAAGGATGGAGACCATGACCTGACTCTATACCTTGTCCACTTTCATTTGTCTCTCCATTGAAGCGGGACAGCTCAATCAAACAATACCATGCACAGCGACAATACAGCAGTGTAATAATAGGAAGGGCTCAGTTGGTCGAGCATTGTATTAGCAGTGTAAATGTGATGGGTTCTACTGGGAACACACATGCTGGTAATATGTAAAACGTGACTGCACTGGTCGCTTAAATTAGAAAAATTATGTAAATGTCATCACACTGGAAATGGATAGTCAAGTACAGCACATTGTATTGTGTGACACAGTATTTCATACATTATGCTCGATTCATAATTCATCTCATCCAAAGGATACAACTGTGTTACAGTATGGTGTCCCTGAAGAATGAGAACCGACACAAAACACAAAGTGAGCTCCCCCTACTGGCTATGCTTATATTTGAGCAAAAACCTTTATTTTTCAGGTTTGACCATGTTCAAGCCTATTTAGCTTCAGTGGATAACAAATCAAAAGCTGCATGGTTGCATACAGGAGAAACTAAAAAAGTCAGATTTTTTATTTATTTATTGGTCTTCTTTCGTATAAAAATGCAACCAGATTACTGGGATAACAGTATACGTGCTGATCTAAAATTATAGGGGCTCAGCCATCACTGAAGATAAAATAGTCAATGGCTGACCACATTCACTTAATCTTTAGGTTTAAAGTGCATAGGGATATATACAGTTCCTAAAGGCATAGTTAAAGCTACAGTATACTGAAATGCAAAGAAAGCTTAAATGGCCATTTTCTGTCTTCTGAAATAAATTATTGTATGGTTATGTTTTTAATTTAGCAAATGCTTTTCTGATGTACAGAATATGAATTTCATGGACACTAAAATGTACCAACCTGGAATTCAATGCATGGAAGGAGTGTTATTACATTTACATTTACACATGTTGCTGACATTTCATCCACCCAGTGCATTTAGTGTATATATTTTATGCAAATGTGTGTTCCAGTGAAGTCAAACCTTAGCTTGTCCTTTACTTTAGCATATTTAGTTCATCATTTGTCTGTGTCTGAATCTTGAAGTGTTCTAGATATCTATTCTGCTGCAGTATTTCTCCAACCTACACTTTCACATTCTTTTGAAACCAGACTAGCATTCATCTGCTACAATAACGGTTGGTTAACCATAAAATTTAAGAGGACGGGCATGCTGTCTCACACGGTTTCTTTCCACTTTGCACCGTTGTTCCTCTCTGCTCTCTTAAAGTTGAAGTTAAAGGTATATTTTAAGGCTTATAAAACTCTTTATTTGCCATTTATTTGAAAAGACGGGGTGATAAGACTGCGGTACTGTACCGAATGAGGTTGACGTTAAAACTCCCGAGGTGGTATATTGGTGTGAAAACTGCTCTTAAAACACAGTGGTATTAAGATAGGTGATAAATTTGACAAGTCGAACAGGGGCTTTCATGATTAATGTTGTATTATTTATGGCCCCTTACTTGAGCGCCTCTAAAATATTGGTCCTGGTGGAATACCGCACTTAATAAAAAGTGCGGAGAGAAGGTGGTGAGGACGATGTAATGTACGTGGCTTTCTGACACAATGAGGCACTGTCGCGTTCATAAAGACAGGAGAGAGTTTTAATGTTGCACGCTTTTACAGATGACATATTGTCAATGTGAATAAAATAACAGGGGAGAATTGCAAAAGTATTTAAACTGTCAGGTAACTTAAAGCAATAGTTCATGCAAAAGTGAAGATTCTGTCATAATTTAGTCACGCTATTGTTGCTTCGAATTGTATACCTTTTTTGTGGACATGGAATTAAAACAAAGGGGTTTGTAGTAAAGTCTATTTTATACAGTTTAATGAAAGCGGATGTTAACCCTGGACAGCTGGAGTCATAAATCATATCTGTTTTATAGAAAAAAGTGGTTTGGACTTTATTTTAGATACCTCAGTACAATCAATGATGGTTTATAATGACAACTATACTGACACTGTATGATATCCTCTTTGGTTTTCAGTTTCAACATCAGTGCAGTAATGTTTGTTCAAACACTTCCTTTAGGCTTGTTTACCTCAGTACTGATCTCTCTTTCTACTCTCTTTATGTTACAGCTATAACTGAAACTGAGAATAAATCCAAGTCTTCATTTTATTTCAATTATATCATGCCTCATCACACACAGCAGTCTCATTACTGTCTGTCTGTCTTGTCAAAGAGTGTGATCTTTGTTTGTTTCTTATATTATATTAATTCCTTATTTTATTAAAGCTTCCATAACGGACACAGTTTCTTCTTATCACATGTTAATCTTGAGTACTTATAGAGTAGTATCACATACTTCATATCTCCAAAGAGTCTTTAGTTTTATCAGATTTATTAAAGACAGATTACCTCTAGCGAATGTTTCTGGAAAAACACCACCCCCTTGGGGCGTGCCCGTGGGAGAAGCAAATCACGAGCAACAACACACACAAACCCACTATCTCTGGATAACATATGATTCAATAAATGTTCATGTAGTTTACATTATATGCACTTGCGCGCCGGTTTCCAACATAACGAAAAAGCCGTTTTACTTACCGCCTGCGACTCATGGGGTGCGTTTCCCGAACAACGACGTAACTCGCTGCTGAACCAACATAGTACGATGCATAGTTGGAGAAACTAACTTCCTTGTCACGACTGTTTCCCGAAAGTATAGTAACTTTGTCGCACTTTCTTCGTTTGAACTAGGAACTAACTCCGCTGTCGCGGCTAACTTTTTGGTTCCGCTCAACGAAACTCAAGATTTCCTAAGGGGGCACACGGTGTTGTGGAAAATAATGCTTCTGTTGGTTTGTTGATGGCGACATTTCTGAGTTTGTATTGTTAACACCACCGGAAGAACCATAGGTACCTTATCGTTTTCAGTCACCACCTTTCATGTTTAACTACTGGCCGTGCAAGATCGCCAAAGTCTGTTGTTTGTAAAATCGTCGTTGTTTTTGCTAAAGTTAAGTAAAGACATTCTTGAAATTGTAATAGACATTTAGTTTAATTGCTAAACTACTAAGTGAACAAAATTTTTATAAATTTGAACGACGACCATGGGAGTTTTACCACCCCCAAAATCTGCTTGAATGGACAAAGAATGTGAAGCAGCCGTATAGCCATGTAGATGTCTGTATATATAAGAGTGTGTGCAAAATGTAATGTAAATGTAAAACAATAAAATAGTTATGAATTGAATATTTTTGTTTTTAATCTAAAACTTGTAAAGGAGTTTAGATACGAAACCCTTTGGTTAAAAACAAATAAGATCTTTAGCCAATCTTGGGGATATTAGCGATATTCTGAATAAAGAGTGTTATTTGGTGTAATTAGTGGGTTTTTATAGAGGATATGGCAAACAGCGTATCCTAAAAGATTCAGGTCAATACCTCATAAATTAAAAAAGTTATAGCAAAAAAAACTTTATACTTTTCATGATTCGGTTACACATTTTCTTGAATTTTAATGGAAAATATGGGACAAAATAAAGTGATGATTTTCAAGTTTCAAATGGCCAGTATTTTGTTATTCTTGAACCCATAAACATGATCTTGGTCTCATTTAACTCTTTCGCCGCCAGCATTTTTCATAATTTTTACAAAAGTTTAATGCCTTCCTAGAAAATGCTCCTTTTAAAATATATAAACATACAGTATATGAAATAAAAGAACAGACTCTCTGCTTTCAAACAAAAAAATCTGTGTCATCCTACCTTCATGTGTTCTGTTTTTATTACCTCTCAAATATGTGTAGGTTTCATCAAAAACACCAAATTTTGAGCAAAAAGCTGAAATAATTCAATTTTTGTAAAGGACTTTTGATAGAGATCAGATGCAGAACGATCTTTAAAACATACACGGACATACAGCTGTTTGCCCTAGTACAATACTTCCGGGTTTTATAAGTTGTGCAAATCGATTTAATGTCAGATTATTGCTGTAAATAACATATATTGCATCGGAAGACTGATTTTGTTATCGTGATTTAGTCCTCTGTTGTTTATTTTCAAGATATTTATTCATGTGCAAGTTCCCTCTTACGTCACTTCTCCCAGGGATTCCCCAGGGTCTCAAAGCTCATAGGGCTGCGCACATGCGCAGTTTTCAAATGCAGGGCTTTAATTCTGTTTACAAACTTAAAGACGTAAAATAATTTTTTATATATTTAGAATGGATATAGAATGCACTACATGTTTTTTGCTTATTTTTTGTTCAAAAGCATTATGCATTTAAGTCTACATATTATAATAACAAGGAACTATGCTTCTAACTACAGGTGAAGATTTGTCGTTCAAAACCACACAAGCTTGGAATGTTTGTTTGAACTATAGTTTGGGAAACACCAAATCCTTGACCTTCGTCAGTAAGGACGTAACTTACGACAGTAGTTGGCTAACAATGCTTTTGGGAAATGCACCCCTGGTTGGGACTTTTCAACAAAATCCAGCGTTAAACAAACACACGCTAAACTCCGAAGCGATATCCATTGTTTCCATAAGGCTGGCTTACTTGGAAAGCTTTCTTGTCCTTACATCCAAAAACACACTTCTTCTTTCATGCCATTGTTTGGTCTTGATATAAAACAAAGCTGTTGCGTGAAGTGATGCCTGTGATTTCTCGTAGTTCTCGCTCTCACGCTTATAGACGTGTGGGTTTGCTTTTCCGGGGGAAGTGCCCATAAAATAAATATGATATGTAACGTCTACCCATGGTACGTAAGATGTACCCACGTTTGTAAAAAACGTTCCAAAACTTGTATACGAACCCTGGCGAAGTGCGTTAGGCACAGAAATGCTCTGTCACATATCCAACTGCTTTTTTGACACTTTGCCCATGTTTAGCATGAGAAATCCAACTCTTAAACTGTGTTAATAAGTCAGAATGCATGAATTACCCATAACCCCCCCCCCAAGCATGCTTTATCTTTCCCGAAACCCAATGTGATGGCATTACATCCTGTTTCCTGTAGGAAGACCCTTAAGCTACTGTATCTTTATCCTCTAATGTGGCCCTCTCTGCTCACAGTGATACAAAAACCTAACCACAGAAAAAACAATCATGGATGTGAGAAGAGAAAGGCTAGAAAACAAGACTCTTAGATTAACAGTAATGTAAAAGTGTGTGTGCGTACTGACACAGCTAAAAAAGTACAAGGCCAGATTTTAAAAACAAAAAATAAAACTGAATTCATGTAAGCATCTATCCAACAAAACAGATACCAAGCGACTAACAATGCATTACAAGGTATACATTTTTTATCAGTACAGTATGACTGTTTGACCAGTGACCTTTTGCACTGCTAACACAATGCCTTACGACTGAGCTGTAATAGCATGATAAAGTTGTGTTAGGATGCCTGTCAACTAGAAGATTGTCAGGATTTTCTACACTGACAGACGAAAAACAGCAAGAGCAACGTAAACATTTAAATTATTAAAATGGTGTCAACTACATTACTGTTAACCTGTTGAAAACTGCAATTAAACAAACATCATGTACAGTATCTAACAGTCAATAAAATGTAACTGAAACTGGAAACACAGGGCGAGGACTAGACAGAAACCATAACCTAAATGCCATGTACAGTATACTGTATGATGTGTGTACAGGTAAATGAACCTGACATTGTTTGGCCCCCTTGTGGACACAAAGTTATAATAAACACACAGTCTGTTTGCTTGTCTGTCCTCTAGTCTAGTAAATGTCTGATCTTAGGTCTAATATGCTTAAGTAGATGTAAGTTTTTTTGTTTTGTTTTCCATGACAGATTCACCAAAGCAGACAGCGAGACAGATTGTCCAGGGACACCTTTTACTGTTGCTTATATAAAGAGGAAAATGTACAACTTGCCAACATGTTTTGTGTAGTTACAGTATAGGTTTGCAAACAAAAATAGATGTTCAGCTTTAAAAACTCACTGACACTCATGCATGCATCTACTTCCAGTTTTGCCAGTTGTATTGCTTAAAGCAGAGTGAATTACAAGCGCCAGTCTAACAAAAGAACCAAGGGGCAACCAAAGGTATGTGCGGATCAGACATGAGACCTAGGTGAACTTTTGTGTCTGTGTGCGTGTGTGTGCAGGTGTAAATTGCTGTGAAATATCCCTGCATTCCTAGAGCTGTTAAATAATTCAGGGCACCAGTGCACATTTGCTGAGGCAGTGTGGGCAGAGGGTGGATGTTGTGTGTGTGTGTTTGTGGTACATCTTGTTTGTGTGGAAGTGGTTAGTCAGATGTGTTAAGGTGTGAGTTAGGAAGTTTGCAAGAGATTTGGTGCTTTTTTTGTCACAGTTGTGCTGAATAGTGTCTGGCCCTTAAAACGTGACTTACTTAGACTAGAGTTATTGTGAAGTCCCTTAAGGAAGATGATGTGGAAGTAAAATTAACATTGTAACTACCAACATGAAGTGTAAGATACACTAATTTATTTATTTCTTCATTCCTTTCTGTCTCTCTTTCTCTCTCTCTCTCTCTCTCTCTCTCTCTCTCTCTCTCTCTCTCTCTTTCTTTCTTTCTTTCTTACTTTCTTTCTGTCTACCGCATTCCTTTTTGTTATTTTTTTTCTGTCTGTCTGTCACTTTTTTCATTCTTTCATTCTCTTTCTTTTTTGCCTATCTGTCACTTTCTTTTTCATTTTTTTTTCTCTTTCTTTTTTCTGTTTGGCTGTCGCTTTCCTTTTTTGTTATTTCTTATTCTGTCTGTCTGTCAGTCATCTTTTTTCTCTGTCTTTTTTTGTTTGTCTGTTGCTTCCTTTTTTTTTGGTATTTCTTTCCCTTTCTTGTTTCTGTCTGTCTGTCCGTGTGTCCATTTCATTATGACTCTCTGTCTGTCTCTTTCTTTTCCGTTTTCCTTTTTCAATCTTTCTTTTTTTCTGTCTGTCTTTCACTTACTTTTTTCATTCTTTTTTCTCTTTCTTTTTTGTCTGTCTTTCACTTTTCATTCTTTCTTTCTCTTTCTTTTTTGTCTGTCTGTTCCTACCTTTTTGTTATTTCTTTCTTTTTCTTTTTGATTGTCTGACTGTCTGTCACTTTCTTTTTCATTCTTTTTTTCTCTTTCTTTTTTTCTGTTTGTCTGTCACCTTCCTTTTTTGTTATTTCTTTCCCTTTCTGTGTTCTGTCTGTCACTTTTTAACTGTGTGTCCATTTATTTCTGTCACTTTTGTCATCTTTTTCTTTCTCTTTCCTTTTTTGTCATTTCTTTTTTTTACTTGTTTCTGTCTCTCTTTCTGTCTGTTTCTTTTTGTCTGCCTGTCTGTTAATATCTTTTTCGTGTTTGTTTTTGTTTTCTCTTTTTTTCTGTTTATCTGTCAATTTTCTTTTTTGTGTTTTTTCGTTCCCTTTTTTATCTGTCTGTCCCTTTCTTTCTGTGTGTCAGTTGTGTCTGTATGTATGTCTGTTTCTTTCTTTTTTGTTCTTTCTTTTTCAATCTTTCTTTTTTCTGTCTGTCGGTCACTCTCTTTTTTGTTCATTTTTTCTTTGTTCTGTCTGTCTGTTGCTTTCTTTTTGTTCTTTCTTTCTTTTTCTTTTTTTCTGTCTGTCTACTTCTTTCTTTCTTTAAGTCTGTCTATTTTTTTTCACTTTTTCTTTATTCTTTCCGTAACAATCATAGACACTAAAAGATAAGAAATCCGTAAATCGTAGCAAGCTAGCCAATGCTTATCAGTAGCCTACTGGTACTCGGTAGGTACTCAAGATGGTGGCAGGCAACTGGAATGACGTAAAAGGTCACATGACCGATATTCATGAATACATGTAAAATCTGCAAATTGCAAATAATCTTAAAATTGTGTGCTGGTAAAAAGTTTCAAATATCTGCATTTAAACAGTGCCTAATTAATGCCATTGACATATAAAAAAAGCACCTGTCAATGTTTAAATCCTTTGCGAGCAGCAAAAGACATCCAAATGTGTGTACAACTGCTCAGACCCTGACAGTTTTTATAAATATGGACTTCGCCATGGATATTTGCGTAAGCCCTCTTTACGATCAAATCTGTGCGTATGCATGCTTTATAAATGAGGCCCTAGAACTTTTTTACAATTCCATTTTCTTCCCCTAGTGGTGCCGAATTTACACACAGCAGCTTCGAATCTGAATAAAAAACAGGAGGAGTGACTGCTAACTGATTATCTGTTGACACACACTATTCCTAAATGAAGAAAGAGAAAAAAGAGAGAAACAGAAGGACAGACATAAAAAATAATTAAAGAATGGAAGGAAGGATAGTAGGTAGGTAGGCAAAAGAAAAAGTGAAAAAACAAAGTGACAGACTTAAAGAAAGAAAGATGTAGACAGACAGAAAAAAGAAAGAATGAAAGAACAAAAAGACAGCAACAGACCGAACAAAGAAAAAAACGAACATAAAAAGAAAATGACCGACAGACAGAAAAAAGAAAGATTAAAAAAGAAAGAACAAAAAAGAAAGAGACAGACAGACAAAACTGACACACAGAAAGAAAGGGACAGACAGATAAAAGAAGGGGAAAGAAATAACAAAAAAGAAAAGTGACAGATAAACAGAAAAAATGAGAAAACAAAAACAAACATGAAAAAGAAAAATGAAAGTAGCAGACAGACAAACAGAAAGAGAAACAGAAACAAGTGAAAGAAAGAAATGACAAAAAATTAAAGAGAAAGAAAAAATGACAAAAAGTGACAGACAGACAGATAGACAGACAGAAATAAATGGACACACAGTTAAAAAGTGACAGACATAACAAAGAAAGGGAAAGAAATAACAAAAAAGTAAAGTGACAGACAAACAGAAAAAAGAAAGAGAAAAAAGAATGAAAAAATAAAGTGACAGATAGGCAGACAGTCAGAAAGAAACAGAAAGATGGCTACGAAAGATAACATTTCACACCTCGACTGTCATAAAAAGAAATGCTACTTTAAAAAAAAAATTATCTTGGTTAGGGTGTGATGTCTACTCGATCCCTGATCCGTTCTTCCAGTTGCTGTCCGCTGCTATCGTATACCACTATTTTTACAACAATAAGAAGGCTCGACACAACATGAAACTTTGCTTGAAGTATCACCTGGATCTCTACACATGAACGCGAACATTGAGAACATTGTTTGTGTACACAGAGTTTACTAAAAAGAAAGGTTTTGAACAACTGACTTTAGCTGTTATGGTGTCCGCTCGCCATCTTTGCCAGACACAAATAATCGATTTCAAAATACGAATGAATGAATCTCATATGAGGCTCCTTTTTCAACTAGAAGGTCAATATTGTTTTTCACTTGCAACAAAACAACGAATTATCCGTGCATTTATATGGAACTATGCTTTAGGAGCTATCCATCTTTACTCTCCTCCCTCCTTACCTCACATTTGGAGATCGATACATCTTGACTGGGAAGATGGCAGCGACCGGACGCCAAAACAACCAAAGTCAATTGTTTAAAACCTTCTTTTTAGTAAACTCTGTGTACACAAACAATGTTCTCAAAGCTGGAGTTCATGTGTAGAGACCCAGGTGATACTTTGAGCAAAGTATCATGTTGTGTCGAGCCTTCTTAGTGTTGTAAAAATAGCGCAGGCACCCATACTTGTATGCATTCATATATCATGTTCTATTCATATAAAGTGGTTGCGCTCTTGAAGGACTATAATTATAACTGCCCTTGAAGGATCTTAGGATATGAGTTTGCATCTGTGTTGTATTTCATTTATTCCTCATAGACAGAGATCTAGTGAGAACAAGAACTGGAGAGTCCAAATGTTTTCTTTTGAGTTAAGACAACTGCAGTGACAGCAGTTTATATCCATATCAGTTAAATCAATAATAAATTTCATTTCAGCAAAAGCCTTTGCCTCAAGTGATATAATGTTCAAATATCTCCTCCACTTAACCTTCTCCTCGTTATTTGCCCATCGGCATTGTTAACCAATTTTTTTCATTTTTAGGCTCTTCAATGTCATGTTAGTATTTATTCATTTTTTATATAGGTGTGGCTAAATTTCACATTGTGTATGCTGTTTAAAGTAAAGACACTAGATCACATTTTAAGCACACCTGTGAGTTTGCCTCCTCCCAGTTTAAGGCATCAACACCTGTAGCATAATTGGAATAAATGATCTGGCAGAGCACAGAAAGTTAACATGGAGTAGATTTGGAGTCAATTCATAACGAAAGCATTCCTATGGTGATAATGGTATTCCTGCCATCTTCTATTTTCTACTGTGGGCTCTCTCTTGAGACTAATCTGGGATTCATTCTGGAGTAGATAAGAGTTTGATTTGTCTAAGGAGTTGGTCCATGATCAGTCTAACGGTGCAGAACGTTTCTGGTGAACTGATCTTATGATAATTCCCAGCTGGGATGAATGTAAGTAAAATCTCAGAGCCGAACAGATTGTGTCTCTTCTGCTTGTCCTTGGATATCTCCCACACAGTGCAAGAACCGCCCCAACAACCTGTAGAAGTGGGAGGGTAATTTACATGAGTTTTATTTTACTATTTGAAATGTGGGCATATGTGTTAGTGGTTCAGAAATAATGATTTTGTATTTTAAGATGCATATCAGCATCCACCTGTTGCGAATGGGTCAAAGACGCTGTTTTTATTCATTTACTTTTGTCGGGATCTATGGTTTTAAATTAAAAATCTTTTGCTAGTTAAGTGTAACTGTTCAATGATATTAAGATAAAAAACAGATAGAAGCAGGAAAGCATTTTAAAAATATCTGAAAAATGTTTGATTATGCCAAATCAAAACTAATGAGACATAAACAACAGGTAACCATTTTGTTTCTCAAAAGATGAGAAGGTCAAAAGACATCCTTGAGTATGAGTATGACTGTGTGAGCCAGAGAATAGTCAAAAGAGTTTTACTGTACAAGACGAGATCCCTGGAGTGCATGTGTTGATTTGAGTGTTTTAGTGTAGTGCTGGTTGGTGAACCCAGCTCAAGGTGCGTGCCGGGTAAATTATGCAAACAAGGAAGAGCATCTGTTTGTCTTATACATAATGTATGTGGCACATGATGAACCTGAGTAGGCACTCCAACATTAAATAGTTTATCTGAGACCTTTCAATATAACCTTGCTGCTTTTACCTGCCAAGATGATGCACCACCTTATGTTTACTGCTGAGTTACAAGATATTACTCATCATATACCGTATCATCATTCAGTGACAATTTTATTGACATCCAGAATATTCTGCTATACTCTTTTCTAGAAATTATGCCAAGT
Source organism: Paramisgurnus dabryanus (assembly GCF_030506205.2). Taxonomy (NCBI): domain Eukaryota; kingdom Metazoa; phylum Chordata; class Actinopteri; order Cypriniformes; family Cobitidae; genus Paramisgurnus; species Paramisgurnus dabryanus. The sequence goes on from NC_133338.1 coordinate 43,637,880, forward strand.
TAAAAAAGAATAATGCATGTAAAATATAAAGTATAAAGTTGAGGAGCTCTGATGCAAGTACCGCTAAACACTATTCCGTCAAAAATTAGATCATGATATTAACTGAATCCTCTTGGCACGTATTATACGTTCTTCAGACCCTTTCACTTTAAATTCGCTTAATCACGGCCTTAGGCCATTCAGAATCCATTAGGAGTTTGATAAAAAAGTACTACAAGAAAACATGTCAAATGCACTTAGAGGGTTTTGCATCTGAGCTCTTCAATTGTATCAAAAAAGCAAGGACTTCAAAGCTCTGCATTAATTTAGCAGATGCTTGCAAATGATTTCTGTTATACTATAGACATGTGCTATCCTAATTGACCTTATGAAATGATTTTTCACTTAAACTTAATGAAGCACAGTTTTCATTTTCAATCAATCATTATGAACCACAGTCCTGTTTCAGAAACAAATAACTTCATGTTATTTTTAGCCATACTTTGATGAGAAAGTGTCTATCTGTTATCTGTACGCTCTTATTAATTCATTTCTTGACAGGAAACATTAAAGTGCTCCCCTGTCACTGGGAAACCATCTGTTACTTCTGTGGACTTGTGTGAATGCAGGCATATGTTATGAATCAGAACTTATGATCGCTGGCACCAGTGTCTCAGGGATTTACAGTAATAATGGAGAAAAATTATCTGGTTGAAAAACATAATAAAACCTTAAAGTATGTTATTACCTTAACTAAGAAGAGTTGATACATCCCTCTATCATCTTAGTGCGTGCATGTAAGCGCTGGGGCGAACTGCGACACTTCGATAGCATTTAGCTTAGCCCCATTCATTCAATGGTACCCCTCAGAGATAAAGTTAGAAGTGACCAAACACATCACCGTTTTTCCTATTTAAGAAGAGTAGTTATACGAGCAAGTTTGGTGGTACAAAATAAAACGTAGCGCTTACTCGCCTGAAAAATCCGCTCCCCTTCTCCCTCTCATAATGGGAGAGGGAGAGCGTTACTGCGCCGAGTCGAAGTACTCCCAAAAGTGCTGTTCCGCCATACAATATAGTTCCTCTTTTAAATCCGCTTAGAAAAGCGCTACGTTTTATTTTGTACCACCAAACTTGCTCGTATAACTACTCGTCTTAAATAGGAAAAACATTGATGTGTCTGGTCACTTCTAACTTTATCTCTGAGTGGTACCATTGAATGAATGGGGCTAAGCTAAATGCTATCGAAGTGTCGCAGCGCGCCCCAGCGCTTACGTGCACGCACTAAGATGATAGAGGGATGTATCAACTCTTCTTAGTTAAGGTAATAACATATTTTAATATTGAAAATGAGTAGACTATTCCTTTAAGAACAACAATGAAAAATGGACTGGGGAATAAATGAACACTGAGCTTGGTATGGGGCTATAAGTGAGGATATGACAATACTACAGTATATGTCGAGAATCCTCACGTATATTCAGTAAAAGATTTCCACAAAATGAAAATCTACTTACGTACAAACCATGTACAAAATTGGCTGATGGAGCATCTTACAAAATGCCATTAGTATGATTTTCCAAATTCTAGGCCAAGGGTAACCACACTGAAGATGATAAAATATAATATAGTTTTGATTTGAATGCTTTAAGTCACAACATAATATAGTTACATTTTTGTTATTCCATTTGTTTTGTAATGTGGTAAAATATACAGTAAATAAAGTATGAGTAAGTGATTCCAAACTTTTGACCAGTAGCGTATGTTTCCTCAGAGTTTGTAAACTTCAATTGGTTTATTTTTAAAGAGGATTTTTTGATAATGTAGCTTTTCAAAACATTAAACATGCAACAGAATTAAAATCAGATTTGTGCAAGCGTTACTATTACTATGACCATAAGGACTAATATTTTTTCAGTTCTATTTTTAATTACTTTTTCAAAACAAATAATATTATCAACCACAATTTTCGAGAATAATACAATATACATTTAGTCTTATATCACCCTCGTGGCTTATTACTGCTGGAGTAAAAACGCTGATCGTGCCTCTCTTCGTAATTGCAGAATATTTCCACAGGGATTATTTTCCCTCCTGCCCCCCCACCCAAGTCTGTGTTCGCCCACACTGCCACACCACTTTTCGATTGGACACTTTGCCAGCAGTTGATATTCTGCCAGGATCTTTTCTAAAAATCAATAGCAAAAATGCAAATGAATAATTTCTTCTCTCCCTGGGCAGCACAGATATGAATACATATTTATATCAGAAGGATGTGTAATTTGATCTTCAAAGTTAACTGTATTGTATCGTGGAGGTCACCTCACAGTGGGGTTGAGTGCTAGATTGGAGCACAAGAATCATAATGTTATAAAGCCTGTTGGGAAGTAAAGCCAATAGTCTTGAAAACTAGAAGTCAACAGCGAAAAAGATAAACAAATTTGCACTGATTTATAGCTATAGCCTGATAAAATGGCATTTTAAGGGTATACAGTATAAAATAAACATGAAAAGGCAAATGATTTAGGGTTGGTGGCATACTATGAATATTGTACTCTATTGTAGCTCTCTTTGGGTCATATTATTAAAATCATTCATTATACATTTTGCAATAAAAAATGTAGCAATAATTTGCTCCTGATCTTTGCAGCAATATTCAATATAACTTGCTTACTATCTTGAGAGACAGATGGATTTAAAGGTCCCTGTCTAGTGTAATAACCAGGTGGCACTTTTTTTTATTGGATGTCTTTTTAATGTAACCATTGGAGCATCATTTTCACACATGTATTATAAGCTCACATGATGGCAGCTCTTCATAATGTGAGAGACGGTTCCATAATCAAAGCCCTGAGATGAAAAGCGAGAGGCTCCAAAGCCTGTCAGACATGTGCATCAAAACTCTCTCTTCATTCTCCAGCATTTCTCTCCTATTCCTAGAGAGTGAAAAGCAAGGGCAGAGACCAAGAAAGTGCGCAGAGAGACACACAGAGGAGAGGCCACAAATTCGAACTTTCACGCCGTGAGTTTTGTCACCTATTAAAAAAGAGAAAAAAAATATATATTCCTATGGTCTGCTTGAAGGGCTAAGGACGGCCAAAGCTCCACAATGATCAATGGACACCATGGTGGATCATATCATAGTGCCTCTAATTGAAACATCCCTTCAGGGACTTCTGTGGGGGTCCTGTTTCATTCACACAAAACCCCTTCTGCCACATGCTCACATGCATGTCCTTTCTCAGGACACGGTTGTTATGGAAGAAGATGAAAGGGTTTCACAAGTGTTGTAAGTTTATCCTGAGGTGTACTTATGGGACTCTGTATACTCTGGAGTGTGCACTATACATTCTGAAGTGTTCATCAGTGGTGTTAATTGTATGGTGAGTCCCAAAGAGTCTTGAAGAACTCCTACATCTGAGTCAGGCAGTATTATAATTTATGCATTCAAGTTAGTACAAGCAATACGCAACTGAAACAATACTGCCTAAAAAAAACAAACACTTAATAAATGTTAATTTGTATAAAGCAAAGAGTAAATGTTTGCATTAAATGGCTATACAATTTATACAAACCATTTAAAGTGCTGATGGTTTGTTTAAAATGCACCGTGTTCTCTCTGGATCAAATATTAACCTTTAGCTCATCATTGCCTAACAGGGTTGACACATAGTCGGGTAACACAGATGGAGGAAGCAGTGCACTGTGTTAACCCTTTCTTCTCATTTACTCAGTTGATAGTTTCTGCAGTAAGGAGCTCGCAGCTTCCCCAAGAGAAAGAATTGCTTTAGTAACCTGACACTCAAAATCAGTGTCATTGAACAAAATCTTTCTTTCATTCATTGTAAAACCTCCACAAAGAGAGAGGGAAAAAGAGCAAGAGATACAAATTATTGATTTATTTACCAGAAAATCAAGATCAGGGTCATTGTCCGAAATAGCTGAAACTTACATTTCACCTTTACGTAAACTCCACAGACAAATGATAAATGAAACAAAACATTTTCCAGACCGGTTTATCACTTTTTGCAATTCCCCAGAAACACTTCAGTGGTCGTTTGTTCTGCTTGCAGCACGTTCTGTATTTGTTTGTGTTTTGCGAGAATTAGCAGCGCGTTTCTGTATTTGTTTGTGTTGTGAGGATTTGCAACGCGTTTCTGTATTTGTGTTGTGATGATTTGCAACGTGTTTCTGTATTTGTTTGTGAGAATTTGCAATGCGTTTCTGTATTATTTTGTGTTTTGTGAGAATTTGCAACACATTTCTGTATTTGTTTATGAGAATTTGAAATGCGTTTCTGTATTTGTTTGTGTTGTGAGGATTTGTAACGCGTTTCTGTATTTCTTTGTGTTGTGAGGATTTGCAACGGGTTTCTGTATTTATTTGTGTTGTGAGGATTTGCAATGCGTTTCTGTATTTATTTGTGTTTTGCAAGAATTTGCAGCGCGTTTCTGTAATTGTTTGTGTTGTGATGATTGTAATGCATTTCTGTATTTGTTTGTGTTGCGAGGATTTGTGGCACGTTTCTGTATTTGTTTGTGTTATGAAGATTTGTAACGCGTTTCTGTATTTTTTTTGTGTTGCGAGAATTTGCAGTGTGTTTCTGTATTTGTTTGTGTTGTGAGGATTTGTAACGCATTTCAGTATTTGTTTGTGTTGTGAGGATTTGCATTGGGTTTCTGTATTTATTTGTGTTGTGAGGATTTGCAATGCGTTTCTGTAATTGTTTGTGTTTTGCGAGAATTTGCAGCGCGTGTCTGTATTTGTTTGTGTTGTGAGGATTTGCAACGGGTTTCTGTATTTTTTGTGTTGTAAGGATTTGCATGCATTTCTGTATTTGTTTGTTTTATGAGGATTTGCAATGCGTTTCTGTATTTGTTTGTGTTTTGAGGATTTGCAATGGGTTTCTATATTTCTTTGTGTTGTTAGGATTTGCAATGCATTTCTGTATTTCTTTGTGTTGTAGGGATTTGAAGCGCGTTTCTGAATTAATTTGTGTTCAATTAATGAAGATGTTTTCTTGATTTGCCGGTGTTCTATTTGCATGTGTTTTCTTTCGTTGCAGTGCAGTGACCCCTATCGGCCACCGTAAAAATATCATTTTGCGACACGCTTTTAAAATGTGATTTATTTTCACCACCGTAGCCTTGCAACGACAACTTTGCGGCTGTAGTACGCATTTTAGCTTGCCAAAGAGAAAGAGAGATAGCCACAAAAAGAAAATTAACTGATTTACCAAATCGGTAAATGATTAACCAATCGGTCCATATTTGACCCATCCTTAGGGTTAATACAACCCAACCTTTTTTAGAGTGTTGTATCAAATGCATCGTCTATCAACTTGCCCTGCATCATTGATTTGACAGACAGTCAGTGCTCTGCGAGTTTTGGTTTAGGTAACAGATCATTACACATCCATAATTACAAACCAAATCTCTTTTCACAGCACAGCGGTAAACAGTGCAGTGTTTTTCTTTGGCAGCTATGCTATGTTGACTCCTGCCTGAACATCCCTCCCCTTTTCCACCTCATAAAGAAACTAAAGACATTCCTCCTCTGATCCTGTGGTTGTTTTTCCCTCATAAATTCCCATTTTACCCTTATTTCCCACTCTCCCTTATCTCAGGTCTGACATTTATGAGGAGTGACAGAGTGTGTGTGGACACAGAGTCACCAGAACTACTAGTTTTATATGGATCTAATTTTTCTCCACACCAGTGGGTCACAGCCAGCACAAATCACTCGGTTTCACCCTGTACCCGGCGAGAGGAACTCACAGGTAAGATGCTGCTAACTGGACCAGAGAAAGCATAATTGGCACAACACTGTGCGTTCCTGCCAATGCAATGTTCTCAGAGTGTTGTTTGCGATGGTAATGTGGTGTACCGAACCATTTTTTTCTCCCGGCTGGTGCAGGACAAGAATGATGCCAAAAAGTAGATTGGAAATAGGGTTGCAAACAGATGTTGCTCAACATTTAAAATCTGAAACCAGATGAAAGACACATTAGTTCCCAAAATCAGTGTGGTGTTGCAATGCAAGTTTTGAAAGACACTTTAAACTTAGAGTAAAAATGTGAAATCTGAAAAAGTTTTGTTTTCAATTTTTATAGAATTGATCAAGTTTGACATGATGGATCTTATTGACCAATGGGATAGAGTAGATCCTCATTTACCCTTCGGATGAACCATTAGCCACATTTTATGTACATCTGTGGTAAAGAAACCCAATCAACAAATAAAAACGTATCCAACTCTATCCGACTTCTGGAATGTCCTATCCAAATCGTTAGTTCCTCATTTATGATGGCCACGTGTGTTTGCCAACAGAAGCTGCGGTAACCGAATTTGACCTGTAAAATTGCTGACAGGTTTGTTTGATAAAATATGTACATAATGTAAGAGAAGGCCACCACTACCACACAAACCAAACTCTATCATCAATTTCAATTTAGGTATACTGTATGTACATTAAAAATGAATGTGTGATTACTGTAGATGAATTATTGATTTATATAGTAATATAATTATGCATTACATAGCTGGACGTTGGTCAGCAATTGATATGTTATGAGTGGGATATTAATATTTCAGAGAATCAGAATCACTTAGGTCAGTCTTAAGTTATGCTGATCAGCATACATTAACATTTACACCGAGGGGGTTCAGGTATTATGAGAAAATTCAAAACAATTATGGATATTAAAAATGCATTCAATGTGTGAGTGATGCCTTCAGCATTCTGCTCAGTGCAGCAAGACCTCAATAGGATGTGTCACATTAATAAGACGCTTAAAAACATGTTGATGGTCCCTATGAACTGACAGCATTTGCAGTAGAGACCGCTGTTCTTGGGTCCTGTGTGAGAATGCATGTGTCAATGCAACCAGATGTTATGGTTTAGCTCTTTGACACAGGGGTTTTAACGCAGATCAACATTCATGTAGAGAAATATCGGCAAACTGTACTGAAGCAAAGATCAGGGAGCTTCTTATGATCTTGTCATAAATAAACATGCAGAACGGATAATTAGCAAACTTCAGACGCCGTGGAAAATCTACCAAGTGCAGGACTTTAAATACGTCATGTGTCTTTACAGGATTTTTATGGTTCAGTATTCTTGAAAATCATTGGTAGTGTGAATTAGGGATGTCAATTTATGCAGTTTCCCATATTCAATGATCGTTTAAATTAACGATCAATCAATCGAATAATTGTTACCCGTAATAGTGCAATAAGCCTTTACTGCAGTGGCATATAGCCAATGACATGAAAGTGTGTGTAAAAGCGCCAGCTTCCTCACACGAATTACCGTAAAACTTCAAATAATAGCCCGGGCTTTTATTTTCCCAAACCTATCATCACACCAGGCGTCTAAAAGAGACAGGCGTCTATAAGAGACAGGCTTTTAATTTAATTGTTCCAGCATGACAGCAGGAGGTTACCACATATTATGTTTTATTTTTAATTTGAATGTGTTTAACAAATTAGTTTGTGTAATAACAACAGTCTTAAATTATTGGCAGCATAAATAAAGCAAACGAGCATATGCTTTTTTATTGGCTGTTGCGTGAAATCTTACCCAGATACAACAGTGCTATTTTCTGATTGGCTATTGTGTAGCCTCTTTCTCTTTTTTTTGTATTGGCTCGCTCGACTAGAACTCTAGGGAAGACGGGCTTGATAGAGAAAGAGAGCAGTGCGGCCAGATACATTTTGGGCGCTGCAGCGTATTAAATATGATAAATAGTGTTTCCGCGCGAGAAATACAATGTGTGGCGGGAGTGCATGCATGACAAAAGACTGAAAGCCCGGCTATTATCAGCGGCCTCAAAACACTACCGGCCCACCGGGAAAAGTCCTCTCCCGATTGCCACTTCGCTACTGTCATCATCACCTCAATCCTGGCGACGAAGCTTGTTGTGTTGTCATAGTGATGAGTAACGGAACGACTGCGTCTGTCACGTGACATCTACCGGTAAGCAAAAACAACTTTAGCTTGTTCAATCTGCACCATAGAACTGTCTTAAACAGAATATCTGACGGGTTTTAGAAGATTAAATACAAACCGAAACTAAAAAACAGACCAGGCCTTTATTTGAGACAGGCGTTTATTTACCCAAACCTGTCGTCACACCAGGCGTCTAAAAGAGACAGGCGTCTATTTGGGACTCGGCTATTATTTGAAGTTTTACGGTAAAAGCTTTTTTTTTGCTAGTGGGATTGTAAAATGAGTCAATGTAGTTAGTGTTTTGATAAAATCATCAATTTAATCTTATCTCGTAATTAAATGTAATGACTAATAGATACAATGTATAACTCCGCCTTACATGCGCACATGCGTAACAGTCCATGCGTCCATGTCAAAATAAAGGTGTTATTTTTCTAGTTGTTCACTTCGCCTTCCGAGTCGTTGATACACTGCTTGTAATTATATCCAAGAAGCACACAAAGGGCACTTTTCCCGTCGTCACCTCCAGCTTGGACCTGCAGCGCACTTTCAGCAAAGATACTTTAATTATGGAGATAGCAATCTTCGATGTTCTACCATTAGAAAACCCGCAACAGTCAACTTGGCTAGCGTGCAGCGCCTCAGTCAGTCAATAATGATCAGTGACATCTGTTGCAGGCTTTCGGAGTGTTACGATAGTCAGTTACAGTTTACATTTTACATTTTCTTGCCAGAATTTAAGATTACATTTTAATTTGTTCATTATAAAACAGCCTCTGGTCTCCTTCCCTGTGTATAGCAGCGTTAGCAGCTTTGTTATGCTAAGCTTGCAGGCTTCTCTAGAGTGGGTTTTTGCTCTTAGTAGGCTAATCGTATTTGCATTTTCTGTATCGGACCCTATCAGATCCACTACAGATGCCATTTCGATGAGTTGGCAGCCAGCCTCGTCTCGCATTATGTTAAAAAGCCCAGGTGTGTGCTTGGCTTCAGCATCATTGTGATCATGGCTAGTTAACTTCTGTGCAATTGCTTCATTTTTTCTCCTGCTGTATGTGTTTGACCTTGCTTATTTGACCAAGTTTTACTGATTTAATTATTATCAACAATTAATCGAACATTGATTAATTGTTAACATCCCTAGTGTTAATGAACCAAAAATAAAATGATCCCGGACAAATCCCTGACACATTTTCTGTAAACTCTGTTTGAAAAGGACTTAAGCAGTATGAAAGGCATGTGAGAGGGCTGTGTGTAATCGCACACCTAATGACTCTGAATTAAAAACACAGACTTAACATTACAATGGGCTCCAGTGTTAAGAAAGCGCTTTACTTCCAGTTTTCTTCAAAACAATCGCGTCCTAATGACGAAAGCATGCCCGGGCTCGTATTTCTCTAAGTATAGTGTAAGCAGAGGCGTCTTGCCCATTCAAACTTTTTTTGTTGTTGTGGTTTTTTGAGCCAGATGGATTTTGCATGCAACCTCAAAATTAAAGAAGTGTCCATTAATTTGTCATTAGACTTTTGATCTGTGCTGCATCCTTGTCACTTTCTAAGTTTTTCACCGTTTTGATAGTGTTACTTGGCGGCAGGCGTTGCAGATAGCACAGTCACAGACGTCAACAGCGTCTGAGCGTGCTCACGGGCAGTTGCTGTTGCTGCTGCGTTTGCCGTTGGAATTAAAAAGTGTAAGAAACGCTCACAACATTTCCAAACCCCAGTACAGTAATGTGCAGTTAACCTCCACTGTGTAGAAAATGTAAGTCAACACTTTTATTTTGAAGGTTTTTGCATGAAAGCAGTGGTGTTCAGATTGTTAGAAATGTAAGTGCCATGGAAAAGACTGAAAGCTCTATAATATTTCGTTTGATGTCTGTGTATGCACAAATTTCTGTGAGCTGTGCACTCTGTACCCCCTTAAAAAAATTGGTGCATGAAGCCCCTGAATGTAAGTGTGTGCTTCTGGGGGAGTAGGGAGGGGGGCACGGTTTGGAGTGCACCCTGACAATCAGATTTAGAAACACCTCTTAAGGACCTCACTGAAAGAGACGAGCAACAAAGTCACTTATAATGTGTACGGGGCATTAGAGATTAGCTTTTTGCCATTTTTTGATTGCAAAATTTTGACATCGTCAACGTCTCTTTATAGGTACGTTTATTTTTAGGAGAGAAATCTGCAGAAGACCGACGTAATTGATAGCAATTTGTAGCGATTTACAAGGTGCCTAATTCCTCTTATTTGTTTTTTTGCAACCTTCTTTCGCCCTATTTACATTGATTTTAGAGATAGGGCTTTAGAGGTAGGTGCGTGTTTGTTTAGGTGATTTCAAATATCAACATTGGCTTTCAGAGATCATTCACCCCGCCTTTAATTGCTTTATACCAGTGGTTCTTAACTCCAGTCCTCAGGCCCCCTTCCAGAAAATTTTAGATGTCTCCTTATATGAAACACCTGAATCCACTTATCAGGCTCCTGCCAGAATGTTTGAAACATTTCCTTAATTTACATGTATACATTATATATGGAGACATCAAAAAACTTTCTGGGAGGGGGGGGGGCCGAGGACTGGAGTTGAGAACCACTGCTTTATACAATATTGTAATTTTTTAGATGATTTATACGTATGGATTTATAGAATCAGTCACCTTGTAATATAGTAATGAATTTCCATGATATCAGGCTTAGCAGTTTTTTTTTATTTCCCCCGTCATTTAATTGTATTTCTTTTTAAGATATCTTTCAAGATATTATTCATTCCTTTAGGTAAAGGCTTTTCTGTGCACGCACACACACACACACACATACACGCACACAGACAAGCCCCCTATAAACTTCCTCTTCTGTGTCTTGACATCCTATTTTGGAAAAGAATGTTAGCAATTTAGTCAGGAGCTAAATGATGTGTAATGCCGCACTTGTGTGTGTGTGTGCATGCTCCTTTGCCTGAACCCTTTCGCTCGGGCCAGTGACAGATGTGCATTTTTGCTGACAGTGCTGATCTACAGCAAGCCAGCCTGGCTACTCACCAAGCTATTACTTAATTCATTGACATTTGCCATAATTGCCTGAGGGCAGTTTCCAGAGGAAGTATAGGGCTCTAACAGGATTGGATTAGAAAAATACAATTACCATTTCAGATTTAAGGAGAGTAATCTAAGGGAGGCTTTGACATGAAGGAGAGGGGGTGGGAAGGGCAGGCGAGAAGCAGAAAACTTTAGGAAATGTTAATGCATTACCGTTAAGGTGTGGAAATGAAGAATGTAAGAAGGAAAAGTAAAGTGTGGCCGTGTTATGGATGGCCGCTCACTTCTCTCTCCTGTTTCTCGTCGGCTGCCGGTTGATCACGGTGGCTTGCCTGCTGAAATGGACTGTCGGGGCAGCTTGGATATGTCGATTCGGAGATAATGACATATTGAAGCTTCTGAACCACAGTCATGTCATCCCTCTTGTAATTGGTTCCTCCGCCGGTTTATTGTTCCCAGCTGTAATGGTCATCGGTTACAAAAGCATGCCTGTACATTTACTGTATAGCTTAGACCAAAGTGGTTTGTAAGAGGGTTAAACAATTAAAACAAGAATCGTTCCTCCCATTAAGGTCTTTTCCTCACCGGTTAAGGACCATTGTTACAGGTCAAGACTCCATTGGGTTTTCGCACGAGGAAATCTAAAGAGGAACCTTCTCTTTATTCCAAGTCTGTACTGTAGGTGAGTGTGAATTATTTCATTCACAATAGAAGCGCAATCTTACTAAATGTCTCGACTGATCTTAATTTGCATAGAACTCAGATGAAAAGCATTGCATTACGTGCAAATGTATGTGAGTTATGTATCATAAATCATGCATTTGTTGGAGCTATAGAGCCACCGCAGGCATGGTATTTTATTTGTGGCATCCAGTTTCTGTTTTAAAACACAGCCAAGCCAGCTCGATTTGCATTTACTAGGACTGCTTGATTAAATGACATACAGCATATTGCTGAGTGCTGACTGCATCTTCTTTTTTAAAGAGAAGATGTTCAAACTAAGTTGCTTGTGTTTCCGATGACCTTGCTCTTTAAGTTAGTCCCCCTTCAATGGCAAGGCTAACGCTCTTATGATTTAGTCAAAGGCCTAACAAAGATAATTCATCAACCCTGATAGTAATTTTTCATACACAAATGATAGTCATGAATCAAGCCAGCATATGGGCACACCTTTTTGACCTTAGCTGACTCCTTCATGTTCTGAAGTGTTTAATATTCTGTACCTTTTTCTCAAAATGTATTGGTTTATTTTTTATTGCATTTACATTGTGCTAAATGTAGCTACGTTCAACGCCCTGGGTTTATCTGAAAACTCGTCTACAGCCTCAGAAATGACCAAGGATGTAAGCAATTAATGCCATCAGGTGAATAAGCTATTCACAGGTTATGTTTAAATTCAAATAAACAATTCAATGTTTATTTCTTCGTGCATTGTTGCAAAGCAGTGTTACAATAAATAATCTTTGTTATGAGTGAGCCGCTTCATTCATAATAGGTTTTAACTGCACCATGGCAATTGTATTTTTAAGGTGACAACTGTTCTTTAAAAGTTGTATTTTTATTTCATCAGATTCTCCCACACAAGTAATGAAATATTGAAGTATGAGCAGATGTTACAGGTACCTCTAAGAATCCTTTCTGTGTACTATTGTATTTCACCACAAGGTAACTTGCACATGCACATATTTTATAAATAATTGCATTGGTACCTACAAAATATAGCTATTCCCTCGATATCTGTTTTTCTAAATGCCTCACATATATCGTTCAACATTGCTGCTACCAAACCGGCAAACGCAACTTCATTTGCTAGTATCTAGTGCGTCCTGATTGCTAGAAATTGCAAAGATGCCAGATCAGATATGAACTGTCAGTCTTTGGATAGTGCTTGTCAGTTTTGTGTGCAATATGCATCACACTGTCAGTAAACTAACTGAGGGCATCTCAGGTTATACAAGACTAAGCTAAATGTAATAATGAAGAGGGCCCTGTTTTTCTGTCTAAACCTGGAGTGAGTAAAGGTTATGACTGCTTTGTTTAGCTATATTTTATCTGTTTAAGGCAGGGCATGGATGTGTCAATGACTGCTGCTGGCGATCATTGGCTTTTATCTGGCCTCCATCTGCTGATTTATCTTAGATATTTCTTCATCAAGAGTGACACGTTTCCTGGTCCAGTTTTGTCCTTAGGTTAAACGGCTATGCCGACGTCAGCAGAATTTTTCTTAACTGCTGGGTGCTAAAACGTTGACATTGGCGTAATGCAATGGTCTAGAACGGAAGTCCCTGTACATATTTTTTTCAGTTTTTTAATCCAAGTATGAATCATGCAGATTCATAATATACATGGTAAATAATAGTTTGTGGAGTGTTGCATGCAAGCAATGCACTTTTTTCATTGAATCGGAGCTCGAACCTCAGTCTTACTGCACTCTCAGGAAACAGGTATAAAAGTTGTACCTTGATGGTACCTTTTAAAACAATCCTAATATGTACGATTTATGTACAGATATGTACCTTTAAGGTACCAGTATGTACCTCTAAGGTACCAGCGTGTACCTTAAAGCCGAACTATAGTCAATTTAATGTGTGCAAGGGTCCACATCCAGTGTGTATGACGCAATTTTTCGTCATCAGAAGAGTGCACGCACCGCCGTATTTTTGAAACAACGCATACATTGTCAGCTTAGGATGTGCATGCGCTTACAGGAGAATGTAGTATGTAGCCCAGGAGATGCATTGCATTTTGTCACAATCTTTTGTCAAACATCTGTGTACACGTGCAAGTTGAATAAACTATACTTTGCAAGGCTGTTTGTTCAACCATGTGCATACATTCACTTAAAAAACTGATTAAAAAGACTTTGTTGTTATTGATTCTTTGCAGAGTTTACGGGAAGTTGCGTGTGTCCCACGAAAGCCTTTTTTATTATGTTTTACTGCTGAAACCATCTGTAGATGTCTTTAAATTGCTTGGTATTAATGCAAATATTGTAGTTACTACCTTTTTGATATGATAAAAGAGCCTAGGGGAATGGGTTAATTTTAAAAATTGTGTACTGAAATGTCACCTGTCTTTAACCAGCCCTATAGGCTCTGTAAACTTTCAGATTCCTATTTGGCAATAGGACGACTTGGCAGTCAGTCGTTTAACCAATAATTTATTTATTGTATGTATTATTTTTGTCAGTAATTTACAGGGCAACCCACATACGAGCATCAGATAACTGAGAGTGTGGTCATTGAAGCAGATCATTGTTGTGTAATGTTGCTATCACTGAATTACAGTATGACATAATACTGCTGTCCTGCTCTCTGAATGAAACACTCTCAATGGTTTGACAAGAGGGAGTGTGTCATGTCCAATTCAGGGGTTAGATCTGGCAACACGTTTTAAGCTGCCTATGCACCTTTAAACGAATGCTTTCATGGAAGGTACCTTTGTTTTTAGAGTGACAATTAAAGGGACACTTCACCGATTTGCATTAAGCTTGGTATCGTTAGAACCCCAGTCATGTTTTTGAATAGTTGTGCATCATTCACAAATAAAGATTTCAGTGTTGCACTTCCTTCTTTCAATGATGTAAAAATCGTCATTTTGCATCATTGAAAGAAGTAACTGCTGTATCTTTGTCGAGGTTGTAAGACTAAACACATTCATTCCTCATTTTTCCAAGGTGGAGACTATGTGTGGACCCACTCACGCTACAGACCTATTACAACACAGGCAGAAAAAAAAGGTTCAGCTGCCATCTTTATGCTAAGCTTTGCTAACAGATGTTGTGGAGCGAGCCAGACTTCATGTTAAAATAATAGCGGAAGGTAATCCATATGATATGGAAGAGGGTGATTTCTAATCCGCTGTTCATTTCATCTTTATGAGCCACAATACAGCAAAGAGCTGAGGCAGGAGGAACAGAAGCCCAAGGACTAGGCCGGAGCCTGGGCTTCGGCTGCGTAGAGGAGCCCGGGGAAGACACCGCAACAATGGACGTTTGTTTGTTGAATGGTCCCGGGCAAGAGAGGTACTTTGTGAGTGTTTGGGTGTGTTTATTTCACAGACGTGTTTCGGCTTACGAGCACAAGCGCTGAGCCAGCGCATCTGTGGAGTAAACACATTGTACGGTGGACGCGTTTTTGTGCAGGATGCGGCATTTTCTTCTTTGGGAATGTACATGTTTGGCCACTCTCAGAAATAAATAAGAAACTGAATGAAGCTTGCTCCTACCCAAGCTTTGTACCATATATGGACAGCGGTGTCCTGGATACATATTTTAGAATCCTAAACTGGAAGCGACAGTCAAAGCCTGCAGGGATAAACGGATGTCTGACAATTGAGTGTTTCTGTTTTCTTTGTTATACTAACATGGCATTTATGTGTACAATAGCATATCTGAGCGGTGTTCTAATTAATGGGAGTGGCTTGCAGGTATGAAGGTATATTTGGTGCAAAACAACTGCACACCTGTGACAGTGGAATTTGTATTTGTAGAGATTATCCACACATGTGTATCAGTAAACTTGAAGTCGCAGAGGACGAGATGCAAACTTGTAGATTTTTTTCTTTCCCTCAAATACAACACAACAGTTACACATTCACAAATCCTTCAGTGCAACTGCACAAATCCCATTTTACAAATCACAGATTAAGAAACTCACAAGTTCACATTTTTTGCTACAATTGATGCAGTAAATATGGTGCATAACCTACTTGAACGCCTGCATCAAATAATGTGAAGTCACACACAAATTTTGTACATTTGCAAAATCAGTTTGTGCATCTGTGCGATGAGACTTGCATGTGTGTACAATTTATTTTTCACAATTTTTTTTTATTTTTTTAATATTTTCTAGCCCAAACACAAGTACATAAATACAACTGCTTGAATCTGCTGCTACGAGTTTCAAATACTCTTTTTCGTGTGCTCTCTCTTCTGCACCAAATATCTCGAGATAAATGGTGCGAAAGTGATTTGTATACCTGTAGGCTATGGCGAGCACTGTTCAGCACTGCCCACCAGGTGGCGCCCCCGACACTCACTGAAGCAGAGTTTATTAATTACCACCAATGTTTCAGCAAAGTAAATCGCCTTTATCAAAGTATTATTTTCACCAAGTGGAGAACAATATAAATGGGAGTGCTAATTATACACACATGAAGGTAATTACATACAATATTCCAATGATTCATTAGTAAACAAAATATAAGTTTCATAAATTTCAAACCATCAATATAAGTAGATTAAAAAATACAAGCAGCAAATACACACATTTTAACTTTAAATAAGATACCAAATGATGTAAGTCCCATTCATTTTAAATATCATAAAACAAATTATTTTATTTTTCAGACTAATTTTTAATTCAAACAGGAGGTGGGGCCATGGAAAGAACGTTTGTGATTTCTTTTGCAAAATAACCTTTTTTTTGAAGAAAAATATGTGATTTATATTTAAATCATGCTTTTTCTTCTAATATACTAATTTGGATGATTATTTCTGTCTTTTTGAATCGGGTTACTGAACAACTAAATTCTTTTTATTATTATATAAACTGTTGTTCTGATTTCTTAACATTTACTTTGGATGCTAACCCAAATCAAATCAGCTTTTTAGACTTGTGGATAGCTCGTAATTGTTTATATAGGGATCCGATTAAAAAACCTACAGCTCGTAATACACTATTGAGAGTGGATTCTTATTGTCGTGAGCAGGGCCGTACGCAGGATTTTATAAATACCGAGGTCCATATGTATTTTTCTAGGGCATGCACAAAAGGAAAAAATTTCTTATTTCTCTGCTCTACATATATGACTTCTAACACATTAGAAAAAAAAACAATCAAATAAATATAGATTTCAAACCATGTCAGTATGCGCAAGACTTTATTAGTGTTGTTTATTAGTAAGACATTGAAATAATTATGTTACCATCCTGGGCACTGTCAGTTAAGTAAATATAGGCTAACTGAATATAGGATCAGTTTAGTGAATTAACCAAAGGCTATCAAGAATTTGTTTATTAAATTCATTCACAATATGCACACACTTATTATACATTTAATATGCTGAAATACAACATCAATATTGCAGTGGCAGAACTAGAATTTTATAAATGGGGTGGCCAGGCTACTTTAGGGGGTCCATATCCCATGAAAGAAAACGATATGTAATTATTATAATACTTCACATTACCCCATATTAGATAAATATTCTTCTTGCCCTGAATTCATTACATGCATTATACTAACTGTAAGATACAAACATAATGCAAGGCTGAACTTGCATAATAAACCAATAATAAACCAACTTACTTCAAAGAGCAGAGCTCAACATTAAGGATTGTTGGCAAAAAAAAGATATTTATTTAAAATTAAATATGGATTAATCTTTTTTTACGAAGTTACAGTCAGGACCAGTGAGTGATTTTCTCTTCTTTTGTTATTTAAGTAACTTTAATGACTTCAACAGGTACTGTTTTTTAGACTTTAAGACAGAATGTAATAAAATGTTTACATTCGGAAGACATATTACGACATAATCAGTAGTTTACTATGATACTCACTAAAACAGTCCGGACCTCGATGGTGGGTATGGCCAAGGTCAAGAGTCCTATCTGTGTCTGCCCTATTTCCCTCTTATTCCTTTGTTGCCCTGCCCCCTTTTTTGTTGCCATGGACATTAATTCATACTCCACCCGCTGCCCATCTGTTTCCATAGTAATTAATTGTTTCTGTTCTGTCAACTGCCTGTTGATTGCCTGTTTGTCAGCCGTTGTTTTATGTTGGTTGTTTCCTGTCATGTGTTACTGATCGTGTTCTTGCCTGTGCTCCTGTACCTTTTTTGGATTTAATACACTTAAAAACTGCATTTGGATCTACTCAACTTGCCATGTCTTGCCTTCCTGTGACAGTTATCATCCGTTAACATTGAAGAAAAGTCTTTCTTAAGGTCAAATGTAATATATAAAGTCTAAAAATAATATATAAGGGACCAAATTATTTTATTAAGAATCTTAATGATATGGAAATATCTTTGGGATTCACCCCCAAACAAATACAAGCTTATTTATTTGATAACATGTCACTGTGGTAAATCATGTGTAGGAAAAAAAATAGAGAGTATAAAACACACATCGCAAAACATCAGAGTGCAATAATATGCAGAAATATGAACCTGGCATTAGCACTGCATTTTGTTGAACTTAATCATCCTATTACTTCATTATTGTATATAGGAATTGAGAGGGAATTTCCATCTAGAAGGTGAGGTGAGTTTGACCAATTTTTACTTGGACAGAAGGCCTTTTAGGTATATTAAATGTGAACATTGGCACACATGGTTTAAAAGTAGATTTTGATTTGGGTTGTTTTTATAGGTATTATGATATTAAAAATGAATGGGACTTACATCATTTGGTATCTTATTTAAAGTTAAAATGTGTGTATTTGCTGCCTGTATTTTTTAATCTACTTATATTGATGGTTTGAAATTTATGGAACTTATATTTTGTTTACTAATGAATCATTGGAGTATTGTATGTAATTACCTTCATGTGTGTATAATTAGCACTCCCATTTATATTGTTCTCCACTTGGTGAAAATAATACTTTGATAAAGGCGATTTACTTTGCTGAAACATTGGTGGTAATTAATAAACTCTGCGTCAGTGAGTGCCTGGGGCGCCACCTGGTGGGCAGTGCTGAACAGTGCTCGCCAAAGCCTACAGGTATACAAATCACTTTCGCACCATTTATCTCAAGATATTTGGTGCAGAAGAGAGAGCACACGAAAAAGAGTATTTGAAACTCGTAGCAGCAGATTCAAGCAGTTGTATTTATGTACTTGTGTTTGGGCTAGAAAATATTTAAAAATATATATATATTTGTGAAAAATAAATTGTACACACATGCAAGTCTCATCGCACAGATGCACAAACTGATTTTGCAAATGTAAAAAATTTGTGTGTGACTTCACATTATTTGATGCAGGGGTTCAAGTAGGTTATGCACCATATTTACTGCATCAATTGTAGCAAAAAATGTGAACTTGTGAGTTTCTTAATCTGTGATTTGTAAAATGGGATTTGTGCAGCTGCACTGAAGGATTTGTGAATGTGTAACTGTTGTGTTGTATTTGAGGGAAAGAAAAAAAATCTACAAGTTTGCATCTCGTCCTCTGTGACTTCAAGTTTACTGATACACATGTGTGGATAATCTCTACAAATACAAATTCCACTGTCACAGGTGTGCAGTTGTTTTGCACCAAATATACCTTCATATTGCAGAGCTGTGCATTGTGGTGCATTGTGGGAGTTGTAGTTTTTCATACAAATGTGCGCTAAAGTCACGTTCTGTCTTTTCTTGGTCAAAAAAGCACAAAATTCTAAATTGATGTTACATTTAGACTACAAATATGACCCACTTTCAATAAAGATTAATGTTTCTACCGGTGAAATGGCCCTTTAATGAAAAACAAATGGTCGAACTTTAATCTTATCTTCTTTGCTTGCCTGCGTATGGAATTGATTTTGAAACACAGAAAAAATTAATCTGTTTTTAGCATTTAAAATAAAAAACATCAAATGTTTCCATTAACAAACAGTTTTCCCTTCTGATGCTGTTACAAAAGCGTTTCATGTTATTACCTGATGGATTTCAGAGAAAAACACCATCTCTTTGTTTTGTCCCCGTTGCCCTGTTTAGAACAATCTATCTTCGGGGTAACCACCACATCCTGTCTGTCTGATTTTCAATTACTTTCGGGGTCCTGTCCTGCACTTCACTGTCGCAGCAAAACCTTATCCTGCTCACAGGCCTGATACCATCTGTGCTCTTCTCCTTCTTTTTCTCCCTGGCTGTCTCATTCCATTCTTCGTCTCATTCGTTCCCTTCTTCAGTCATTACCTCTATCTCTTGCTCTTTCTCCATGTGTCGTCTCTGTCCTCCTCGGTGTCCCCCGCTTGCTTTGTTTGTCTGTCCTTGTTTGCAGCCTAACCTACAACCTGCACTACATACTTGATATTGTGTTCTTTTAATAACGTGAGTCGCATTTACACATGACAAAATCAAGCACAGGTACTGCTGGTCCTGAGAAGAATGAACTTTTTCATAGTATAGTCATGGGCATTCTTGTGATTATTTAATTTTCCTTTAAAAATAAAAAAAACTGGAGCGGAGAGGCGAAATTGCTATTGCCCCACTAGTCGGTCCATCTCTGCATTTATTGACTTGCAAAGTTTGATCTTTTGGCCTCCTCTACAATTATTTATGTTGGAAGAGAATGTCATCATTCAAACATATAAAGGCAATAAGCACGGCTATGGAAAGCGCAAGTGCTTTGCTGCCTGTCTAACTATTTCTAAGCTAAAGTATGTCAATATTGATTTTTTTATGTAAGATTACCTGTATGGTCCAAAACGAGAAGATGCTGTAATGCCGTTAGATGGATTTCCTCAGAACGTTCAATCTTACTGTAGAAACAAAATAAATGATGACATATTTTCAGAGCGTTTGTGAAAAGTTGGCGAAGAAAAAACCTGAAAAACTAATTTTTATTATACAAAGTGTTCACATAAACAAAGAACAGGCTGACAAACGTCACTAAGAAAGTAAACAACTCTCATAACACGTCTGCAAATTCTCTTTTGAAGGTTAACATTCCTGCAGATTCATCCACTGCCTCCATCCTCTCCCTATACAGCCTACCACTTCAAAGACAAAAAGCACAAGAATCATGTGTTAGGTTGCACAACAGGTTGATGTGGCAAAGAGACAAGCTACCCTGTCATTCCTGCCTTTCACACATGCAATACAGACTCGTATTCATTACAAGAGAAAAAGTTGAGTGCGGCTTATTTGATCAAAGGAAATCTTCCTTGAACAAATCAGCTGTATTGAAGTACCATGAAATTCTTAAGAAGGAACGTATACTCAATGCTCGATAGCTTTGGAGCCAAAGAAAATGAGTGAGATTTATGTTTTTTTATAGCTTTCATAAAGTACAACTACAATAAAAGGATTATCTTCTGACATTATCCTTAGGGCTCGATTGTTGGACCGGTTTGAATCATTTACAGCTGCATAGTTCATGGATCAAAATGAATGTTCACTAGATTTTTTTTTTTAAAACCGTATCAGGTGAAAATTTTGGCGATAAATTATCTTGTCTGTATTGTCAAAATGCATGATTTTAAAAGGTCTCCAAACATTATAGAAGTTAAACTAATGGCACTTTATATTCGGGTACAATTCTGAAAATATATTTCATTGTATTACAGTATCTTTGACCTATCAATGATTTCCAAGACGCCGCTGATATGTGAGGGCCAAAGCGTGTGGGGAGCCATGCAGGTGAGAGGAGATTATGCTTTACCGCAGCTGGTGAAGAGTAAATTAAGGGCAAATCAGCTTAGAGTAATCCTGTTGTGTTGGATCATCCGATGCAACTCGACACTACTGATTCGCTTGTTAGTTTGATGTGCGTGGTTGGACTTTTTAGCTTCGTCTGCAGTATCGTAAGGCCTTTGGCATCATTATTCCAGTAGTGCGGCAAGGTACCGTAATTGCGGCATTATATCTAGGACAAAATTCCTGGCTAGACTCATTAGAGCCTTTGGGAGATGTTTCACCTTTCTAACAATAGCAGTTTTATGTTGTGTTCCAGTAAGATGGTTAATGTTTTGAACAAAATTTCACTGTGGTTAATCTCTCTATTACAAAGTACAGAGGTGGATTGCAGTTTGCTCTCGAGCAGCACATAAATGTTTTATAGCCATCAAGGCTGATAAATATTTGTCTTATGGCAGAGACACCGCACATGCTGCCTCGGTCTTAGAGTCAGACATTAGGATACTACTTTCTTATTCATGAAATGGAGTGGAATCCCATCAGGCCCAATTTCCTGTGCTATTTGGATGAGCTATAAAAGCACTCCTTTTTGCTTCTCTTTGATCCCTACATTTGAGAATTAATAATATAAGAAGCCTTGCATTTGATATTGTAGAAGGTTTAACAGGACATGGAAGGTATTTTTGTTAGATACGCTGCCCTCCCGTTACCTTTTTTCAGGGAGACAATAAATGAAACATGCCAGGTTTGTTGCTCTTTAATTTTTACTTATTACACCTGTGTGTATGTCACCACCAGGGGCTGGCTATTTTAACTAAAGCCACGCCCCTTTGCAACTCCCACCTCGAGGAGGTCCCCAAAGCCAACCCAATGACCAGACAAACACGGGAACAGGTAAGTAAAATTTAAAACAAGCTTTATTTAGTTTAAATATTTAAAAGAACTGGGAATTTGGGGAAAGGGGAAATTAAAACTAATAGGTCTCTTCTTCTCCCTCCAGGGAGACTGCAGCCACGGGCAGACAGGCCAAGGGCAACAGGGGTGCCAACCACCATAAGCCGGGGGAGAAAGGGAACGTCAGGCTCCGGCCTGGACCCTGCTAACCGTGGCGCCCTCCTTCTTCCGTCCTGGAGGCAGAATAATTTTTGGTGTGACTGGTAAGGAGGATCTCCACTGTCGGTGTACCCTTCCTCGGGTCGGCAGGGGGTCCTCGCCCCACGTGCCTTTACGTTCCCTGTCGTACGTCCGCCCACGTTCTCCTTGTGCCCCACCAATAGTCACTGTGACACAAAAGCACTGTTAGCTTGCACTTGAGGTGTTTCTCACCGGCTCTGCTGCTTGCAGCTCTCTGGGTAGGTATCACGTTACACAGTCTGTTCTCCAATTGTTTCTCCTTGCTCTCCACAGGCGGCCACTAGGACACAAATGACACTGTTACTTGGACTTCGGGTATTGCTCACCGGTTCTGCTGCTTACAGCTTTCTAGGTAGGTATCACGTTCACAGTTTGCTCTTCAATGATTCACTCTCGTTCTGCTCTCTCTCCACAGGTGGCCGCTAGAACACAAAGACACTGTTACTGAGACTTCGAGTAATTCTCACCGGCTCTGCTGTTTACAGCTTTCTGGGTAGGTATCACGTTCACAGTTTGCTCTTCAATGATTCACTCTCGTTCTGCTCTCTCTCCACAGGTGGCCGCTAGAACACAAAGACACTGTTGCTGAGACTTCGAGTAATTCTCACCGGCTCTGCTGTTTACAGCTTTCTGGGTAGGTATCACGTTCACAGTTTGCTCTTCAATGATTCACTCTCGTTCTGCTCTCTCTCCACAGGTGGCCGCTAGGACACAAAGACACTGTTACTGAGACTTCGAGTATTTCTCACCGGCTCTGCTGTTTACAGCTTTCTGGGTAGGTATCACGTTCACAGTTTGCTCTTCAACGATTCACTCTCGTTCTGCTCTCTCTCCACAGGTGGCCGCTAGGACACAAAGACACTGTTACTGAGACTTCGAGTATTTCTCACCGGCTCTGCTGTTTACAGCTTTCTGGGTAGGTATCACATTCACAGTTTGCTCTTCAATGATTCACTCTCGTTCTACTCTCTCTCCACAGGTGGCCGCTAGAACACAAAGACACTGTTGCTGAGACTTCGAGTAATTCTCACCGGCTCTGCTGTTTACAGCTTTCTGGGCAGGTATTACGTTCACAGTTTGCTCTTCAATGACTCACTCTCGTTCTGCTCTCTCTCCACAGGTGGCCGCTAGAACACAAAGACACTGTTACTGCGACTTCGAGTAATTCTCACCGGCTCCGCTGTTTACAGCTTTCTGGGTAGGTATGGTTCTCCTCCGTAGGTCAACAGAGGGGCGAAGGTCACACACCACCTCACCGGGTCGAGCGCTGCCCTATCTCCAAGGCCCATAGGCCGATCGATTCCTAGACGGGGGCGCCCTCTTCGTAGAGACCACGGGGCGGCGGACCCTTTCGCCTCTGACTCTGCGACAAAACAGACACAGGTAAGTTCACACCACGAATGTTTCCAATGGTTTACTCACGGTCACGGACAGCTCTTAGTCTGCGTCCCTTCGTACTCCGACAGCACACTACGTATAGTAACAGTGATTTCTGTAGTCGTTGGCCTCTCCGTCCTCTGCCCAGTGGAAGAAAATGGATGATGCGGGGCTTCGTCTACAAGACACACAGCAACCCACAGCAATACACAGCACCACTCCAAACGTGAAAAGATTTATTACACAGTCTCACTCACCACACTATAAGTGCACCACAACAAAGGAAGCGCCCGGTGTCCTCCACTGCGCTTGGGCTACGATAAGGCGATGGGAAATACGACCACAATAAGTCTCGTTGCGGCGGCTGTTTGAAGTTGGACTTCTCACGGCTCGCCCACCACACTCTTATAGGGGTAGGGCCGCCCTCCTTCTCCTGGAGGTTTCCAATAGTTACACAAGTTAACTTTTGCCAGTTACTCCACACAAAAAGGGTATACTCACGGCGAAGAGCCTTTGTTTACGTTGTACCAGAAGGTCAATTTTCTTCCTGCTTTACTCCTTCCGTATTGGTTAGAACAAGTTCCTTTTTACCCATAGGATTTTCCTGTTTACTCCAGCAGATCCACAATCAAGACTGCAACGAGAGAGAGAGAGAACCACAGACAGCCACCACGTCCAAAAGTGAGCACAGCTCCGTTTCCCAGCACACACTAAGCACCCCTAACTGTGTTCTAACTGTGCTTTATATACTCCTCTCTGTACTATAATCATCCAATTGCCCGGCGATCTCTTCAACTAGGCACAGCTGTGCCCAATCGGCTGATTACAGCCTCCGTGAATCTGCCGGATGTCCGGTGTTTCCGTTTTCCGGTCTGGACGGAAACATCCGGGCGGAACCAAAACTTCCTCAACTTTTGGTTCCGCCCTGAAAGATCGTCACCCCGTGACATCCTCCCCCGCCAATGCATTCCAGTCCCTGGAATGCCTTTGAGTAGTCCACTCACCGTAACGGGAAGGGGGTCGGCCTCGATTCTCCCGTTGGGAGCGCCTCACAGGGGAGTCAGGTTCGGCGGGCTCGGGCACAACCTCAGGTTGTCTTTGGGCGGCCGGGGGTTCGGCTGGCGCTGGTACTGGCTCTGGTTGTCTCTGGGCGGCCGGGGGTTCAACTGGCTCAGGTGCTAGCTCTGGCTCTCCTGGGGCGGCCGGGGGTGGTGCTGCCACGGGTAGGCCTGGTACCACAGCCCATCCTTCCATCCAGGGGGCCGTCGGTGCCGGCTCCGCCACTACCTCCTTCGCGACCTCGGGATAATTTGGGCAAGGGCGAATCATGTTTCGGTGCACCACACGTTCAGGGCCGGCCTTTCCTTCTGGCCGGATGGTATACACCGGCTGTCCCGGCCTCTGTTGCCTGCAGACTACGTACGGGGTGGTCTCCCAACGGTCACTCAGCTTTCCCTTGCCTTGCCGCCGATTGTCTCGTACCAAGACTCTCTCTCCTGGTAACAAGGGGGCGTCCCGGGCCGTCCGGTCGTACAGCCGCTTGTTCTTTTCCCCTGTAGCCCGTATCTTCTGGGATACCTGCTCGTAAGCAAAGTGTAGCCGTTGGTGGTGGCGCCCCACCCATTCCGTCACGCTCCCTTCCTCTTGGCCAGCGGCCACTCCCAAGACCAGGTCCGTGGGCATCCGCACATGTCTGCCGAACATCAGATAAGTGGGGGCATACCCCGTCGTACTATGAACGCTGTTATTATAAGCTTGCAAAAGATTCGGTAGAGCACTCACCCAATCGCTCTGCTTCCGTTGGTCCAGGGTCCCTAGGAGCCCCAACAGGGTCTGATTAAACCTCTCACAACAGCCATTTCCTTGAGGGTGATACGACGTCGTATGGGTCTTCGTGCACCCATACAGCTGGCATAATTCTCGGATCACCTTTGATTCGAAATTTGCCCCTTGGTCTGAGTGCAGGAACTCTGGACATCCGAACGTTTGGAAGACGTGCCGCCATAGAGCCGTTGCGGTGGTGTTTGCCGTCTGATCAAGGGTGGGAACTGCCCATGCGTATTTTGTAAACAGGTCGGTGATTACTAAGATGTTCGGATAGCGGTCCTGTGGCCGGCCCAGTGTCAGGAAATCCATCGCCATGATGTGGAGGGGGGCTTTGGCATGTATGGGCACCATCGGCGCTCGAGCCTCTCGTCGAGATTTAAACAACATACACCTGGGGCAAGCTTGGACCAAGCTGCGTACTGACGCTTCCAGCCCCGGCCAGTAGAAAAACCTGCGCAGCAGCGATACTGTCCGTTCCTGTCCCTGGTGCCCCAGCTGATCATGGTAGGCGGACACCAAGGCTGCTGCTTGATCAGCGGGCACCACGATCTGGCGCACCTCTTCGTCCAGTTTCGGGTCACTAACCTTCCGGCAAAGCACCCCTTCCTGTAGTTCCAGCTTGTCCCACTGTCCCAGCAGTCTTTTTCCCGTCTCTGTTTGGGTCAGCCTCTCAGACGATGTTGGCCGTCGGCCCTGCTCCACCCACATCTTTACCTGACACACATCCTGATCCTGGGCCTGCCTCGCTTTCCACCGACAGGGGTCCCAGCCCCAATTCTCCGGTACCGCCTCCTGCTGGCCTCCGGGGGCCTCCACGGCCCCTATCAGATAGCCCTCCCTCTGGCTTTCTTCTTCCTTGCCTCCCCGGCAACCGGGGTCGTCCGCCTCTGGCAATCGGGACAAGGCGTCCGCGTTCGTGTGCTCTCGCCCAGGCCGATACTGCAGTTGATACTCGAAATTGGCAAGTTGTGCCACCCAGCGCTGCTCCACAGCCCCCAACTTCGCTGTCTGTAAATGTACCAACGGATTATTGTCTGTAATCACCGTTACCTGAGCACCCCAGAGGTAGTCCTTAAACTTCTCGCTCAGGGCCCACTTCAGGGCCAGCAGTTCCAGTTTAAATGAGCTGTAGTTTGCATCGTTCTTCTCCGCTGGGTGGAGGCTTCGGCTTGCGTAGGCAATCACCCGTTCTGTTCCCGCTTGTCGTTGGGCCAAGACCGCCCCCAACCCCAGGTTGCTAGCGTCTGTATACAAGATAAATGGTTGAGTAAAGTCTGCATAGGCTAAGATAGGAGCCTGTAACAATTCCTGTTTCAATCTCTGAAATGCCCCCTCACAGGACTCATCCCAGTCAATCGGTGGTGATCCCCGTCCCCGGTTCCGCCCTGTACCGACCAGCAGCTGGTTAAGTGGCTTAGCGATCTTGGAAAAATCTTTGATGAACCGTCTGTAGTATCCCACAAACCCCAGAAATGAACGTACTTGCCTCACAGTCTTGGGCGCACTCCAATCTCTTACTGCAGAGACTTTCCCAGGGTCTACAGCCACCCCAGCAGCGCTGACCACGTGACCCAGGAACTGGACCTCTCGCCTCAACAGATGGCATTTATCGGGTTGCAACTTCAGCCCATATTTCTCCATTGCCTGGAAAACCTCTTCGAGGTGCCGGAGGTGGGAATCGAAATCTGGGGAGTACACAATTACATCATCTAGATATACCAAGACTGACTCCATTAACTGACCTCCCAAACAGCGCTGCATCAGACGTTGGAACGTGGCTGGGGCGTTGCAGAGCCCGAAGGGCATCCGTTCCCACTCGAATAGTCCAAACGGGGTCGTGAAAGCGGTCTTCTCCCTATCGGCCTCGGCCACTGGCACCTGCCAATACCCACTGGCCAGATCCAGAGTGGAGTACCATGCAGACCGCGTGAGACCCGCAAGGGAGTCTTCGATCCGGGGTAGGGGAAAAGCGTCTTTCTTAGTCACCAGGTTGAGCTTACGATAGTCCACACAAAACCTCCAAGCTCCCGACTTCTTCTGCACCAGTACGATGGGGGCTGCCCATGGGCTACTGCTTTCTCGGACGATGCCCCGCCCCAGCATGCCCTGCAATAGTGAGCGTACCTCTGTATACAAAGTGGGTGGGATCGGCCGGTACCTTTCCCTGCTGGGTCCTGCATCTCCAGTCGGAATATGATGTTCTACCACCTTAGTGCATCCGTAATCCTCCTCGTGTCTTGCAAACACATGTTGCCATTTCTGAAGGAGGGCTTGGAGTCTTTGTGTCTGCGCCTGTTCCAGCTTTTCCCCTTGCAGGGACTCACCTGCCAGGTGTCTCGGCACGTCCCTCCCCCCGTTGTTCGAGGGGGCTTCCATCTGCGTCAGGGCCACCTCGATGACAGTGGGGCACACCTGACGGAAACTAACATCTCTCTCTTCCCTCACCTGATGGGGTGCGACCCCCGTGAGTCGGGCCAGCCGCTGGTGTCGGTGTAAGTGTACTGGGTAGGGGTGGTCATTTCGAACCTTTACAGGGACCCTCCCCCGGTGGACCGCCGCTAGGCCTCGTGCTACTTCCACTTGGGGGCAATCAGCGTGGGGTTCAACCAATACCCACTCTTCGGGGCCAACTCCTCGGGGGGCCACTCTCACCCACACCATGGCCTCACTCCTAGGGGGGATAGATAAAGCATAGCGACACATCACTCTTCCTACCTCTTCCCGGCCTCTACGGACCTGGGTCATCTGGACCCGACGACAGTCGGCGACCACTCGCTCCCATAGGGGCCTCTCAACAGGGGAGATCCTAGGGCCGGGCCTGGCCCGAAATAACTCCTCCCAACACTCGGAGAGCACGTTCATCCCTAGTAGGGCTCGATGGACTCCCAAACACCTGTCTTCCACGATGATCACCCCTTTTTGGGGAACTAACACCCCGTGCACTTCTAAGTCCGTCAGCCGATAGCCAATGTAAGGAATCTCTAAGCCGTTGGCGCCCCGCAACGTCAGCCAGGGGGCCTCTCCTCCTTGGGTTCTCTGCTTCCCGAATACTTCCTGCGAGAGACTTTCGGCAAACAATGTCACTTGAGAGCCTGTATCTACCAGGCACTGTACTGTCTTGCCACATACCTTCACCTCCGCCATTGGGCTATGCCCCACCATCTGGCCTCTTGAATTATCACGTCTTTCCGGGTCTCCTCGAGGGGTCCCGGCCACACGACCCACTGTGGCCGGTCGTCCTAAAAACCCCCTTCCGATGCCCTGCGAGGCCCACACTGACGGCTATAATGCCCTGGTTCTCCACAACGATTGCAGATTGGCCGCCCTTGATCATCCCACTCAAAGCGGGGCCGGTTAAAACGGTTTGGGCGCCCCGGTGGCTCTCGGCCCCTCTCAGAGTAGACTCGCTCTCGGGGTGCCGGCCTCGGTTCCTCTTGCGCCCTACCTTGACGAAGTTCTCCCAGAAGAGTCTTAGATAGTTCCGACATCTGCTCTCGGACATCTTTCAACAATTCTACTCTGAGGGCTTGCTTCCAATCTGCGTGTTCAGGTGGTGCTGCGGTGTTCCCACTTACGGCTGCACATACAGGGGTTTCACTCACTTCGACCTCATCACCTTCCAAGGCCAGCGCCTCCTTCTTTAGGTCCTCAAAGGTGAGCCCGGAGTCCCGTCGAAACTGGACCCTCAGACTTTGTCTCACGGGGCCCTCTTTCATCCCCAGGAGGAACTGGTCGCGTAACAAGGTCTCTCCGTCTCCTAGCCCATGGTCTCGTCGGGCCTGCAGGCGAGTGAACTGCTCTCGCAGCCTGAGGGCAAAAGCTCTAATAGGTTGTCGGGGGCCTTGCTTACAATTAAAAAATTGTGAACGGAGGACAGCTACGGGGGTATGGTCGCCATATTGTTCAGTAAGGAACTGGAACACAGTCTGGGCGGTGGCTCGGATTGCTTCGGGGGCGGCTTGTACCTCTCGCCGTGCTTCTCCCTCTAGGGAGTTCAACACAAACTGGAGCCGCTGAGCGGCGCTAAGGCCCTGCAAGTCGGCCAAGTACTCTAATTGGGCCTTCCATTCGGTCAGTCGTACCTCCGACTCTGCTCCTCCATATTTCTGGATCCATGGGCTTCCCATGATAATAGATGTGGCACGGGGTGGGGCTGCAGGCCCCGCGTTGTCAGTCATTGGGTGACCTTGGTTACTCAACTCGAGGTGGATCCTGCCGACTACGCCAAAATCTGTCACCACCAGGGGCTGGCTATTTTAACTAAAGCCACGCCCCTTTGCAACTCCCACCTCGAGGAGGTCCCCAAAGCCAACCCAATGACCAGACAAACACGGGAACAGGTAAGTAAAATTTAAAACAAGCTTTATTTAGTTTAAATATTTAAAAGAACTGGGAATTTGGGGAAAGGGGAAATTAAAACTAATAGGTCTCTTCTTCTCCCTCCAGGGAGACTGCAGCCACGGGCAGACAGGCCAAGGGCAACAGGGGTGCCAACCACCATAAGCCGGGGGAGAAAGGGAACGTCAGGCTCCGGCCTGGACCCTGCTAACCGTGGCGCCCTCCTTCTTCCGTCCTGGAGGCAGAATAATTTTTGGTGTGACTGGTAAGGAGGATCTCCACTGTCGGTGTACCCTTCCTCGGGTCGGCAGGGGGTCCTCGCCCCACGTGCCTTTACGTTCCCTGTCGTACGTCCGCCCACGTTCTCCTTGTGCCCCACCAATAGTCACTGTGACACAAAAGCACTGTTAGCTTGCACTTGAGGTGTTTCTCACCGGCTCTGCTGCTTGCAGCTCTCTGGGTAGGTATCACGTTACACAGTCTGTTCTCCAATTGTTTCTCCTTGCTCTCCACAGGCGGCCACTAGGACACAAATGACACTGTTACTTGGACTTCGGGTATTGCTCACCGGTTCTGCTGCTTACAGCTTTCTAGGTAGGTATCACGTTCACAGTTTGCTCTTCAATGATTCACTCTCGTTCTGCTCTCTCTCCACAGGTGGCCGCTAGAACACAAAGACACTGTTACTGAGACTTCGAGTAATTCTCACCGGCTCTGCTGTTTACAGCTTTCTGGGTAGGTATCACGTTCACAGTTTGCTCTTCAATGATTCACTCTCGTTCTCTCTCTCTCCACAGGTGGCCGCTAGAACACAAAGACACTGTTGCTGAGACTTCGAGTAATTCTCACCGGCTCTGCTGTTTACAGCTTTCTGGGTAGGTATCACGTTCACAGTTTGCTCTTCAATGATTCACTCTCGTTCTGCTCTCTCTCCACAGGTGGCCGCTAGGACACAAAGACACTGTTACTGAGACTTCGAGTATTTCTCACCGGCTCTGCTGTTTACAGCTTTCTGGGTAGGTATCACGTTCACAGTTTGCTCTTCAACGATTCACTCTCGTTCTGCTCTCTCTCCACAGGTGGCCGCTAGGACACAAAGACACTGTTACTGAGACTTCGAGTATTTCTCACCGGCTCTGCTGTTTACAGCTTTCTGGGTAGGTATCACATTCACAGTTTGCTCTTCAATGATTCACTCTCGTTCTACTCTCTCTCCACAGGTGGCCGCTAGAACACAAAGACACTGTTGCTGAGACTTCGAGTAATTCTCACCGGCTCTGCTGTTTACAGCTTTCTGGGCAGGTATTACGTTCACAGTTTGCTCTTCAATGACTCACTCTCGTTCTGCTCTCTCTCCACAGGTGGCCGCTAGAACACAAAGACACTGTTACTGCGACTTCGAGTAATTCTCACCGGCTCCGCTGTTTACAGCTTTCTGGGTAGGTATGGTTCTCCTCCGTAGGTCAACAGAGGGGCGAAGGTCACACACCACCTCACCGGGTCGAGCGCTGCCCTATCTCCAAGGCCCATAGGCCGATCGATTCCTAGACGGGGGCGCCCTCTTCGTAGAGACCACGGGGCGGCGGACCCTTTCGCCTCTGACTCTGCGACAAAACAGACACAGGTAAGTTCACACCACGAATGTTTCCAATGGTTTACTCACGGTCACGGACAGCTCTTAGTCTGCGTCCCTTCGTACTCCGACAGCACACTACGTATAGTAACAGTGATTTCTGTAGTCGTTGGCCTCTCCGTCCTCTGCCCAGTGGAAGAAAATGGATGATGCGGGGCTTCGTCTACAAGACACACAGCAACCCACAGCAATACACAGCACCACTCCAAACGTGAAAAGATTTATTACACAGTCTCACTCACCACACTATAAGTGCACCACAACAAAGGAAGCGCCCGGTGTCCTCCACTGCGCTTGGGCTACGATAAGGCGATGGGAAATACGACCACAATAAGTCTCGTTGCGGCGGCTGTTTGAAGTTGGACTTCTCACGGCTCGCCCACCACACTCTTATAGGGGTAGGGCCGCCCTCCTTCTCCTGGAGGTTTCCAATAGTTACACAAGTTAACTTTTGCCAGTTACTCCACACAAAAAGGGTATACTCACGGCGAAGAGCCTTTGTTTACGTTGTACCAGAAGGTCAATTTTCTTCCTGCTTTACTCCTTCCGTATTGGTTAGAACAAGTTCCTTTTTACCCATAGGATTTTCCTGTTTACTCCAGCAGATCCACAATCAAGACTGCAACGAGAGAGAGAGAGAACCACAGACAGCCACCACGTCCAAAAGTGAGCACAGCTCCGTTTCCCAGCACACACTAAGCACCCCTAACTGTGTTCTAACTGTGCTTTATATACTCCTCTCTGTACTATAATCATCCAATTGCCCGGCGATCTCTTCAACTAGGCACAGCTGTGCCCAATCGGCTGATTACAGCCTCCGTGAATCTGCCGGATGTCCGGTGTTTCCGTTTTCCGGTCTGGACGGAAACATCCGGGCGGAACCAAAACTTCCTCAACTTTTGGTTCCGCCCTGAAAGATCGTCACCCCGTGACATGTACTGTAGGTACGTTCCCAATTAATCTGTCTTGTTGAAAATCAAAAACAATTGAATAATAATTCTTACTGCTGATTGAATATGGAAATTATGGTTGATTTGATTCATATTTATAATTTGAAGCTCCTGATGATAATCAATGCATACCATAATAATAATAAAAAATTAAACAGGTGTTTCTATGTTGCCATAAAGAGGTTTCATTGATTCAGTTATGAGTCACAGCCACAATGAATCTGTTCAGTTATGAAGAATCAAATAATAGCTTTAATTTAATAAAAATCTTGTTATTAATATTACAGTTAACTTTATAATGATTTTTGTCTCACAAGTGTGCAATTTTATTATTCATGTTCGATAATGCAAACTCTGGAAAAGCAATGCATGCTTAAGTTTATATCAAAAGAATAAAACTTAAAAATCTGCCCACTTAAAGTAAAGGAAGGCTTAATTTATCCCACAGAGATTCATCTATTGCAATGCTTTCACAAATTAAACACTGTGTAATAAATAAAGAGAATAAAACTAAGGCAAACAGTTATTTTGCCATGATATGTTTTGTCGTATATGTGTGTGTGTTTGTGTATTTACAGTGGGCTTCTTTACCCTGACCTCAGTTTGAAAAACAACATAATTAAATTCACTCAGTTGTAGACATTGCTGTCAAGTCTGGCACCATTTACAGTACTGATGTCCTCAAAATCCCTCAGCCCACTCAAACAGACCATAACTGTGCACCCATCCACAGGTAAATAAACTAGCACTGTATATTAAGTCTGAAAGCCAGTGAAAAGTGGTGTACAGGAATTTGACCTCATTTCCAAATCCCAGACATGATGTAGAACAAATTAGCTTAGCAAGGTAGACATATTAAAGCACAGCCATATCATCTGTTTGAGAGAAACTGCTACTAAGTCAGCCAAGATGAATATGCAACTTACCGCAGCTTACAAGACTTCATAAACAGCTTATGATCACGCCTACCCAAGCGTTGGACATTCTGAAAAGTTTAGGATAACATAATAGCTGGTAAACTCGCTTCCGAAACTACATTTAAATATATCTTTAGTCAAAAAAATCCCTTCTCGCATTTCTGAACGTCATCCTTCACTTAATAAATCTTTAATAATTCACAGAAATAATGGAGAACCGCAAAAATGTAATAAAACATCAGCATTCAGATGACCTTCTGCCTAGATTTGAATTATGGAACATGGACGGTTTGATGTAATATGCAGTAATCACAAAGGCATCAGCTGGCGGACAGATTTGGAGGCTCTGTGGACGAATGGCACAGATTTTCAGGTTAATAATCACTTGTTTGTGTGAATGTTAATAAACTCAACAGGGTTTACACCAATAAATGGCTTCAAGCCCCGATGGCAATTCCTAGTTAGAGTCACAGCCCTGGTGCCCTTCATGAATATACAGCTCCAAAAACCGAACTCTCTTCTCATTTGACTAATTAAACTGGGAGAGGAAACAGTAAACAAAGCTCTCCGACCCTGTTATCTTTAAGGAAAAAGAGAGGCTTTGAGGGTAAAATGGTGGAGAGGGATAGAAAAGTCTGGAGCCTCTTTGGAATGGATGATGTTTTCGATTGACTGGTTTTGCTCAGTGCAAACCCTGGAGTCCTGTGTGACTTTGGGAGAATGTCCTCTGTGTTTTTTAGCTGCATACATCAGCATCCATGATGAATGCATTTTGGGTCTGGATTCATTTAATAATTGTGTATTGTGATCAGTGGGTTATATTTGAATACATTTGTAAATTGTGGTGTCTGTGTGCCATTTTTAAAATGATTGTACTGGCTTATTTTGACAATCAATACAAGCCAGTACAAATATTTTGTATTTTTGTAAGTCGTATTACTTTAAGGGGCAAATTTTTATATATATATATATATATATATATATATATATATATATATATATATATATATATATATAAAAACGTGAACAGTCGTTTAAAGCTGTCATTTTGAAAATCTGAATTTTCCATGTTTAAGTGCTTTTATTGGGTCCCTAGTTCTTCTATCAACCCAGAAAATTTGAAAAATAACAACCAAGTAACTTAGTTTGGGTAAGCCATTCTTGTCAAACATGTAAAAAAGTAGGTTGTTCAGATTTTGCCTGTTTTGTGAGGTAGGTAGCAAGACCAGTTACAATAATATCGCCCCATAATCTGCACTATCCAAAACGGCACATTTTTGCCCAGGTCTATAAAGTAGAATTTTTAACATGTAATAATACATTTTCTGTGGGGTATTTTGAGCTTAAACTTCACATATGCATTCTGGAGATACCAAATACTTATTTTATCTAAAAAAAGTATCATAATATGACCCCTTTAACCTTGGTGTTCTAATGTTACCTTATTTAAATTTTCTTGATTTGTCTCTATTCACAAAGCTTGTAGGTGAGAACCGGGGCGAAAGTAACAAAGCGATTTTCTCCGAGCCCTGACTACACTTGCATTCCAAACTATGACAGCATCTTTAGCATGCAACCCTTAACAGAGCTGACAAATTTTGCATTATTTCCTCACCGTTTTGCACGTGTAGGTCCAGAACGCTGTTTTCGACAATGATAAATAAATTCCTAAAGCGGTAATTTTTTTCTTAATGCGTTGTGTTTCTTGTTTCATGTGTTACAGTACTGATCAATCTACAGGTTATTTAGTGCTTTAACACATCCTGAAGTTTGTCTTAGTTTTTCAAAATAAAAGTAAATCGTGTTTAAATGTAGGGCTGTGACGATTAATCGTGTGTCCCTTTAAAAAGACCTGTCTAAAATCGATTCTGAATCACAAGGCCCCCAATTCTGTGTTTCATGCACAGTTCATGCGTGTACTACAGCGTTTTGGTCAGTAGGAAGTCCTTATCAACCTAAAATCATTATGAGTCGGAGTCGTTTATAATGTGCATTTAAACAAACAACACTTGTTAAACAAAATCATTCAAAGCATTCTTTATTATCATGAAAATACCTGAAACAATCTGAAGAATGGAGCTATAAATATTCCTGTAGACATTTGCTGGAATAGCGTTTCTAATGCTACTTCTTCTGTGGCACAATTAGAGTTTCTGCACAAGAGTGCCCTCTGGCTTTTGGATGTGGCGGCATTTAACCATAATTGTTTACATTTCTTTCATTGAGAAAACGTGCATTTGCACGACTAATCGTCCCAGCCCTATTTAAATGTCAGGAGATCCTGTCGGGATGAAAGTAGGGTTGCCAACTTTCCCACTCTGAAATACAGGACAAAACATGGCCCGCCGCAGCAGTGCGTATATGGTTTTGTGTATTCAGTGTATTTAAGCCATTTGTCAAAATGATATTAATCTCTTAATTAAATATTAATTTATAACACTTATGCCTTGGCAAAATACTGTTGGTTTATTAATAGTTTGTTCATTTACAGCAGGTACTTTTAACACAGTCCTTTAATTGCATATCAAAGCATATCAAAAACTACACTGAGCTAACATTACTGTGTAATTTAATGAATACAATATTAACTACAGATCGGCTGCCAAACCTCCATTCACATAGTGTTACACCATGATCGCCATTTCCCCTCGTCTTTTGTTATTTTTGGTATTTGTTCCTGATTTCACTTTACCCACAAGCCCATTAAACAAACAAAGACTGGAAGTGTAGTTCCGTTCAGACCCGCAAAGATGACAACAAGCGTGCGTCTGTCTGATAAAACCGTCATATAATCTATGATCAGTTTCAGATAAACAGGCCATCATTCTTCTATTAAACTTCAACAATCACATCCCTAAAAGACACATTGCTTTGTTAAGATTCCCTGTAATTTAATATCCTGTTTTCTACTCTTTGACTTCCCTCCCCCAAAGCCTGTTAAGTTTCTAACGGACTTCTTTAAGATCTATTAAATTATGATGTGTCATAAAACTAATTCTCTCCAGAGAGCATGAATCACATGACATATCTCTTGTGCACCCCACCTTTGACATTTTGTGTGTGTGTTTCTCACTAAGATGGATTAATATCAGCCTCATTCCTTAAATTATTGACCCCCCGTCCTGGTTTCTTGCTTCCATCTGCAATCAGTTTAACAATGAAGAGAAAGTGTGAAGCAGGACAGACAGAGAGATGAAGTGAGAGAGAGAGAGAGATGAGGGGAGAGTTATTTTGTGTTTTATCTGCACCAAAATTTACTCCGGACAAAGAATTTTATCAGTTAATGTGCACATTTTAAATAGATTAAATGTGAATACCTTTACTTCAGGTCACAGTTGATTTTTAATGGTTTTGCATTTCTTTCACTTATTTTAGCAGGAGAACTGTGTTAATTTTTAATCCTAACATTTATTATTAAACCAATTCACATGAAAAATTCAGCAGCTAATCGTATTAACAGGATTGAATGATTAAAGATTTTATTTTAAGGACACATGGTTGTGTTTGTTTATTTGTTTTGCTGTTTCCAATCTATTTTATGTTTACCTGTGCTGATTGTATTTAAAAAAATAGTTATTAACTAATAAGTTCAGAGATTAAATAAAACATTGAGCTTTATCAGAAGTTCGGATAAATTAATCCAATTAGTGAGGTGTTAAGTTCGAAGGTGTATGTGGGTATATATAGTGTATGGTTTTTGTAAGATATTTTTAGTACTGACACCATGCAGTCGCTCTGTTCTCACCGTCTGCCATCTGTAACCTTTTCAGAAATGAGAGAAAGGTCCGGTGTGGTTCACACAGCAATCTGAATAAACAGTTGGTTGGATGGTGTGTGTACAGTTTGTCCTTGCTAGTCAATATACAGTGTGTTCTCCACCTTCAGAATGGATTTATCAGTCTTCTGCACCTTCTTTACATGAGGTATTTAGAAACCTGTCACTGTAACTATCAGACCTTTCCTTTCAAAATTGATATATAAATGTTAATAAATAAATATAAAAATCTATATTCTTAAGCTACTCTTTGAATTTTACTAGTTTTACTGAAACAAAATGCCAAAAAAATAAATTTTCATAATACTTCATAACAAATACAGTAAAAATAAAATAGCTAACATAAACATGATTCCACACAGCAGTGTTTCCCAACCAGGGGGGGCTTAGAAGATTTCCAAGGGGGCCTCAAGATGACTTAAGATTATGAAAAAATGGACAAAACAAGTATTAAAATAAGCTAAAACCAGCAAGAAGTTTCTTATTTATTTTGGCCATTTAATAGTTGTCAAGCTCTAGTTAATTTTATTTGGGGAAAATGAGTGAGTGGGGGCCTTCAAATATTGTTGTGGGCAAGTAGGGGGCCTTAAAGTGAAAAAGGTTGGGAACCACTGCCATACAGTATATCTCACACATATTTTGAATCATGACTATTAGCATTTTGTTTTCTGAAATCTTCTTTGAGAAGATTGCCAATAACAAGGTCAAGCACTAACAGTAGCTGGTTATGCATTTTCCAGTCCCTCCAGGTTCTGATTCACTCTCACCTCTAAGCAACCCTGGGATCAAACCTCCCATCTCTCAAAGATCCAAGTCAAGATTACCATCTTGCAGATGCAACAAAATCATGCACACAACACACGCACGCACGCAAAACCCTCAGGTGCAAAGTTGATCTATTTGTTTGACTTTCTTCCTTTGACAGTAGCAAAGCTTTGAAGTCATCTTTTATTCCGACAGGGTTGATTTTCATTTTTTGCAAGCTATGGCAGGACCGCATCATTATTTTCTTACAATGAAAGCAGAAGAAAACAAGATCTAGACAATAACACATCTCTCACTCACTTTCTCTTTCTGCCTGTCCTTCTTCTTCTGTCAGTTCTGACTGCTCTCAAAACTCACTTATACTTTCAATTATCCTTAACAACAGAGACCTCACAAGTGAGACCAAAAACTGTCGAAGCTATGGTACTGTGCCTGTCAACTTGAAAATCATTTAGTGTCACTCTCTCTTTCGTGTCTCTCTGGCGTTAGCTGGGCTTTTCTGTTTGTCCGATTTGTGATGGGCGGCATTGTGTGTTAGAGGGGAAGAGAGAGGACAATGAGAAGATGATGCTGCTGTTATTCGTTCCACGAGCTGTCGCTTTCTGATAATTAACAGCTTTCTCATTGAGCGTGCGATGACACTCGTTGTTATTCCTGTTCAAGTACTCCAAACTGGAAGGGTATGTGGTCAACAAGACAAGCAGCATGTCAGCGCACAATCAACTCTTAGCATTTTTTCCATACTCCTCATGTTAAAATTGACTAATGCATTGATCTCTAAGTAGCCAAGTTTGAGCAATTATAAAACTTTGACCCATTTGCCGCTACATTTTGCTATTTGCAAAGCTTTTCAGTTACAGCTCAATGAAGATGCTTGACGTTTCTGTTAACGCTTTCGCCCCCAGCGTTTAAAAAAAAAAGTTGCCAGCGTCAGCATCAAGTTGGGTGTGTAAGATACCAAATCCAATACTATGTCATATTAATGTGTGTCTTTTTGACTAAAACATAGCATCGTTTTAAAATATGTCTGCAGCTCTTAGCAACTTTTTTGGTGGGTTTGAAAATAGTTTGACCCAGCGTGGTTAAATGTAACGCTGTATTACGTCTAACCCCTCAGCAATAAAGATATGAAAACTGCTAACGTTAGCGTAATTCTTGCTGTTGTTTTAAATAGGCTACACATGAATGACTGCTGGCTGCCAACAAAATAAATGTGCCTGTCTTATCAAAAATCGTGTGTCAAATTTATTTTTGTTCATATCTTTAATATTTATTGAATAAGGTCACGTCAAAGATTGAAATCATAATGAAAGGAATGGCTAAAATCAGACTTTGATGCTCATTATCTCAGAATTTAAATTAAAACTGTAGTACGATTATTACAGAATGGGTCACATATTAAAAAAAAAATTGTCATAATTGTGCTGCTTTTTCTCACATATTTAGACATTTGTCTCCATTTATAATTGAACTATTGTTAGAAAAGGGCTGGATGAATGAATACAGTGTGGATACTGGTAACAGGTCTATAATAGACAGATATATAAACAATATCCACTTCAAGTATATAGACCAAATAGTATTGAAATATTTGCCTGCAAACTTAATTTTAACTATGGTAAGTGTTACAAATAACCCCCTGCCTGTTACAATTAACCCCACCTATGGGGTAAGTTGTAACGTCTGCACTTCTGTCACGTTTGGTGTGATTGTCTACTAGAAACTAACTTCAAATAGTCATTTGTAGCAGAGATGTGTGTGTTGCTTGGGTAAAAATATAATTAATCAAACTCAAATATTTTATGAATGATTGAGCCAAAACCAAAAAGTGTTAGGTTCTGCTCCACTCTTCCCTTCTGTGTATCAAATGAAAGAACAGAGCATCTGCTTTCAAAAAAAGTTTCATCCTTTCTTCATTTGTTTTATAAATTGGGTAAAAGCACCACTTAGTGGATGAAAGCGGAAATATAGATTGTTGTAAAAACGTATGATTGGCAGGTAGTGTTTTCTCTTAAATTGCAGAGATAACTTGTCAGTGGCAGGAAAAGGGTTAAGTGGTACATTGATGATCTTACCTCGCCTCAATTAACCATGCTGAAATAATTATAATCACAGAATAGATATCGCATGACTGAAAAACACAAAATAAATTGTTTATAACATACTCTAAAGACTGAAGTCCCGCCTTGCAGTTAAAAGAAGGGGAGGGGCTTTACAAAGTCACACCAGGCGCTTGACAACCTCTGTGCATGCACAGTGGCTGAAACGACCCGGAAAAGGTGTTTTAGTTCAATTTGAGCTTAAGAAACAAAAAGTATGGTACATTTGATGTCAGGTTTAATTGTTGATCAGAAATATGTGATTTTAGCACAAGATTTTAGAGATGTCTGTCTTTTCCCCATTTAAGTTGATAGAACTTAATTCTTGCATGATTTAAATAAAACTGTCCTTAGTGTATACAATAAAATGTATACAATAATAATTTATGATTTGATGTATTTTTGTTCAAAGAACAAGGCAACCCGTTTATTTCTTCTTGTTGCTGTGTAAAGTAAGAAATTTTTCTCTGTTTAAATGATTATATTATGAAAATTAACTTTTTGTATTTATTCAATATTGATTTCCGGATAAAATGTAAACTTGAAAAGGATTATTCATCAACTCCTTACACTCTTCTCTCTCCCTTTATTCAAAGAAGATTTAACAGATTCACTGCTTTTTATGCAAGCCAACAGCGCTGATCAATTTTAGTTTCAAATTCAGCCCCTCATTCTCAATCAATGCTTTCCTCTTCTCTCATCCTTTTCCAGAAAGGTCCGCATCAATACACCTGTCATATGCAGATTATGTATATTTAAAAGGAATTATATCGAGCGAGAATGTGTCAGCTCATGGGAGAACAAAACAATAAAACTACACTTTACACCTAAGCTTATTCCTCGAATTAAGAAATAATAAGGGTTGTCATGGCAACAGGGTGCCGTAGGCTTTGTGCTAAGAGGGCCGACATTGAGGGGATTCGACGAATGATGCGAAATGATTTAAAACACATTTCAAATCAACTCACCCTGAATAAAATTATAAGACTGACCTTACAAGAAATGTTCCATGTATCAGTGTATATTGAACAAATAAAAATATTCATTAAATAGGGACTTTTGTGAGGGTTTTGCGATTGAGTAAATTACAGTTGCAATTACTGCAGTTAAGAGACAAAAATGAGTGGATTTTTCAACAATGCGTGGGTTGTGTCTTTCAAGCTTGTGCTGTGACCTGCTATGCTGTCAAAGATAATAGCACGAGAAGGTGCAGGCTTGGAACAAATATAAACAAGCTGTTGCCATTTTGTTGCCTGTTTTGTAGGCAAAAGTTCTCGCAAGTGGTAGGATCTGTGGTGCAAGCTTGCAGAATGGTTAATGTCTGACCTGTGTCAATTTAAATTTACATACATAACAAATTATTTAGTTTGCGAAGCATGAATAATAAGGTGTATGGAATAATGAGTTTTTAACATAATTTTTTTTACCTCAAAGTGGACCTTTTTAATTGTTGAAAAGGCTATATCTAGGAAATCATTCAAGTGCATTGAAACGTTTGCTTTGTTCCCAGAACGCATATGTGCACTATATTCAGTTAGCAGACATGCTGTCAAGTTATATTAGTCATCAAAGGATGACTAAATAAAGTATAAATGTATAAAGAGAAAGCATTATTTTCTGTAATTTTGTTTGTGATTATAATTTTTTATCCCCACTGTGCTTGAGAAAAAATAAATATAACAAGTAAATAAATAAAATAAAAAGTTTTGCACATGAATTAGAATTGGTAAAAGATCAAAAGACCCCCTTTCATCTTCATTATTTGTTCTTTTATGTATGAACTGTTTTTTATTTGTTTATTGTGTACATTCTATTTTGTGCTTATTTTTGTTTTGCTTAATTAAAATGCTAGGATTATAGCTTTTAACAGCTACATTGAAAGTGTAGTGCTGATAATAAATATTCACCGGTGTCCCAATGTTAAAGGCTATTGCTAGTTGACAAATTCATGTTTACAAAATTGAATTGAATGACATAAGGACATATAATCCTGGCTGATTATAAAATCTGGTTGGAGCACACATAAGGAGAATCTTAAAAGATTTCACTTCTCTCATATTTAAACATGCCCAGACTACAAGATTTGAAAATCATAGCGCATCACACACTTCAAGATATTACTAGGATTATCGTGCCAAGTGCCTCAGTTGACCTGACGGGGAAGCGAATGAAAACAAATGGAGATTGTGACAATTATTATTATTTTTAATCTTTACATTTGCTAGCTAGTGCGCTAGCATCTTTTTAATAGGGAAAATCTGAGTACATTTGTGCCGAAAATCCTGTAGTGTGATTTAACAGAACTAAGGACTGGAACAAGAGACACTGCACTGCAATCAAATTCAAAATCTCTTAAAGGAAAATTTCCACTCTTGGTGGCCATATTTGCGACTCCTTCGGGCAGTTATTTCAGTCAACCATGCGCTATCAAATTCAAAGAAGAAAGAGTAAAACTGCATAGTAAGGGACGGTTCACATTTAAGTCCAATTTATCCGCAGGATCTGCGTAGCCTGACGTGCACCTCCCCAAATTTTTTACAGCGCGTCAGTTCTACACGGACCGCAAACGCTGTGAATGGTCCAATAGAACCTCAACCGTCATGTAAAAAACTGCCTCATATGGAATTTTCGTTTGCGACGGTGGGAACAAAGATGGGCCAAGTTGAGGGATGATTTAGCTGAAACTACAACAAAAGTCGCTGTTTATTTACTTTATTTACCATCACTGCTGGTCTTCTCAAAACGTACATAACAAGCTGTTGTTTCTTCTTCGTTTGGGGGTTAAACTGGCCAAGCTGCTTCTTCATTAACGGTCGCGCTGCTACTGTGGTTACACGTGTGGATACTGGCTACCAGTAGTCTGCATGTGTGTTTGTAAATCGATGCGGACAACGACACGGACGACGACACGGACAGAAGTATGAAACCTTAAGCTGTCGCGGCTATGCCATAGGATGTATGCAAATCTATAATGAGCCCTTTACACATTACATGATACAATACTGATAGGTAAAGGGTAAAGCTGATTGGTTGTCACGTGACATGCGGTGTGGATGACACATTCTGAAAAGTTGAGCAATTTTCAACTCGCTCCAACACTGACACTTGTGTTTGAGCGTGCTTGCCGCGCATCTACATCTAAAATCCAAAAATGTTTCTAACCATTAGTTCCTTTGGCTAGAAGGTGGGACTTGCTTTGCTAGCGCAACCACAATAAGCCTTGTTGTCCTTCCCTGAGTCATAATAATTCCACCATCTTGTAAATATCTATAACCTTTGTCATTACTCTCCTGACTTACAGGCCGGTTCATGCCAACACTCTTTCTGTGTACAGTCCAGATAAACTGCCCCGCTTCCTGCCCATGTAAC
Source organism: Paramisgurnus dabryanus (assembly GCF_030506205.2). NCBI lineage: Eukaryota > Metazoa > Chordata > Actinopteri > Cypriniformes > Cobitidae > Paramisgurnus > Paramisgurnus dabryanus. Next base: position 43,681,361 of record NC_133338.1, read on the forward strand.
TTTATTATGCTGCTGTATAAGATGCTTGTGCCTGAGCGACAAGGTCCCTATGGAGTAGAGTAGCTTATTTCCATAGGACTTATTCAGAAGCACACACAGACATAAACTGAAATGTCCTCGATTGTTCACTAATGAATGATTCACCTCACTCGCTTTGCTTTCTCTCGCTGTTTTTTTCTCACACACAAACATACACATTAGCAAACTGCATCCTTCTATCTGTGGCAGCTTGTTTAGCCGAGTGGAGCATTTCTTGTTTGGCTTTATCTCTCTAAAAAACCCGTTCCATGCTGCAACATTTCACTGATGTAATAAAATATATCAAAATAAACAAACAAAGAACAAACGTCTCAACGCAGGTTGATTCTATAGCGCACACAGCCAAGCCAAGAAAAATGTGCAAGTACATTTGTGTAGATGAATAGTGAGGGTTTCACAAAAGAGTGAAAAATGAATGAGGAAGATGAGAGAAGCGGTTGGGGCAGAATTTACTGTACCGTTTCTGGTAGCGCAACATATTGAAAACAAACCAAACAGTGTAATTTCCACGATGGTATACACAGATCCTTATTCTTTAAAGATCGCATAACACCTCCTGTTTTTGCTTATCTTATGTTAATATTGAGTACCTATAGAGTAGTATGACATCCTTCATATATCCAAAGAGTCTTTAATTTTATCAGATTACTAAACGAGAGATTAGCTGTACCGATAAACCCAAGCTTCCGGAGGTATACCGCAGGCGGAGGGAGTCACGACCAAGCAACCCACACAAAAAAAATTATCCCACTATCTCTGGATAACTTATAATTTACTACATGTTTGTGTAGTTTACATTATATGCACTTACATGCCGATTGACAACATGGTGCAATGCAAAGATACTTCCATCAGAGCCATTTATTTATCTCTAGAAAAATAGGCAAATGATGATGCATGCGGTAGGGATTTTTTAATGATAGTAAATGCATAGTCCATATAAGACGTTAAAACTTCTTCTCTAAACAATTCCCAATCTAGCTTAGTCTGTAGGCCTAACTGTTGATTATTAACTGGGGTAATATTAAATCATGAATATGAAAACTGACATGTTTTTATGGTCTTGGTCTCGACTCGGTCTCGACTCTTAAAGGACTCAGTCTCAACTCAGACTTGCTTCCTCAAAGACTGGCCCTGCGTTCCAGTTCGTTTTTTTATGAACTTCCCTCGCTAACTTCCCTCAGTCTCGTTCACTCGGATGTACGTCATTGCTTACGTTGTACGAGTGCCCACTACTGCTAGAACACTTGAAGTGGGTTCAAATGGATCGCACTAAGCCCTTGATCACATGGAAAGTGGAGACCGCCCCCTCCATGTGCAAAGCGCGAGTTGCTGAAGTGACGTCACAATCGTGTTGCATTGTGGGATATGAAGCTGCATGAAGTGTACATATGAAGTAGGTCAAAATCGAGGGTCTAGGGTCTGTCCATACAAACTTCCCTCGTCCACTTGACGAAGTGGAACGCACTTCAAAATGGCGACAGGGATTCCCCCCGAGGGGAAGTGCTTAGGGAAGTTCTCGAGTGTGTGTCTAAAACTGGAGTGGAACGCACCCTGGGTCTTGACTCTGACTCGTCTAAGACTCAACAAGGAAGTATAAAGTGAACGTTAGGGTTTGCTGCATGTAATTATGCATAATTCACTGGTATTACTGTAGTCTGTACATGTAACATATACAAGACACCAAAACAACCTTAGTAAACCTAAGGTAAAATAACCACCGTAGTTTGGGTACATTTTTTAATAAGGAAGGCCTTTAAATATTGGCCATTCTTGGAAAAACATATAAGTTATATGTCAAAATGCAAATGATTTGGGAATTTACTTAATAAAATCCTAATACTGTGCACTATTTTCTCTAAAACTCGTAGCTTACTTTTAAGATACAAACTTTCTAATTAAGTTGTATAATTTATTTATCTCACTTTGTTTATCAGATGAGGACAATTGTTCATCTTGACATAACACAAGGTATATATGCAATCTATCACAGCAAATAACCCTAATTGCCTTATTCCTGTGGGAGTGAGAAACTAATTACGAGAAAAAATCTAAATCTGACAATAAAATGCCATAACAAATTATTGGTGACACATTTTTTTCTGGGTATTAACTTAAACAAGACCACTAATATCTGTTTAAAGTTCTTATTGTATTATTATTGTTCTTATTGTTAACAGTATTATTGACTACTTCTTAAATGTGGGCTTTTTCTTGAAGGTGGGTTATGAGGGAGAAATGGTGTAGAATTTAGACTTAAATAATGTTATAATTAATAATGTTTATGTGACACTTTACATTTAGAAACAGTGCACATAATATATGAAGGTATATTTCATATAGACGGTTTCTTCTGACTCAAGCAAATTGGTCACAGAAATATTCCAAAAACAAACATTTCGATGTGAATTGGCACATGTGAAATTCATGTGACTTTTCTGTAACAGTGCGACACTTCAGGTTTTGTTTGATGGTCTGACTAGTGGCTAAACTGAACTCTGGAACAAATACCTTGTCGAAAATAACAAATGTTTTGGATTCCTAAAGACGAGGGGTGGCATCATGGATCACCGCTAAGTGAAGGGAGGTTTGGCAGCCAATCTGTGGTTACATGTAACATTGTATAGATTATTTTAAACAGTACAGTTAGCTCAGTGTAGTTTTTGATTTTAGCACATGATTTTAGAGATATCTGTCTTTCCCCATTCAATTAAATAGGACTTTAGTCTTGCATGACCGAAATAGATGTCCAATGGCATTGCAAACATGGGTGCCTATTGGCTTCTCGACTTTCTTAAAGGAATAATTCGGCCAAAAATTATATTTAACCCATGATTTACTCACCCTCAATCCGTCCGAGATGCATATGTCCATCATTTTTCAGACAAACACATTTTCAGTTATTTTAGAAAATGTTTTAGATCTTTCAGTTAATCAAATGTGCCAAAAAATGTGCATCCATCCTTCACAAAATAAATCCAAAGGCTCCAAGATGATAAACAAAGGCCTTCTGTGGGCAATCCGCGCCGTTTTGTTGAAGAATGTCCATATTTAAAACTTTATAAATGAAAATAACTAGCTTCCGGTAACGCCACCATCTTAGACTCCTCTGTATTCAGGAGAGAGTATCAGCACTTTTCTCAGTGACGTGTGACAAATTCGGAGGGCGGTGGCACAGAGCAGCAGCACAGAACCCTCCATAAACTGCGTACGCTCTCATCTTGGATGCGGACACAACCAAGATGGCGGTGTTACCGGAAGCTAGTTTTTTTCATTTATAAAGTTTTAAATATGGATATTTCTACAACAACACCGCACGGATTACCCTAAGAAGGCCTTTGTTTATCATCGTGGAGCCGTTTGGATTTATTTTGTGAAGGATGGATGCACATTTTTTGGACTTGAAGGAGTGGACCCTGTAACTTTACATTTGATTAACTGTAAGATCTAAACTATTTTCTAGAATAACTGAAAATGTGTTCATCTGAAAAATGATGGACATATGCATCTCAAACGGCTTGGGGATGAGTAAATCATGGGTTTAATATCATTTTTGGCCGAACTATCACTTTAAAGACTTTGCTTTTATGCAGCATTACACAGAATTTGGAGTTGACCCATAGCCTGCTCAGAGACACATTTTTATCTGTCAGATAAATGCTATTAAATAGCTTTCAAACAGTGGATATTAATGTTGTGGTATACCTGTATTATGTTTACATGGTCAGTTTAACCCCATCCATTAAACTTTTTCACTCTTCCCTATCTTCAACCTCTAAAATAACTCGCTGACATTTTAAACTATTGAAGTTTGTGCCATCAAATTTCTTGGACTTATTCCTTCAGTTCAAGTTCACCTTTTCTTTCATTTCCCTTCTTCTTTAGCGGTATTGTTTAGTCTGGGGCCATGGCAGTTGATTTCAGGCATAATAGAGAACAGGAGCTTCTAAAAGGGCTCTAATTTTGGGGAATTGCGGCAGCTTTGTGTGTAACTGGGTAGCCATCTTCTCTAATCACTCTGACATTTCACATTCTATATTTGTTGCTTGGGTTTTTCTACACTTTGAAGGTCACAACTAAATTATCTTAAAGCATGCAAATTGGTCTGCCCCTTCCTCTGATTTTAAACCCTTAAGTGTCTGCTTCCATTTGGTTTGAATCTTTTAGTTGACTTTTCTCCCATTCAGCTAAAGGTAAAGCTGAGAGGATATAATGTTATTGATTCCTGTTGTGTTCTAGAGCTTTGTTATGTGCAATAGGTGATTATGATCTAGAACCTGTTAAATACTCTTGAGTATGAGTGTTGTTTGCATTCAGCTATACGATTTGAAGACAGCAAAAGCTAACTTGTTTTACCTTGGACTTTTAGGGGGGGGAAAAGATTTGTGGTCGGATTAAACTTTTGGATGTATGGCCCCGATATTGTTCTGTATAGTTCAGACAGCCATCATTTCAGTAATGTCACTGACTGGGCCATGTGTGCTTGAATATTTTATTGAAGACAGATGAATTTCTAATCTTAGCTCCAAGCTGCAGCATTTTGTCACAGATCCATTTCCTGTCTGTCTGGTGCTTTTTTCCACTCGGGCATACGACACCACGCGCACAAACACACAGCGAAGCTCATGAAAAATAATAGCTTATGCTAGATTACATTTTATGTAATACTTCCTCCGCACACAGAGAAGGATGATATTCTGAAATCTGTATTAATGGTCATGTCTCATAATAGGAGCTTTTCATTTTTCACTAATTATGGTCCAATTACATGCTTCACTGTTCATCAATAACCAATCTAACAGATCACAGGAGAACCACATATGTAATTAGACATGCACAGGAATACAATTCACAACAATTAAAACATTTGTGTTGCCATGGTAAAATGTTATAGTTAAGACATTTTCAGTGTTTCTTTAAAATCATAACTTCATAAAATGAAGATGAAATCAAACTTAATCATATTCAGAGAGCAGCTAACTAAAACTGAGCAAAAACGTCAAAGAGAAACTGTCTTTGTCAACAATTGTTAGGACTGTGAATTTAGTACTCCCTTCTCTTCTTGTGATTATCACCTTGCATCTATATTATATTATAATGGATGAGATGAGAGAACAAGTATAATGAGTTCTGAGACCATTATGCCTCACAAAAATCTCTCCAGAGACATCTTGTCCTTACTTGTGGACAGTTCAACTCATGACACACATTTTCAATGAGGTTTAGGTCAGAAAACTGGAATAGGCATTGCAAAATCTTGGTTTTATGGTGAGTAAAGCATTTATGTGGTGACTTGAAGGTATGAACTGGATTTTGAAAGGCACAACGATGACCCGGTCTTAGCCTGCTGGCAGAGGTAGACCGATTTTGATCTTAAATCCACGTCTGTGGTGCTCTATATCCCAGTAAGATTATCAGGGCCTTTGGAAGATAAAAGCCCCACAACATCACAGATTCACCACAATACTTCACAGTAGGGATTGGGTTCTTCTCTGCATGATCTTGGCTTCTTTTACTCTAAACCCAGTTTTTGGTGTTTGCAGCCTTAAGACTATTTTTATCTTATCTAATCAAAGTTCCAAATATGTTGTAAACTCAATGTTCAGTGTTTGTAAAGTGCAATTGTACTTTAAAACCACTGACAAGTCCAGTTAGTATAACGTATATAAAATGTGTACCTGTAAGTTACTTTTATGTGCCAAATAGCTTGCCAAAAAATGATTTAGTTGGAGAACCTGCAGCCTGCATTTCTTTTCCAGATCAGGTCATCATGACTCTTGTTGTAAAAAAAAACTCTCAATTATAGTCTAAATAGTGCAGATGGGAACTTCTTGGCCTTATTTCATTTGTATATTGTACCTTCTGTGGTGATAGATGAGAAATGAGGCTTGAAATGGGCAACACCAGTAAAGCAGTGATGTAGGGTAAACTAAAGTTATGAGATTTTACCTGAATATTTTTTTGTTTAATTTATTGTATTTGATATATTGTATATTTCTATATTATTTTGAACAATGATTTTGTGATATTTATTAGCTTATAATTTTGACTTTGATAGACAACCATAATGACTATTTGAAGAGTTTGTTTCCAAAACGAGATGTCCAAATATGTTTATTATTATGTTGTCATGTTTTTACAATATGTTTTATTGTGCTACTTAGGTGTATTTTTTAGTTATGAAGGCATAAATCAAAACAAACCAATTGCAGTTTTGATATTAATTGGAATGCACAATCAAAAAACGGCATTTTTGTCAAAACATGTCTATTATTATGTTATCATGTTATTATTTTGTTTTATGGTGCTACTTAGCTGAATTAGCTTATAATTTAGGTTTAAATCAAAACAAACCAACTGCAGTCGAATTGATATTAATTGGAATGCACAACCAAGAAATTAGATTTCTCAAAAATAAAAAAAAACGGAGTTATCTCGTTTTGCAACGAAACTCTTAAGTTATAGTTTTGGAACCAAACTCTTAATTTACTGTACTGTATATCAGAACTGTAAGAAGCGAATAATGATGATGCATTTTATTTATAATGAGCTTTTTTTAAACCCAACACGCTAGTAAAATACCAAATATATGAAAGACCCTGCCTGATCCAGGCTAAAGTCTCATAATCTAAACATAAGGATAGGAGCATAAAAGTTTGATTTTATTTATTGATTTTACTTCAGTTTAAATCTCATACATGACCTTACTCAGTTAATATTAAAGGTATCAATGTTATATTTTCACTGAATGTTTTTTTTACATTATGTAGGATGTTTTTGAGTAGAAAACACTAAATCTGAAAAAATGACTTAAGCTGTGTTTTCACAGACAGGGTTGAGGCAGTATTACAGTCACAAAGGCTGCACCAAGACATTTTTTAAAATAATTGTCCTGGGGTGACAATGTGACATGAAAATTATTAATGGCGTCTAAATGAACCTCTATATAGCTTTCTGATGAGTGATCTTATAATAGTATCACAACAGCCTTGATTCTCAAGACGGATCCATGTTAAATTGCAATGGCACCTTCACTTAAAATTTCAGATCATGACTCAGATAATTTCCTTTTGAATTGTCTTTCATTTTCTTATGACTACAAATCATCAATAAATCTCTAATCCATAGTGAGTGAGTCATGCATAGAAAAAAATAGTGTGCATAACAATTCCGACCACTACAAAAGGTTACCAGAGGTCCGGCTGATAATAATGATGGGGTTTACTTTTGAGTGGGCTGACCCTTTTACAATGTCATGCAGAATTTTATAAGGGGGTGTAACAATTGCTTTCTTGCAAATGCCAGGAGTTCACAGATACAACATTGCATCAGTTTAAATCCATTATCTCAATAATTTGACGGTGGATGAATCCATAATAGGGCTTGTAATGGAATGTTTTGGTTGGCTTTTTGATTTGTATTTAATTGTGTGTGTTGGGGTGAGAGAAGGCGAATCTGTTAATGGAAAGTGCTTAAAAGAATATATGAAAGCCAATAATTGAAACCAGCAATATAGATGTTTTAGGGATAAAAACAAATATGACATGTTCTTATTGATGTGTTAACATTTTTCAATATTAAAACACTTTCTGCTATCCCAGCGTATAAATACAGAGACCACTACAGATTGCGTAAGCTATTAGCAGGTGGATAACCTTGAAGATATACTTAGGCAATATTGGCACAGACACAACCAGATCTGTGGATTTATTTTAGAAAAATATATATAACAGCAATTCAGATGGTCTGATTTTTGAATATAAATATATTAAATATAATTTATTTTCCCTGTCATTGATAATTCGTCGCAAGCACAAATGGGTATGAGGAAATGCGACGTCGACTTTTTTGACTTGACGGGAGGGGTTCTAGCAGATGGTTAAAAAACTTTATTTCATTACGTCATCCATGAAAATGATATTGTGAGTCCTGTCAGATCAATTCTTATCAAAATTAAAGGTGAAGATATGAATTCCCATCATTCCACACTCATCAACGGCATCATTAAGCTTTGGTCGAAAGACATGTGCGATGAGTGTTGAGATGTCCAAAAACTGAAGATATTTGTATTTTTTTGTCTTTTGCCTTTGAGGGCTGTCACATGTTTTTTTTTTTTAAATACAGTTTGTGTAAATTGCTTTTGTGCAGACTTATATAGTATTGTGTGTTCATTGAAAAAGCAATTGCAATAATACCATATACAGTAAATAATATGTTCCCTTTCAGTCGGTCACTACGACGTCACGTCGTGACCGACGAATTGGGAACTCGCTTAGAGAGACCAATCTGCTTCGAATACTACTAAAACGCCAATGAACTTGGCATTGAGATATTTGCATAATGCTGGCGCCGCCCCGCCAGGTGCGTATATAAGCAGCAGGTGCAAATAAGGAAATTAGCTTTTTATCGCTTCGAAAGCCGGCAGTATCTGCTACTGAGAAGCTACTTTACTCTGGTGGGATTCGATTGCTGAAGTTGGTTGGACTAGCAGTACCACAGCGGACGCTTCGCTTAATTCCACGACTCTACACCTGTTTGTTGTTTTGAGTTTAGTGTGTGCGTTGCCTTTCCCTGTGCGCATCATCAACTGAGCATCTGAGTGAATTTCCCTAAAAGAGTGATACGAGAGAGCTTTGTGCCTTGTTAAAGGCAGCCACTCTCTCGTATATCCGGACATCAGCGTCCTTTTCAGGATGGCTTTTCGTCCGTGCGATCTTGGGTGCGGCAAGTACATGGGTCCGAAGGACGGTCACGAGCGTTGTCTTTCGTGTTTGGGCATCGAGCACGCAGAGGCAGCGTTCGCTGGGGGTAAGTGTTCTCACTGCGAGAACATGTCCCTTGTGGATTTGCGCAGACGGTTGTCTTTCCTCCGGGAAAAACGCAACCCTCGTCATGCGAGTGCTGAACGCCGCCACGGTGCGGCTGTGAAGCTCTCTAAGGACGACCTGCGCATCACTGTGCTGAGCCGAGCGGGGGATTCGTCCTCAGGCTCTCAGCCTCCTCATCCACAGCCGGTTGATGTGCCGATGGAGACTTCAGCGTCGTGTTCTACGATGTCTCTAGAATCCATCGCGCCGCCCTCCGGGTCCACCGACGCCGCAGCATCCGAGGGTGGGCCTCCTCCCCCTGACGTGGACCCCGACGCCCTTCCTCCCTCTGGTCGGGTTGGGACGCCGGAGTTCGATCCAGAGATGGTGGCCGTGCTCGCTCGAGCGGCGGAGACCGTAGGGTTAGAGTGGGTTCCCCCCCCTCAGCCCGAACCGTCCCGCCTGGATGATTGGTTCTTTGGAGCTGCCCGGGTTTCACAACCCTCTCCACCGGTGCCTTTCTTCCCCGAGGTGCACGAGGAGCTGACTAGAACCTGGAAGTCGCCGTTTTCCATGAGATTACGGCCGTTTCAGCCCTCCCCCCTCACCTCCCTCACCAGCGGAGCCGCTAAGGGTTACACGGGGATCCCTCCCGTGGAGCGTGCTGTCGCGATGCAACTGTGTCCGGCTCACGCTCCCTCTTGGAAGGACCGCCCAACCCTCCCCTCTCGTGCCTGCAGACAGTCCTCCGGTTTAACGGGCGCTGCCCACCAGGCATGTGGAGAGGCGGCTTCAGCCCTGCACGCAATGGCGTTGCTGCAGGTTCATCAAGCGAAGGCCTTGAGGGATCTGCACGAGGGAGGACACGACTCGCCTGTCCTTTCGGAGCTCCGGGCTGCCACTGATCTGGCTCTTCGCGCTACGAAGGTGACAGCGCAGGCGATTGGTCGTGCCATGTCCACGATGGTGGTCCAGGAACGCCACTTATGGCTATGTCTGGCGGACATGTCGGATGCGGAGAAGAACAAGTTCTTAGACGCTCCCGTGTCCCAGGCTGGTCTCTTCGGTGAGTCGGTGGAGTCTTTTGCCCAGCAGTTCTCCGCCGCCCAGAAGCAGACGGAGGCGATCGCTCAGATCATGCCCCGGCGCAAGCGACCTGCATCTCGCCCTCCAGCGCCGGCGGCCCCGTCTGCTCCTCGCCGAGGGCGCCCTGCGGCGGCTGCCTCCACCCCCCCCACTAGAACATCTTCCAGGCCACGGAGGGGGAACAGCCGTCGGCAGCCCGCCCCGCCCGCCCCACCCGCTTCCCGTGGTAAACGGAAATCGAAGCGGCCCTGAGACGGGCGACCTGGAATTGGATGGGATCACTCTTCGGGAGACGGTGACGGCATCGCTCCCTCCACCGGTAGAGGGCCGGATGGAGAATCCTTGGTTTCGTTTTGTTTCTGTTCCGCCGGCTTCTCAGCCGGCACCCACAAAACCACAAAAAGAGTGCATTCCTATTCCTTCTCCAGGTCTTCAGAGGATCGAGAGAGATGTGAGCGGGCATTCACATGCTCTTCCTCCCTCTCCTCTATCGCCAGCGGGTGTTCTGAGGAGTCCGAGCTCTCCGCTGAGGAGACCGGACCACCAGCACCCTTATCGGAGTCTGCGCTCTCCGCTGAGGAGACCAGACGACCGTCACCCTCAGCGGGCTCAGGTCAGTGTCACACACACACATACTGTAGATACTTATGCTGTCCCAGCAGACGTACCGGCAGTACCACCTGTCCCGCTCCGCCGCCCCCCCGCGGGTACCCCGGTAGTGCCGTTAATTCCCCTCGTACGGTCCCTGGGGGCTTGGCTTCAGCTTCCCAGCCCGTCTCGTTGGGTTTTACGCACTGTCCGCCTCGGTTACGAAATACAATTCAACCGGCACACACCCAAATTCTCGGGCATTCGTTTCACCACGGTGAAAGCGTCCGATGCACATGTACTGCGTGCAGAGGTCGAAGTCCTGCTGGCGAAGGACGCGATCGAGCCGGTCCCTCCAACCGAGATGAGATCGGGCTTCTACAGCCCGTATTTTATAGTACCCAAAAAGGGCGGGGGGTTACGACCGATCTTGGATTTGCGCGTTCTGAACAAATCTCTGCAGAGGAGGTCTTTCAGGATGATAACACCGAAGCAAATATTCAATTCAATTCGCCCCCAAGATTGGTTTGCGGCTATAGACCTGAAAGACGCGTACTTTCATGTGTCCATTCTCCCTCGTCACAGACCGTTTCTCCGGTTTGCATTCGAGGGACGGGCGTACCAGTACAAAGTTTTACCGTTCGGGCTATCCCTCTCTCCCCGTGTGTTCACGAAAGTAGTGGAGGCGGCGTTAAAACCCCTCAGAGAGAGCGGCGTTCGCATATTGGCTTACCTCGACGATTGGCTTATAATAGCGCATTCTCGACGGACGCTTTGCGAACACAGAGATTTAACGCTTCGGCATCTCGCCCGTTTGGGTCTTCGGGTCAACTGGGAAAAGAGCAAACTCTGCCCCACGCAGAGGATCTCTTTTCTCGGGATGGAACTGGACTCGATCGATTTATCGGCGCGTTTGACAGAAGAGCGCGTCCAGTCAATTCTGACTTGCCTCGGTTCATTCCGAGGGAAGAATGCGGTCCCGCTGAAACAATTTCAAAAGCTCCTGGGGCATATGGCAGCAGCAGCGGCCGTGACACCGCTCGGACTGCTCCATATGAGACCGCTTCAGCGTTGGCTTCACGATCGAGTCCCGAGGAGAGCGTGGCGCGCCGGCATCCATCGTGTAACCATTACACCTGCGTGTCGCCTAACATTCCCCCCGTGGTCGGACCCCGCGTTTCTCAGGGCCGGTGTGTCCATGAGACAGATCGCTCGGCATGCTGTTGTACATACAGATGCGTCCGACACGGGCTGGGGTGCCACGTACGACGAGCTTACGGCTTCGGGGGTGTGGACAGCACCCCAGTTGCACTGGCATATCAATTGCCGAGAGTTGTGGGCGGTATATCTGGGACTTGTACGCTTCGCTACGGAGCTGCGAGGGAAGGATGTACTAGTACGCACCGACAACACTGCGACCGTTGCGTATATCAACCGTCAAGGCGGTTTGCGCTCCCGTCACCTGTCGCATCTCGCTCGTCATCTCCTCCTTTGGAGTCAGAAGCATCTGAGGTCCCTTCGTGCCATTCACATTCCGGGCTCGCTCAATACAGCGGCGGACGCGCTTTCTCGAGCTGCGCGCCCCGGCGAATGGCGACTCCACCCCCAGACGGTCCAGCTAATTTGGAAGAAGTTCGGTCGTGCGCAGATAGATCTGTTTGCGTCGCCGGACGATACCCACTGTCGCCTATTTTATTCACTAACCGAGGGCAGCCTCGGCGTGGACGCATTGGCACACAGCTGGCCTCGGGGGATGCGCAAATACGCATTCCCCCCAGTGAGCTTAATCGCGCAGACACTGTGCAAAGTCAGGCAGGACGAGGAGAGCCTTTTACTGATCGCCCCATATTGGACGAGCAAGAATTGGTTTCCAGAGTTAATGCTCCTCGCGACAGCCCCTCCCTGGCGGATTCCCCTGAGGAAGGACCTTCTTTCTCAGGGAGGGGGCACATTATGGCACCCGCGCCCCGACCTGTGGGATCTCCATGTGTGGTCGTTGAGCGCGCGCAAGGTTTAGGTGATTTACCGCAAGCGGTATCTAACACAATCAACGCGGCACGAGCTCCGTCTACGAGACGGGCTTACGCGTTTAAATGGAACCTTTTCGTCACCTGGTGCTCTTCGCAACGCGAGGACCCCAGAGAATGCCCTATTAACATCGTGCTTTTATATCTTCAACATAGGTTAGACGGTAGGCTGTCACCCTCCACCATTAAAGTTGATATCGCTGCTATTTCTGCTCATCACTCACTTATTAACGGCAGATCAGTTGGCCAGCATGATTTGGTTATTAGATTTTTAAGAGGCGCTCGTAGGCTAAACCCCTCGCGCCCTCCTTCTATTCCTCCCTGGGACCTGTCCATGGTGCTGAAAGCCCTTCAGGCCCCCCCGTTCGAGCCTTTGCAGTCTGTGAGTCTGAAGCTTTTATCAATGAAAGCTCTGACCCTGCTAGCATTGGCCTCAGTGAAGAGAGTAGGGGATTTACATGCATTCTCTGTTGACGACTCGTGCCTTCAGTTTGGTCCTGCTGCCTCAAGCGTAACATTGAGGCCCAGACCAGGCTACGTGCCCAAAGTTCCCACTACTCCTTTTAGAGATCAAGTGGTGAGCTTGCAAGCGCTGCCTCCGGAGGACGCAGACCCAACCATGGCTTTGTTGTGCCCCGTACGCGCACTGCGACTCTACGTGGATCGCACGCAAAGCCTCAGGACCTCAGACCAGCTCTTTGTTTGTTATGGTGGCCAGCAGAAAGGGAAAGCTGTCACTAAGCAGAGGATGTCTCATTGGATAGTTGATACTATCGCCCTGGCTTATAATCTTCAGGGTATTCCTTGCCCCTTTAATTTGAGAGCGCACTCCACACGGAGTGTTGCCTCATCTTGGGCTCTAGCTCGTGGTTCCTCGCTAACAGACATCTGTAGAGCTGCTGGTTGGGCGACACCTAATACGTTCATTAGATTTTACAGTGTTCGTATCGAGCCTGTATCCTCTCGTGTTCTTTCCTCACCAGGGAGGGCACGGAGAACAGTCTCGCAGGTCGGCTTGCAGCCTCCAACTGATGCTTCATAACTGTGTCAGTATGGAAGGCCTTCAGAACAAAAATGCGTAATGGTTTGAATTGTTCTTCCTCCGCTGCCCTGGCAGCCTTTGTTGCGGAGCATTGGCTGTCAGCCTTTCACTAGCTGTATCCTCGCGAACCTACGTGTCTGGCTCGGGCTCCACATTGTGTCCCACCGGGTTCCTTTGTGAGTATTTTTCCGTGGGGTTAATCCTACTAGCCCACGTTTCCCTTAGCAGAGCACTGCTTTGCTTACACAGCCACGGCTGTCTTATTTCCTCAACTACGGTTGACTTTCGCCCACCATTAGCCCTTAAGACGGGCGGTGGCTTCCGCAGCGTTCCTATCCCGCTCAGGTAGGGCGCTTCCCAGTCGCTGGCACTTCTGTGGGGTTAAAGGAACATCTAGTGCCCGGCCTTCTGCCTTAAAACCTACCTCCTCCTCCTTAAGTGGAACCGGAGGGCTTTTACGCAGTCACTGGAAGAGGTCAGCCCCTAGTGGCGTTTTGATAGGGATTCCCAATTCGTCGGTCACGACGTGACGTCGTAGTGACCGACTGAAAGGGAACGTCTCGGTTACGGATGTAACCCTCGTTCCCTGAAGGAGGGAACGGAGACGTCACGTCCCGTCGCCACAGGTGCTGCCACCTGCTGTTACGGCCGGTCACACTTTCCGGCTTTCTCAGCGAAAAAGAAGCTAATTTCCTTATTTGCACCTGCTGCTTATATACGCACCTGGCGGGGCGGCGCCAGCATTATGCAAATATCTCAATGCCAAGTTCATTGGCGTTTTAGTAGTATTCGAAGCAGATTGGTCTCTCTAAGCGAGTTCCCAATTCGTCGGTCACGACGTGACGTCTCCGTTCCCTCCTTCAGGGAACGAGGGTTACATCCGTAACCGAGACGTTTCCCCCTTCATAAATCAAGTTGTGTCAAATGATCTTTGCGTTAAAGAGAATGTAAATTTCAGACACGTTGGCCTGCTAAATTGTAGTATGATGTTTTCTGTAATCTTTACTGAAGCATAAAAGAACACATAAACTAAGCATATTTACTGCAACCTCCCCCCCCCCCATCCCAGACTCTTCCTATAGCCATTCAGGAAAATGTAATCCTGTTAATGGGACAGAGTTTTCTGACAGAGGTAAACAACATATGCTCCCTGCAGTTACATACTTAAAGAGTTTGGTCGCCTCCTCTTTGAATCAAATTAAACAAAGCAAATGAACCACATAAATGAGGTAACAGTGTGGAAAAGGGGATTCAGATTAGCTTAAATGTTAGGGAAAATGAATTAGTGATGGAAGGTCATTGGAAAGTTTCTTTTTAACTTTTTGAAAACACTTGCCACGATGAAAGGCCACAGGGCAAATCGCTCATTGTGATAAAGTAAAGCAGGGGCAGTTCTAGGATTTCATTATTAGGGGGGCTTAACCCTCAGTGATGATGTGAAAGAGCATTGTGATGCCTTTTTGTAAATTGGGACCAGTAGTATTCATACTGTACAGTATATTAATAAATTCATATAAATATATTACTCTCCCATACAGTTCCAAGCCCTTATATTTTTTATGTATCTTAAGTAAAATAAAATAAAACAATTTTAGCACAGTTTTAGCAATAATGACCAAAACAGCTATAAAGGTATAAACTATTATTTATTATTGTGTATCTTGAATTATATACTATATGTTAGGTCAAAGTTTAATTTAGGAATACTAACAATTTATATGAAAACAGACTGTACTTCTGTTTTAATATAAACATACTGTACTACTTCATACTGTAGCATGCATAGCCTGATTCATAAACTAACATCAGCCTGCATTGATTCTAAATATGAATGACATAAATCATACATGACCCCTTTAGTTCTGATCTTAAAATTAAAAGCTGTTATGTTTTGGAACAACATAAGGGTGAGTAAATAATGAAATTATGTTTATTTTAAAGACTAATAATCTGTATCATGATTATGAAACTGCTACATTCACTTAATTCATCAACTCTTACTTGTTTCTGACACCCTTCAGTCTCTATAACTCTTTCTCCACCTGTTTGCTCTTCCTATACTCTCTCTTTAAAAGCAAACATCACTGAATATTTTGCATATAGTCTACCTGATTTGTGTGTTTTATATACAAAATGTGTGAGTGCACTGGGTTACATTCCAGGTGTGTGTTTGTCTCTGGTTTGTTATACAATATGTGGTTTACAGGGACATGAATAGTGTATAATGACATGTTTATTATGCTATAATAATGGTTTAAGGGAACACAGAAAGTGTCACTGTAAACTGAACAGCTTAAAAAACATACTAAATGGTACTTTTTCATAGACTGCCAACAGGTTTTTGTGACAATTGGGGTTAGGGACTGGGGTAGATTAGAGGAATAGAATATACAGTTTGTACAATATAAAATGCATTGCATCTATGAAATTGTTAACCACATATGCCAACATCTCTGTGTGTGCGTGTCTACTGATGACGATGTTTAAAGAAATTTCTTGGATTAAACATGTTATTATAAATGGCAAATTTCTCAGTGGCACATTCGAAAACTTTATTATCAGCATCACATAACCTGTGGATTGATCAGAACTGTAACACATGAAACCAGAAACACAACGCATAAAAATGTCCGCTTTAGGACTTTACTTACGGTCAAAAACATTGTTCTCGGCCTTGATGCGCAGTACAATGACGAAATAATGCAAAATCTGTCAGCTTTGTCAAGGGTTGCGTGCTAAAGATGCTGTTATAGTTCAACCCAATATCACGAAATTACGTACCTATAGGCACGTAGGCAGAGCCGGCCCTAGACCTTCGGGGGCCCTAAGCACAATTTGGTCGGGGGCCCATTTGAACGTTTTAAGTAAGGCCTAAAGAAAAGAAATGACTACCTTATAACTATACTGTACATATTATATCTACTGTTATTTTTTTATTTTGTCTTTTAAATTATGTTTTTTAATTATTCTATGTATACTGTATGTTAATGATCTTTTTTACGCTGCTGGTCCTGAGTACGTTCTTATATGGCAACATGTAGCCTACAGAATGACAATAAAAGACCTTGGGGTGGTCCTGGACAGGGATTGTCTTAAGCCAGGACTCTGCCTCAGTTTAATTAGAAAACAGAACCAATTTTAACAAAAATGCCTTACTAAAAACATTATTTGTGTGCATTTTGAGTCCAAACAAAGGGCACTGGTGTATTTTAGGATATGTCAGTGCAAGCTTTTTTCAATTTGGACAGCTCTTAGCCTACTTTTATTTTAGTCCATGACTAGTTTAATTTCTGTCAGGGAAACTGCCCCCTTGAGTTCTTGTTTGAGTTCCATGTTTGATGTCTAACAGGAAAAATATGACACCACTAAACTGAATGGCAGTGCAGTGCAATGAACACACCCTGATGAACTTGCTGAATAAAAAGACTGATAAAGTGATTTTCACTGACCATCAAAGAAACATCTTTAATTGACACCAGAGTTTAAGAGGCACAAACAACAGCCTTTATATAATTTGAATGAAATAGAGTAAATAGAATAACATTTAAATAAAATATTATATAAAATAATAAATTGAACACTGAAATGTTTAAATTTTTCAAATAAACAACATTAACCATAATATCTAAAACACCACAAACAAGATTAAAAGTAGCTAACATTCGCTATAACAACCGCCTCACTATATTATCCCTTACGTAAATAGCATAACAATAGTTAATAGGCTTGTTTGATATGAGCTAAATTTGCGCATAACCGATCACCGGTGATCAGCGCGAGATGCGTTTTTCAACTTGTTCTTGACTTATGACATTCATATTTTTTAATAATTCCTTTAAACTTTTGTATTGGTGTTGGATTAGTTGTACTGTGAGCTGTTTATATTTTACACAAAAAAAACGAATTTAGACTTAGATTACATCCCAAAATTTACTAAGTAGCCTTCCAGTAATGAGCAGTTCACCTTTGTTGATTCTCCTTATAAACATCTTAATGTAAATGCATTTGTTGGTATTTCAGTTGCATCTGTTTAATCCGCGATAAAATACGCGAACGCTCTTCCATTGCTGATGTTTGCAGTCCACAACAAAGCGAGATTCATGAAGCGTCCGGCTTGCCTGAAGTTTTTTTCACTCCTCCCCTTACTGCAGCCGTCTGTGCTTGTCTATATTCCAGGCAAGGCAAGCTGCATCTCAAACAAGCCTAGTCTGACAAAATGATCAGGTGATGAGTGACATCATAGGGTCAGTCAGGGTCAAGATTAGCGGGGAACTCGCCATAATAAAGAACTAAATAAAAACAACTGTGCTTATTATGATGCCCGATAAAGAGCGCTGTAGATCCATTTCTTTTTATTTATTTTATTTTACTTTTGATGTATATATTTTTTTCAACCACTAGCTGGCAGTGACTCTATGGGGCCCTCTGCTGGCCACGGGGCCCTTTGCAATTGCAAGTGTCGTTTAGTGGCTGGGCCGGCTCTGCACGTAGGGACCAACGTGAAAATGTCACGTTTTGCTGCGTTTGAGCGTTAGCATGTCACGCTTTTCTGTTTGTGTCACTGTCACGTATTGGTTACTCAACTTTTTTGTCCTAATTTCTTACAATTGTCGCTTTGGTTTAGGGTTAGATTGACATAAAATGAAATCTCTACCCAAACCCAACTCTAACCCCAACGTCAGGCGACAATTGGTTAAAGTTTAGAAAATATAAAAGAATAAGTCTTGTGTCTTTTTTTTATAAACCAATACTTAAAGTGACATATAACGCAAGCACCAAGTCTAACCCTAAACCGAAGCGACAATGGTTATAAAATAGGACAAAATAGTTGAGTAAACAATACGTGATAGTGACACAAACAGAAAAGCATGACATGCTCACGCTCAAACGCGGCAAAACGTGACATTTTCACGTTGGTCCAGACGTGCCTATACTGTAGGTACGTAATTTCGTGATATAGGGTTGTATAGTTTGGAATGCAAATTTAGTCAGGGCTCTTAGAAAATCGCGTTACTTTGACCCCAGTTTGTGGGTACCTACCCTTATGAAAATTAACCATGATTTTATTGTGGTAAAAGTGTAGTAACCATGTTTTTTGATATATTGATTTTACTACACTAACCATGGTTATTTTGTGGTTACCATGGTTTTACTACAGTAATCATGTTTTTTTACTTTACTAAAACCATGGTTAATTTTCATAAGGGTATACGTTTGCCGAACCCACATAGTGATAAAAATCTTATACCTTGAATTTCCCGTGAGTCGCTTTGAATAAAAGTGTCAAATGCTTAAATGTAAACATGTAAAATAATAAACACACATGGTTTACCACACTCTTTATCTTCATAGTAATTTCACAAGGCAGCATTAAACAGACATACAGTCTTCTCATAAACACAACTCTATTGCTTTTTTGTATCAACATAGAAAAAGCTTTTCCTATTTGCCAGTCAAGCTCAGCATGTCTCCCCTCGAGGCACCCTGAATAGTGTATACTTTCTCAGTCAAAATGCTTTCATGCAGACAATGTTTACTGACTTTTGTGTGTTTTAAAGAGAAAAAGGTGGTGAAGGTTTGGATGGCGGTTTAAAGGTGATACTGCAGGTGAAAATCTCTCTCAAGCAAAGACAAACCCGAATAAAGAGAAACAACAGTTACGAGAATGCTTTTGTCACCTGTCAGTAACAATTCTCAAAAATGCGGGTAGATTTTACTTGGAACATGACAGGTGAAAATGGCTGTACTCTTTGGGAGAATAAGATTATAATATGCCATTAAACTGCTAATATAAATCAATTTATTGTGCTGCTGTTGAGGGGCATAATGTAAAAGTCAATATTCTTGACCCTTTAGCCATCATTAGTGCAAACATGTATTTGTAATTACTAACCAACATCCCCTATGACCCATAACACATAAAATATGTATGTCTACTGTACATGCTACAGAGGAGCACTACGGGTAGAAAAAATAAACCTGTAAACGTTGAAGGTGGCTATATTCAATGTGTTAAAACGAGGGTGATGTGTTACAGTACATGCATAAATACCCCGAACACCGCCTATTCATCAGGCCCATATGCAGAGTTCGCCTGTGACCTAGATAAGTTTGAATGCAAACGGATGAAATATGTCCTCTATTGGGGCTGGAAAGCAGCAAGCTGAGGGAGGAAGGGCATGAAAAGACCCCAAGCTGATCTGTCACTGTCAGGATATACTATAGAGATCTCAGAACACCTGGGCAATATCTTTATGACATAGCACAGTGTTAGATACGTTGGTGTCTCTAGTAAACACAATGGTGGGCATGATGAGGCTTGGGAGCATAAGCGATTGAGATGAATTAATGCAAGGTTGTGCTTTTAACTTTAGAATCCCATAGTGAAAGCATTTACATGTTTAAGGGAGATTATTGCACGCATTATGGCTTATTAACACTGTTTAAGAGTTTGAACATATATGCATAGGTGAATATGGCACCTTTAAAATAAAACTTAAGAGATGCAGTACAGTACCAGTATAGTATGTCAGATATAGCATTCAGAACCAGCCTGCAAGCCATGGAAATACAGCACAGATGTTTTGGACAGGTTTACGCTTTACCTTTATTTGCATAACTCCTTTAGTGAACTGGGCACTAAAAGAATGTGGAATCTGCATGCAAATAAAAGTATTCCCCGTTCAGTAAGCAAATGAGAAACCAAGCAAATAAATAAAACTAATGAATGTGCCTCCAAACAATGCGAGAGAAAAGCGAAACCTCTGTCCAGCTAGCTGCATGTCCAGCTGGGTATGAAGCGCTTCCATTTCATAAATCATAACACCGAACATATGCCCTAGCCGCATGAGTGTATGCTTTCATCTTCGTCGGCCCTCTTTCTTCAACACTTCTTATCCAAAATAAACACACAGCAGTCAGAGCGAGTCAGATCCCATACTTGCTGGTTTTCAAACAGAGGGCTTAAGGTAGCATGAAGCTGGACGGGAGAATTTGGCTAAAGGAACGATAACTGTGCGCGAGTGTTTACGCATGCACCGCCGTGGGTGGGGGCAGGTCACACGGTCACATCCGAACTCAAAGGAAGTTGATCACTGGCAGCTTATCGCAGGCCGAGCCAGGCCACCCCTCGCGAATTAAAGGAGAAATAGTATCTTGCTCACTCATTTTTCAACCTCCCCGAGAAGCGGGAGAGCCCGTATCCTTTCTTTCTCATCCACTGCTGTTCTGCAGAGATAATCCAGGGCCCATTCTAGGCTGCTGAATCCATCTTACTCCAGGAGGTGGACCGAAGTCCTTGGCTCCAGCGAGGTCATTGCTTTAACAAACCTGCTCGAGTTCACAGGCAAACACGCAAAACATATTCATTTAAAGAAAAATAGGTTCATTGTTTTTGTTTATTAAAATGTACTGATTGATTTAGGATGAACTTTCTTCAGGTTATCTGGTAGAGCATGATGCTAACAACATTGGGGGAGGTTTATCAGGGAAATGCATGGGTTAAATTTTTAGGAAACGTATAAAATGATAAATGTATAATGCAGCTTGAATGCACTGTAAATCACATTCAGTAAAAACATATGCCAAGTGTATAGATGCAAATGTAAGTTATAAAAGAGGCAGTAGTGTGTGTTGTTTATTTCTCCACATTATTGTGATGTCAAAAGGGAAGACAATAATAGGTGATGCTAGGCTGTGGTGTAGATATCTCATTTTTCTCTAATGTGCTACAGAAGAAGCTTCGGTATGCTGTTGATTCATGTATCAAACTGTTTTAAAGCACACTACATTACAGTCATATGGAATGACAAGTCTAAAAGAGAGTCAGGTGCATATATATGATGTATAAATATTATATTCCTGTGCTTGTGCATACATTTGACAATATATATTTTTACAATCCCAATGAAAAATCCATGTTAACATGAAAAATTACAGTAGGGTTAAATATATGTTTATATATTAACTATATATATATATATATATATATATATATATATATATATATATATATATATATATATATATATGAAGTGTTTCGTTGCAAAACGAGAAAACTCCATTCTTAACATTTTTGTCAAAACATGTTTATTATTATGTTATCATGTTATTATTTTGTTTTATACCACGGGTCTGTTAAATGCTGTATTCTGATTTGGCTGAGAAATGTTCCGTGGGTAAGCATTAATTTCTGATAACCGCACACCTAACTTGTAAAATGTCTTAAAAATAGGCACCAGAGCAATGTTTGAGGTAACCGTAGTATAAAAGGAATAATTTACTCCGGTCCTATGAATTATTTGAAAATAATGCTCCGCTTCGCGTCGTGCCGCATTGCACCTTGGGTGTGCATTATTTTCTTATAATTAAATGGCCCGGGCTTCATTTGTTTTAAGATATTTTTAAGATATTTTGCCTTTGCATGTATTTATGTTATCTAAATACTACAAAATTAATTATTTATGTATTTTACCAAAAATTAAATACATCTCAGGTCATCAGACTGGGATTATAATCAGGGTCGGATGTCCTGAAATGTGTTAAAGCTCACATAACACACGTTTCTGCTTATCTTATGTTAATCTTGAGTACCTATAGAGTAGTATTGCATCCTTCATATCTCTGAAGAGTCTTTAGTATTATCGGATTTATAAAAGACAGATCAGCTGTACTGCTATTTTTACCTGGAAAAAAACTAGCCCCTGGCGGAGTGAGTCACGAGCAAACAACACACACAAAACATTATTCCACTATCTCTAAATAACTTCTGATTCCCTACATGTTCATGTTGTTTACATTATATGCACTTACGTGAATTGCCAACAAAACACAGACATTTGATGCAGTTTTACTGATATGTATAAAGGCTAGATGTCTTACGGCGGAGTCTCTAACGTCATCACCTGGCGGCCATCTTACCTCAGACAGCTCGCTCACTAGCATTGTGTTTAATGGTGCAGATACTTTAAAATGACCATAACTTGCTCAATTTTCTACCGATTTTCAAACGGTTTTGTTTCTTACAAACGTTATTAACATGGCTATAATTCTGGATGCTTTAACATGATTAATAAGAATTATTCATTAAGTATGCAGTGTCATAGGTACATCTCTGACGTTTATAACAAACCAAACTATTTGAAAATCGGTAGAAAATTGAGCAAGATATGGTCATTTAAAAGTACATGCTCCATTAAACGCAATGCTACGAGTGTTTGAGCGCCCTGTGGTAAGATGGCCGCCACATGCGGACGTTGCATTCAATTGGCCAGCAGCGCGGGCGAGACATCTAGCCTTTAAACATATCTATGGTTTTACTTATCGCCTGTGACTGATGACCGGCTGGGAACACCCCATGTCAACGAAATATATCTTTAAACAAACACACTTGCACAACACCGCTGCTACACCAGATAAACAAACTTTATCCATTGTTTAATGCTAAACAAGCTTAAATTTCCGTTACAAACAACACACTTCTTTTGTGATGTTGATTTAGTGTCAGCTCTTGGTTGGTGTGTGTGTATGCGTGCAATTCCAGGTGAAGTGCCCAAATAAGGACTTCCACTGTACTTCCAGCACTGAAATTGCCCATAAAAGAAATAAAGCAAGATTGTCACTGATTAATCTTTCATGTTTGAATAAAGCTTTCTGAAACTTGTAAGAACCCTGAGGAGGTGTATCCTGCACAGAAATACTACTGCTTTTTTGACATTTTGCCTATGTTAAACATGAGGAATCCAACTCTATAAAAGTGTTCCTAAATCAGAATGCATGAAATAGCTTTAGTTCCCCCCTTTAATAAAAGTAATTATTAATAATAAGCTATAAAATGCTATAAAATCATTTAGAAAAAATATCCTACAGAAGCAAACGTGGTTAAATTGTAAACTCTCAAATGTGTGTGATCTCTTAAATGAGCTTTGCACACTTCTTATAGTTTTGCTTTTGTTTGCATTGTTTTGTTCTATGTGATAAGGTTTTTGTAGATGTTAGACTTTTTTGTCAATTTGTGCCAGTCATGCATATATAAAAGATTTAGAGATGATAACATTTAACATGCAAATGTAGGGTGAGGTGCTCCACACGGTTTTCAACATTTTTTTCTAACTTCAGACACATTTCGCTAACATGAAAAATACTTTATTTACATAACACATAATACTAATTACAAAGACTGCCAGAGATCATTTGTGCTCTGTAATGGATTATGTTTTAGCAAGCGACCTGCTGAATTATCATAAATTATCAAAAGAATGCTTTTTGTTCTCAATTTGAACCTACTTGAGGCTTTTGTAAGCTCTCTGTAGTCCTGTTAAAAGCTGCATTCTATTGAAATTAATTTCTTCAGTGCACTACAAACACTTGAATGTTGTGCAAAATTATGTCCTCTAATGCTGGAGCCAAAGTTCCTGCTTAGCTTGGTACAGCCATCAGGCTGACTCATGAACAGGACATCAATCCACACAATGTTCCTCCATCTCATTGCAGTGACAGATTAGGAGAGCTGCTAATATCAGACTCTGTGCTCTTGCTGAACTCTTTTGGGAGAGAGCCTGACCGATATTAACAGACCATCTCCCTGTTCCCCTGTACCATGACGGATGAAAAGCCTTCCAAGGGGTGGCACACCATGCGTGTCCCTTTCCATCTTGCCTTTTGGCAGCAGATATGTTGAGCATTACACCTTGTTGGGCATTTTTGAATACAAATGCTTTCCCTGCTGTTGCCACTTAAATACAACTTAAGCAGATTTTGCTGAAAATCTGATCCATGAGGTAACATTCAAAGCATTTAGAAGTGTTAGCCAGTGACCACTCTTTGTCTTTACAGATACAGTGACAATTTGATTTTTTTTACTGTGAAAATTGTTTTAAATAAAAAAAACATTATCAAGCTTTGTATGTTGCCAAGCAACACAGACTGGAACACATTGTAGGTGGATTGGAACGCCCTGCTCAAAGCATTCCATAATCATTCCTGATCCAGCTCCAGTCTTAGCTTTCATTTACCAGTAAATGTTATGGTCACTAGTGAAAGAAACTTCTGAACGATCTTGGACCATGCCAAAAACAAGCCACTACTAAAAATCACACAACTCCTCTCCCAGATTTGCTTCCAGCCCAAAATGTTCATGTTCTCCCATCTAGAACATGCAGATAAAGCAGACACGTGGAGTGATACAAACAGTGAAATGTCTTTGAGCTTTTATCCAACATATGGATTATGTTTCAACTGTTTAATGTCTCCATTCAAGCCCAAGTGATATTTAGTCACTTTCTAACATTGCTGTGAAGGTGAAATAGTAATATGTATAGACCCCTTAAAAGTTTGTAAACATTGCAACGTGTTGACAAGCGTAAGCTAGCACGTTTTAGGATGGATTTTTTAAACATGGATGCAGAAGGTTCGGAACTGTCCAAATATGAACAGACCGTGACAGCTATTTTTTGTAAATTAACTCTCGCGATTTTAACCAGGTTTTGGATATTTCCTAGACAACATATGAATACTTTCAGGTGGTTTGGGTAATTTTGTCAAGGCTTATTGTCTAATGTAACCTATCACTGGGCTAACTATGATTAGCAATGTGGATTATTTTAAGAGACCATTGTTGTGGTCCAGTCTTCAGTCTTAGGTTTTGATCTCAAAGATGGACTTTATTGTTAGCGGGATAAAGCCGTGAGGAGATCTTGCAAGATCTGCTAAAGTTTTACTGTACTACTACTGGTTTATATATATGGTGGCAACCCCACTCCCATAAATGTGAACTCCATACATAAACTCCACACATGGCCTCGTATTTAGCTTTGTTACATATAGAAACATTATAGGATGGCACACACATCTATCGCTGTGCTTGTTTAGCATTTAATCTAAACAATAGCGCTAAAGGTTGGTGACTTTCACCTATAAAACAGAAACTTGCTGATTTGTACTAGATAAAACCAACACATATGCATAAATTATTTGACCTGATATGAAGTGTGCACCTCAAACACGAGCATTATTTATGATCGTCTCCATCCAGTCTGTACGCCGTATTGCATTCAACCACAATTGTCTTCTTGATTTCTGTGAAAAAATGTCTGCCGGGATCCTGTAAAACTTTAGGTTTGATCCAAAAGTGCTGTTCCCTCTATTCGTCAAAAACACAAGACGACAACATTTTAAAGTCAAAACCTCAAACTTTTAGCGCGCCTGCTATGAGTTATTCATTATGTTTTGCCTCCAGTTAGAGCGGTGACGTCACAGTGACATAGGTGATTAAGGGACTATTACATTATTTTATTTTATTTAAAAACTGAAAGTGATTATTGCAAAAATCTTAACACATTCCCTATTAGCATTATATTAACCACGTTTGTCAAACTCTACAAAGGATAAAAAGCTATGCCATAAAACAAGTTTTTAAATCTTATTTTCCATTTTGCATATTTAAAGTGGTCACAAAAGCTTTTGTATGGCATCAAATGACTTGAAATATTATTGATTAATTCATATGGGCATTTCTGGGTGCCTCTGTGCTGTTTCAGACAGTGTAAAAACTGGAGACATGTGATCTATATCTGTCACTGTATGGAACTGAGCTAATTTCATAGGAATTGTTGTGTTATACAATTATGGATAAACATGAAGGACGGATACGTCCAATACTATAGACAGTTTCATTGGACGCACGTATGGTGACGTGATTACGCGCCTGGTCGGAACTTTACGTCCGGTTTCTGTTTGTTTAATGGTCTGACTAGTGGCTCTTACAGAAATACCTCGTCGAAAATAACAAATGTTTTGGTTTCCTAGGTAATCTATGTGTTGTTTATTTTGCATGTTATATAAATAAACTACTTTAAAAGGACTTTGTTGTTATTTATTCTTAGCGGAGTTTACCGGAGGTTACGTGTGTTCCACGAAAGCCGCTTGTTTATGTTGTTCCTGCTGAAATCGTCTATACATGTATATCAGATACAGTAAGATTATAACAAATGCAGACATGTTTTCACCACAATGTCAGACAAAAAGTCAATGACATGGTTGACATGGTGGTACAAACACATACCCCATTACCATTCTTCTCTATGCATTACCAACAACAATCTCACCTTCTCTCACTTGTTTTCATCTGGCATGTTTTTTTTTTTTTATTTCAGGGCACCTGCTTGCTTGGCTTGATTTAGGTTTACTCCACATTAATCATCTTTAAATGTGAGCTCAGAAATGTAAGATGTATTAATGCCCCAATAGGGAACGAGAGATTTGCGTGTTGGTTATGGGAATAGCAAAACTCCAGACCAAAGTTTTCAAGTTGTTTGAGGACAAGAGAGATGAAATATAGAGACAAGGTCTGTGCTTTTGTGAATGAGTGGTCATTCAAGTTCATTGAAACTTTCTTCTGTTGCTCTGGGTCTGTGGCATGTTTACCAGAAGTGTCACTACAGTATGTGGTCAAAGATCTGGAAGTGCACTTTTCTTCTACATTGTGTCTGATATAGAAATAAATGGTGCTGGAAAGCTCAGAAGCAAAAGATAATTACAATCTCTAAAGAAAAACTGTTTTGATGTACTGAATCTGCTACAGAAGAGAGACAACAGAAAAAAATGTCCTCTAATGAAGTGAAACAAACCTCTAATAGTCGGAAACATTGCATTGCAAGTGTTTTTTGGTACAAAAATTACACTGCGAAGCATATCTTTGTAGTTTTTCCAATTGTATATCCTCATAAAATGATATTGAATATGGCCTTGGTGTATGATGTATTTAGTTAAAAACAAAATCAAGCCAAGAATCAAGTACTTGTCTAGTTTTAACAATAAGATAGACAGTGAAATATTGTCAATAATTCAAATATATGCTCTTTTATGTGGGATTCTGGTATATAAGTCCTTTGATAACTCTGAGTGTACAAGTATCTGCTATTATAAAATCTTTGTTGTATTCATCTGAATATTGCACATCAAGGCCAAACACTTCCATTAATATTTCCGCTAATTAAATCAAGCAAAAAAAAAATAATACTAACAGACATTCTTTTCCTCATTCTTTTTTTCCCTCATTTAATTTTATCATCACTTTATCAGAATGTTTGGATCTCTTAAAGTGAACGTGATTTCACCAAGTAGGATGTAATCCTGGATCAATGCCATTGTTGGTCCAGAATCAACATTTTCATTAACCAATAAGATTTCAGAATTAGGTTTAGGGTGTATGTTAGATTTAGGTTTAGGATGTGGTTAGGGGCTTATAAAAATACCCCTCAAACTATTATTTCACACTAATTTAATGGTTTAACCCTGGAGAACCCACGGGTCAAATTTGGCCAATGTTAAGTGATGCTAAGAAAATGGTTCTTGGGTTCTGCAGGGTTAAAAATGGTTAGGGTTTGAGTTAAGGGTAAATTGGGGTATCTT
Source organism: Paramisgurnus dabryanus (assembly GCF_030506205.2). Taxonomy (NCBI): domain Eukaryota; kingdom Metazoa; phylum Chordata; class Actinopteri; order Cypriniformes; family Cobitidae; genus Paramisgurnus; species Paramisgurnus dabryanus. The sequence continues at coordinate 43,709,359 of NC_133338.1, forward strand.
TGATTAAAATGTTGATCAACAAAAAATTTTGAACCAGGATCACATATTTGGTGAAATCACGGCGACCGTTGTTTTAACCCATCGTTTTGTCAAATATGGACAAACCTGACTGTTGGGTTAGAATTAACCTACTGGGTGATTTCAACCCATGGTTGAGTAACAACAACCCAGCATTGGGTTATTTATAACCCAACAGTTGGGTTTGTCCATGACCCAATGATGGGTTGAAACATCCCAGCATTTTTTTCCAGTGTTCAGTGTAGTCAAAGCGATTGATTCGGTCTTCTCTGTAAGGAGCTAAAAGTAAAATTACAAACCATTATTAACCTCATTGATAGTTTACAGGTTTATGAATTTTGTTAATTTTATGGGGAAAAATGCTCATTTTGGTATTTTTATGGATTACAATACAGTATATGTGCATACAGTACATATTAAGACACCAGATGGTAGATTTAATGCTCTCTACTCATCTCACAAAAAAACTTTTTTTTCTTTCAAATTGCATAAAAACCCAAATGCAAAAACTGAACTTGATGCCATCCGCAATAATGAAATTATACAATACACTTTTTAGTCACACAGATCAGAATGCAAGATTAATTGAACAAATTGAGGGTTTAAAACTAATTTAATCACACTAGTTAATGTATTAACTTTGACAGTTCGGGTAAAGACCTTTTGTTTTAGTCTTATTTTAGTCTGACATCTTTAGTCCTTTATACTTATTTTAATTGGCTGTAGAGCATAGACCGAGGCACGAGTTATAGAAGTTATTTACAGATTGTTACTGTTGTCCTCCACCCTTGCGGCTTTTCCGAACCTTGGCTCCTGTTTATCTAGGGGCATTGTTTTATTACCTTCAAAACTCTACTGGGAGGATCTTTGCGATGGAGTTGCCTAGCAACAGGAGGTGGCTGATGATCCTCTGGATCTGAGCTTGCCGAAAAGAAAAGAGAGAGAGAGAGAGAGGAAACCATCAGAAGGGAATGTTCTGTTGAATGAGACTGGCTGTTGTAGATGGGGATCTATTAATCTGAAGATTAAAAACAACTCGAGAGCTTGAGACGGAAACAAATAATGAAACATTTTATTTTGATTGACTTTCGCAAAAGACTTTAAACAAAATTAAAATGATGTATTATTGTGTTGTTTTTAATGTTATGACGCCAAAAGAGGTGGATATACATCCATACATAGATATATATTAGACTGAGAGTGAGAAGTAAAGAAACTATATGAAGCTGTGCTGCTGCGTCACCTTGTTTTATTGCTGGCTTTGCTTTTACTGTAGAGAAAGTCATTCGCATGGGGAAACCACATTCGAAAAATCCCTTATTTAGCCGCAAGCTTTTCTCTCCCAGCTCTCGTGATTTGCAATACCTTTGAGAAAAGCTTTCCTTGCTTCTCTTTATCCTCTAAAATGACACATCGTTATTTCTCTCTCAGGTATGTTTGATAAGCATTTGGCACTAAATCAAAACCATAGCTTTGCTTTAAGGCTAAGGTCAAAAGAAGGAATAAAAGGAGATTGTGTGATTAGAGAGGATATTGGGTGCACACCAAAATTGGACAACAGATGTATTCAGTTAAACAAAAGATGAATTTGCAGTTGCGTGTATGAGATCTCAAAAGAAGATTTTTAGGAATAAACAAAACTTTGCAGCCCCTTTCAGACTGACATCCTCCTCCCCGTCCCCCCAACACTCCTGTAGTAGAAAATAAAGATGCTCAGAGGCGCAGGAGAGTGCTTCTCTGGCACATCACCAAACACGTCATCATAATTACCACAACAATTATAAGATAATTGTTATTGGTGAGACAAGAATAACAGAAAAAAGAAACGTCAGGTCTACTGGCAGGACACTTTGTTTACCTCTCACTCTCTCTCTCTCTCTCTCTCTCTCTCTCTCTCTCTCTCTCTCTCTCACTCTCTCTCTCTCTCTCTCTCTCTCTCTCTCTCTCTCTCTCTCTCTCTCCCTAAACTTTATTTTACCTTTCCTAATCAAAATTTGCAGAGCATGTCGATCGTCATTAACCCCTATGGTTTAAATTTGTATAATATGCAAATCAATGTTTTCCTACCTCTGATGTTACACAGGCCTTTATTTGCTTCTTGAACTTAAACACACACTTTGTAGGGAACTTTAGTAATTAGCAGGAGGCTAATGATGTGCATTGGAGCCTTAAAAATGGACGCCAAATCCAGCAAGAAAGCAGCGAGTGAAACAAATGATTTCTCTAGAGGGGGTCTATGGACTCTCCAAACCCACACAACGGCAGTGGAAAGGCATCGCAACCTTTCATAAATCATAACTCCCTCTTGTCAAATAGAGACTAACCTGGAAAGACGTGACCAGAGTTTCAGGTGCATTATGTCTGGATGATCTAACATAAGCAAAACTGTCACTAACAATGCGTAAAGTCCTTGGCGACTCGCAGTTCTTGTAGATATTTTTCAGTTTAAATGCATTTGATGCTTTCTGATGCAGATGTCTATAACTTTAAAGTCTGGGGTGATTGGGAGAGATGCGGTTTCCTTATATGCAAGAGCATGCACTTAAACACTGTTTGCATTTCCAGAGAGACATTTGATATGTTTACTGAATTTGAACTGAAATAAAGCAGCTTGTGGAGAAGAACGAAGTCGTATTTGCATGCGATATTGTGTCCAATGTGTAGATTCCTCATCTTCTACCTTTCACTCCGTCTGAATTAAATATCAGAGAAACATCAGTACGATATTTGTGTTTGTAGCAGTAATCCTCTTTCTGTCCTGCAGCTTATTATAACACACAAGCACACACACAAACATATCTATCTGTCCGTCCGCCCATCCATATAAGTCCATGCACAACAAACACTTACAGCAAAGGAGCAAGTTAATTCATGTAGCACATCTCATAAAATTGTAATATAAAGTGCTTTCCAAGGTAAAATAAAGAGAAATTAATTTTAAGACATGTAAAAGTCAATTTAAGTGCAATAAATATAGAAAGGACATAAAAGCTTGGATGAAAATAAATTAAAACAAATAAAAGGAAAGAGAAAGCATACATTAAAAATAATGGAGCGAAAAATAAAAATCAATAGGTCGTAATTTTCCTAGCTAGAAAGCAAGCAGTGGGCAGACTTTTAGAATATAATTTATTCAATGCTTTGCTTCTGGAAAGTTTTAAGTGTTTATAATTAGACAATATCACACTTGCGTATCAGCATGAAAAGTTAACTTTAGGGATTGTGCACACCAAAACTTTTAAACGCGGCTGAAAGCGCCTGGAGGGCGCCGAATGTCAGCTGTTTTTTCGGCTGAGTACCAGCCTTCTTCAGCTGAGCGTTTTGGTAGCTGTGATACTTCAGCTGTGAGCCGGTTGGTTGCTGTGCTTGTCAAAGATATTCATTACCAGGTTATATGAATTTACATGCATTGTGTACGTTACACATCTAGTGTATATTGCTGTAAATCATACATTTTCTCATGTCCAGATCTTCTGACCTCATCTCATGATGGAAATCGAAGAGGAGGGTATGGGCAGTGCAACTGTGGAGTACGAAACGAACAAATCTGCGCTCGGAAATGTATAATTTAATCTTGATCATGAGTTAATACACCATATGCTCCTTGCAATTAAGCTGTCCATGGATAACCCATCTCTAATTTGTTAAGAGTTCAATGCAGCGTAAAATCTGGGGCAGGTCATTCCCCTGAGTTTAATCTAGCTAGCATGGTAGGAAGAGAGAAAGAGGACGAGAGAGTGAAAGAGAGAGAGAGATAGCCAGGGTCTCTAATTACCAGGACTAAATCACCAATGAGAGAGTCGTGCATGAGAACACCTTCAGCTATACTCCGTCTTCATCCAATGATTTATAATCAGACAAAATACAGAAATATAGGAGAGACATAGACTGACATACACTCATTTCAGTTAAATGCATTTTTCGTCATTTCAAAGAATGCAAGTTTCTTTTAAATGGGATTTACATGGCAAAACTTTTTAAAGATTTAACCAAAAAAGTGCAATAAAGTATTAAATTAGTATCTAAACCCCCAAACCTATTCTACATGCCCATATAGCTACAGTATAGGATGGGTATCTTTAACTTTCCCAATAGGCTTGAAGAATATAAGCTTTTTGAAAACACACCCTTTCCTTTGGCTGCTACAACTTTGTGTTTAAAACTTTTTTTGTGGTAAAAAGCAGCCAATAATGTAACAATCACAGTGGTGGTGATGCTTAAGATCATCTAGTGAGTTGATTTATTCATTAACTATATGATCAATTGAAAGTATCTTTTACTATGATGTGATACTAGGAGATCCAGCACACATAGCAGTTTATAATTCTGACAGATTTTAAGACAATTTCTACATAAAAAGAAATTGTTGTGCCATTTAGAAAACAAACATCAAGAATGAGAGTATAAATCTCAACAATGGTGATAAAGAAAATAGTAATAAAGGTAATTTATTCACACTGCAGTGCATGCTGGGAGTCCTGGATGTAATTTGTAATTTGTTGATACAGAGGAACGTCAATTTGTTGAGCCAAGGAACATCAATACTGGAAAAAAGATCTCGTCTGGCATAACAGTCTGCACCTTCAGAGGGTCAAAATTGGACATGCAAAAAAAAAAAAAAAAAAAAAAAAAAACGTGCAATTTTTTATTTAATTTTTGTTGTGCTTGAAATGAAGTGTGGGGTGGTCATAATTCTGTAAAACAGTATACAATGTAAGAAATGGTCAAAAATGCTCCATAGCTGTCACTGGGGTGGTACCCTGTTCATAATAGTTCATAATAGTACCTCAGAGGTACATATTGGTACCAAAGAGTGCATATTAACTTGCAGGTACTGATATTGGTAACAAATGTATACATATCTGTACCTACTTGGTACATATAGGACCTTTGTAAAGGGTACTGCCCCTTTGATAGCCTGGGACCATTTTTTGACCAGTTTTTCTGACAGTGTAGGTTTTAAAGGTTTAAACATGTAACACTTTTATAATTGGATGTTTTAAAGTTTAAGATTGAAAGTTTGGGTCTGAGACAAAAATTTAACCACAGTATAAATTGTGCACATTGAAGTAGCAATAATACTGTAAACAATGAAAGTAAAAAGTTTCTAAGACAATTTAATATAACCTTTATTTACAAATAAGAAAATCTGAAACATTTTAGTTTTATTATAAATCAACCCCCAGGACAGCATTTCTCAAAGGATGGGGCGGGGTCCCACTGTGGGGAATAGGAACATTACAAGTGGGGCGTGACAACTGGAGGAAATTTGGTTATTATTGTGCCCATCTCTATTAATTCATTTATTTATAGACCATACACTTAAAACAGCACATTTAAATACAAGAATGAATTAACATCGGAATGGTAATTGAAGCTTTAATGTGGAGAGGCGGTATAGGCAGTAGTGGATATAAAGGTTAACAATGGATATGTTTGTGACACGGAATGGAAAGAAAACTGGAGATTCGGCACCAGCAGAGAAAACCAAGACAAACAATGGACATAATAACCTAAAAGCCCGCCGAAAAGAAAGTATGATGACCTTTGTCAGAGACGAAATGCAAACACAGTTGCATTTGCATTATTGTAGTGCATAGTTGCATTATTGCAGAATTATATACTGTTATGTTTTAAAATATGATGCCATTAAATACATTTCAACAGTTAAATTTACAGTAAAGTCTAGTTGATTACCATTTTGTTGGGGCGATTGGGGACAGGTGGGGCTCGGAACCTTCTCTACTTCCAAAGTGGGGAATGGCAAAGAAAAGTTTAAGAAACACTGCCCTAGGACCAGCAAGTACCCTAAGATAAAGAAACACTCATATATAACAGTACCATTAAAACATGCACCTTAGAGTAAGAGATTTCCCAGTATGAGCCAGATCGGAAACATCCATTTCTCATCCAGATCATCTTTGCCTTATTACATCAAGTACAATGACATGATACTTGTTGCTGCAGATCTGTAAGGCCGCTCCATGAGTAAGATATAAATGCACGTACATAGAAACAGGAGTGGGCAGAGCCAAGATATAAGCAGACAGTCAGACTGAAAGGTAAATCATGGCTTGCTCCATAACATAAGCCTCCATAGGGAGAACTGTGTTTTAAAGCCCTGTCTGACTTATCGATCCAGCGCCAAAATTGCACACAGGCCCCTAAATACACACACAAATACTTGACACTCACTGTTGACTCATTTAATTAGAAACGTTCACAGGGGAAACTCAGGTCTGTGAACCAAGCCAAAATTTTATATAAGGGTCTGCCATTGCTGCATCTAGCAAACACCAAGAGACTTCAGCAATATTTTATTAATTAGTCGACTTGCATTTTTATATCAAGTTCAGAACAACGACGGGACCCAGTTGTGAAACAAGTGTATAACATGGTGCCCATCCTGCATATTGACGTTGCGGATGGGTGAGCTTTAAATTCAAGCAGGTCTTACAGAATATTAAATGATTAATTAGCATTCATATCACTTGTGAAAAACAGCTTTAATTGAATCGGGCACAGACGATTTTGAGCACTGGAGTCTCAGCGATGTTAATCATGACGTTTGGAAAATTGAGTCTCTAATTAATGGCTGATGAAAATATCGTATGAAAATGAGGAAAGTCAAATGAGTAGTTTTAGAAATTCATCTACCCAACAACTACACCAATATCAATGTTTGTTCAGATGCTTGTACTTGAACGATTTGCATTAGAAAATCATCATTGAAATTGTACTTTTTTACTGAAATGGAACGTGTCAGTAAGCGGTTGAGTACTCATCTAGTAGCTTAATGATCTGTCCAAATGTATGATTTCACCACAACATGTGCTAAACCTCATTTACTGAACTACTGTACTGTAGCATTGCTCGACTGCAAACTGATTTGACTGAAAAAGCAGTGATGTGACATGCATACACACCAAACCACTATCGCTTCATTCCCACCGGCAACCTTCAATGATGTCACACAGCACAAGCTTTTCATGAGCAAAAATATGTCTGCTCTCTGCAAAACAGACACACATCTCTCCAGAGAACTGAGAGCAAAATCAAAAAAATGTCTATGTACATTAATCTGTGTATGCATATATACACACACACTATTTGAACACAGGCACAACTTTTGCTATTTCAGTTGTTTATCAAAACTTAAAGTACACACTTTGATGGTATTTGAATCCAAATTGGAGGTAGGGTTTAGGAATTACAACTCTTTAACTCTTTTTAAGGGTAATTGAACAATTGACTCCAAGGTTTTATGGGTATGGGCTATTCTTATTTCTTCATCAATTAAGCAGAAGTTCAAGAAAGTTCAAGTAAAGAACAATCTATATTCATGTCTTCAAGTATATTTGAGCCCCTAAAAATAGGGGGATTATAGGGCTGGATATTGCGACCAGTTTGATGATTCGGTACTTTTGTCATATGGTTTTGGTTCAATTTCCATTCAATGCAATATCGATGGTTCATTAAAATTTTTTTTGCAGACATGACATTTATTTGATGTGCTGTCATTTTAAGATCTACAATACATGTAATGCACAGATCCATAAACTGTAACACATGTGCTTTCTTGTTAGATTTTTTACATTCATGCAGCAGACTACATTTACAAGGATAATCAAAGCATTTTTAAATGATTTTGTGTATGTCGTGAACCTACTGTAGTTTTTGTGCGCAGTCTTGAGATGACGCTTTTTTGCAAGGATGTACAGAATACAGAAATATGCTTTCCAGACGTATGCATGGATATGCGCACACACAAAACTCAAGCAGCATGTGATTGGCGCATTGAGATTTGTTTGGAGTTTTGTTTGTCTTTTTTGTTGTTGTTTTTTATTTTATTTTAATTCCACTATGGTGACACACAGAGGCAAAATTATGAAAAATGTGTTAGTGTCCAATTATGGACCTAACTGTACATATACAGTACTGTGCAAAAGTCTTAGACCACCACCATTTGTTGTTTTAGCAAAGTTTTAATGTCCATCCGTATTTATTTTCATTCTTTTTTAAGATACAAACAGAAAAATAATGAAATATGTACACAAAATTAAAGACAAAAAATGTTCAGAACTAAATGTCTTCTTCAGACATCAGTCAGTATATAATGTGACCTCTTTTGGCACGAAACACATCTTGAGGTTTTTTTAGGAGACTGCCCACTAAACACAGGACGTCGGATAGACGTGCAGATCATGTCTATATTGGGTCCGTTGGTCCATGTGTGTGTGTGCGTGCGTGCGTGTGTGTGCGTGCGTGCGTTTTCACATATAATAATATAAAATGTAGATTATTTTTTATATAATTTTGTTTCACTTATTATCATGAAGCAAACTATATGGCATTCACAATGCATACACTATGTAGTGAATAATAGAGGAAGAAGCTGTTTGTACACAGTATGTCAATGAACACATAAAGTGTCTCTGCTGTGTATGTTTTCTCATGAGATCATCACTGCAGTCATGATAGACATGAGCAGATGTAAAATTGCCAGTTTTCCATCCTCTCCTTCTACACTGACAGCTGCTCACAGTTGCAAAAGTCCCTTGGCATCATATTCATGCTTATATCATTACTATAGCAACCAGTGTAGATTCACAACCACTCTGTCTAAATAAACAGATCAGATTTCTCCACCTGAAAATGAAGGTGTGGACAGTCAGATCGGATTTACAAACCAAATCGGATTTGTGTGGAGTGTAAACAAAGCCCAGGTTCCTTTCTCTCTTTTACTGTTACAGACCTTGGCCCTCCGTTGCTGAGTTTGACAAAGAAAAGGATTACACTGAAGACGGAGAAGTGTGCTGACATCAAGAGCGTACCAGTACAAGAGGGAAATGAAGGTTTGTGTCCGACTGCCAGAATCAATAGATGCATCAAAACTATCGCTGATACTTCAGTCTGCCTTTCCTCTATTTTATTTATCTCTTGTTTATTTCTGTCAGCTTACAATGGCAGAAAGCGAAAACGCTGACAAACATTTATCTAACCGACTACAGCGTTTTCATTTTTCTCTCTGAAGATAGGCGATGTGTAGTCAACCAAACTCAACTGATAGAAATACTCCCTGACCTCCCCTTACGTCTAGCCAGCTCAATCGTATGTGGCTCCATGTCCAAGTGAAACGTCATGACCTCTTTTCTGTCAGAAAAAGAAGAATCTGTTTTAGCTTCATCTGACACTGAATTGAAGTGAGATGCCCTTGACAGGGTCACGAAAGAGTTGATTTGCCATTTTTTGTGCCTTTTAGACCTAAACTGACCTAGTTGTAGCCATCGGAAACCCATCTGCAACTGCAATGTATGTTGGCAAAACCAATGTTGGATTTATGGTCAATCTTTAAGCCGTGGCCAAATAGTTTGACAGCATCTTACTTTTCTGAACTGTCATGATCATCTGAGATTAAAGGAATAGATTAAATAAAAATACAAGTAATTACGATTACTTCATAAATTATAAAGAAAAAGTTTTTAATTCAAATTTGATCATGCTGTTAGTCAAGTATGGCACCAGTTTCTACTTAATTTGTAAGAGCTACATAAAGATTTCTCTGTTTGATCAGTATACATTTTTAGGATGTATCGACTACTATTACAAATGCAACCAGCATGCAATTTTATGTTTAAAAGATGTCTAATAATCGTCCAAACACAGCCCAGACATAAAACAAGGCAACTAGGGCTGTCAGTGAAAATCGTATAGGGGCAGTTTCCCGGACAGGGCTTATTCTAGTCCCACACTAAATTGCTTTTATTTAAAAACACCTTGCACTGACATATTTTAACATATCAGTACCATTGTTTGTCTTGCAAACCAGTATAGTTTTTTGTGAGGTTTGTTTGTAAAAAGTACTTAAATGTCCTAAAATAACTAAGGCCCAGTCCTGGGTTAATCTAAACCCTGTCCAGGAAACCACCCCATCATGGTCTAACCCTAGCCCAAACATAACTGATATAAATAAATAAATAAAACAAATTCATTTCAACTTTGGTTACATTATGGAATATAATATATCTTGCAAGTTATTTTGGCAAAAACAACCTGTAACCAAATTTAAGATTTCGGTTACTCATACCTCGACTATATAGGGCAGGGGTCACCAATCCTGGTCCTTAATTACCTGCTTCATGTGTGTTTGATTAGGGTTGGAGCAAAACTCTGCAGAGACACCGCCCCTTACGATTGGTGACCCCTGATATAGGGTCTGAAGTTAACCTAGATGGTAAAATGATGGCAATTGCTTGCTGGATACACACAACTTCTTTACCCCTCGTTCAGACAGCCAGCGACGTTATCGCTGTGTGTCGCACGTCTCTTTCAATGAGGCGTTTCTAAATCTGCTTGTCATAAACAAATGAGTACCATCCACGCCAGTAACTGACGAGAGAAGGATGACGTGAACTCCACTGCTTTGTTCTCATTGGTAGTCGCTCCCGAAAGTCGCTCGAAATTTGCATAAAGTTAAACTTTTCTTAACTTTCTCGCGTCGCTGGACATGCCCATACGGTCGCCAACGGTCACTTTCACTCGTGTCGCCGGAAGTCGCCAGGTTTCCATTGAAATGAATGAGATTGCGTCGCTCTGCTACTGCTTGTCATTGGCTATCTGAATGTGGCGTTACAAACAAGTGCAGCACAGATGATGTCATCAAGCATGAGACAATGCTTTCAGGTCATTGGGTTAATTTAAAGGGACCATTTAACATGTCCGCCCAAAAAAAAATCAATTCATACTCCACACGCCAAACAGACGGGGGCAGTATACCTCCAGAAAAGTGAGTTGGTCTATTTTAATTTAGCAGCTGCAAATTCAGCAGCATATATCAAGTTTGATTTACATTAGCAACTAAGTTATCATTAGTCACAAAAAAAAACATTCGGTCTCATTAAAATTGCAATGTTTTCCGCTACGTTTCGTGCGTCCATTTGGTGTTCATTATAATCGAAGACATTTCAAGCTTCTTAGCTAATGTTACATTTTAGCATCAGCTTGGTAGATAACGGGTGAAAACCGGATCGGATCCGTGGGTAGAGCTAACTATTAAACGTTAACAGCTAAGGATGCGCAATAATTTGCATGCGATAGTCATTGCGCTTCTCGTCAGTGAAGCCGGTTTATTGATTAAAAGTGAATCGCCATCAGCTGCTTTCAGATGGAGCCACATTTACTGCACAAAGCCGTAGTTCATGTACAAGCTGAGCATAGGTTATGGCAATGCCTATTATAAGTGAACTTCTAGCGAAATACTAACAGCATCTTACTTACCAATCGAAAAGAAAAGTTGTCATTTCGGAGTCGAACCTCATTTCTTTCATGTTCATTAGTTGTCTCCAGCGATGAAAAGCAGTGCCAGTATTTACTCTGGTTCGGTTACTTTATTTATCATATTTTATTTGTGATTCCGAGCGCGTTGTTCCCTGCAGCAAATGTTTGTGGTAGTGGTAAATGTCTCTTGCTTTAGCCATTCTTCCGCTTTCTTCCCTGAACTGAAATACGTCCGAAACCCCTATTGCAAGGCAGGAAGGCATCAAGGCATGTCCGAATCCATGGCTGTCCGAATTGCATTTCTCTGAGCTGCATTCATAAATCTTAAATCAACAAGTCAGCTGCCTTTTCGGACGCAGCGGTAGGGCTGTACTCCCACTTATTCGTGTATTGCAGTTTGGCTGGCGGTTATGTGCGTGGCCCGCATACCGCCTCCCATGGTCGAAACTGGTATTACAACACCAGTCGGGCTGTAGCTAGTAATTTAGCATGCTAATTCAGATTGATATTTCTGCAGCCCTATACCTTGTCATTTTTTTAATGACATCTTTGCCCTTATTTCTTCTCATTCTTTTGATGCGTGTAACTAATTTTTAACAATCTTTTACCTCAATTATTACAAATGGCACCTTTAAGGCTAAGGTCACTTTAATTTTAAGCCTGCTGGTACTTTTTTAATTCATGACGTGAATGCACAACAAAAATATTGGAGGGTTTTTTGGATGTAAGCTGACATTAAGTCCCTGCAGCTGAAAGTATTAACATCAAATTAGTGTTCGTTCAATGGAATCTATGCTGTGGCACCATGATACAGTATAATCATACAATCCCTGACACTTTGCTGTATTTGCATTCTGACTTTATTCCCCTTCAGCAAATCTTAGTGAATAATAATCACATGTTTTAAACTGCTCGTTCGCTGCTGCTTTAAAAAATCACATGCTCATTGTGCTTTCCTAGTTTCTGCAATCATCCTTCCTCCCTGAATCGAAGCCACATAAATCACACCACATTAACTTGCAATTAGGGAGACCTTTGAAATTCCTCTCTCATTTCATAAAGGCTTCTGCTAAAAGAAAACCAATCATTTTGTCTTCTGCCACCATGACCTTCCTCCCTCTTCTCCCTCATTGAGGAATAAACTTTTCTTCTATCAGCGATAACATCGAGAGCTTGGATGGTCAAAAGCCAATTAAGCCCAGTCAACATGCATTTATTTTCAGTCCTGCTCTTTCTTCTGACTTAAAATTGATGGCATTAATGTTGTAGCTGCTGGATAACAGCAATTTTTATAATAAAGAATTTGTATCCAATGTGCCTGACAGCAAGGAGCTTATTTCTTTATTATATATATTGCTTAGGGGGAGTGCATGAGAACTTCAAAGTGTTCTTACTATAACACATTTTCTATTTGTTCATTTAGAGGAGAACTACTTGGCAAAAGGAAGGGTTTTATTAAGAAGTTTTAAGCCCATTTATATCAATAACCTTTCGGGTGTCACAATTCAGTCCTTCTGAGTCATAACATACAGCCTATCTTTATGCTTAAGGTTGTTTTGGTCAATGAGGAAAATTTCATTTAGATGAATTACTAAAATGATATGCAAACAAGCCAGCTAAATTTCCTAATACAGACCTATACAACCATTAAATGAAGTCAATAAATCAAAATAATCTTAAATTAAATAATTTCCCATAGTGTCATATTGACATCCAAACCCAGTGTTGTGCTTTTAACTCTTTCACCGCCAGCGTTTTTAAAAAAAAGTTGCCAGCCACCGCCAGCGTTTTTCATGATTTTCACCAAAGTTTAATGCCTTCCAGAAAATGTTCTTCTTTAAATATATAAACATACAATATACCAAATGAAAAAACCGACCCTCTGCTTTCAAAAAAAAAAAAAAAAAACGTTTCATCCTACCTTCAGTGGTTCTTTTGTAATCAGCTTTTGAATATGGGTAGGTTTCTGCAAAAACACCACATTTTAAGCAAAAATCAGAGATAATTCCATTTTTGTGACGGACTTTTCATAGAGATCCCATTCAGAGCGATCTTTAAAACAGACACGGACATGCAGCCGCTTGCCATAGGGCAATACTTCCGGGTTTAAAAAGTTGCGGAAGGGCGCCACCTGGTGGATAATAGCGGTATTGCGGAAAGACGGAAAATCTCGTCATTGGCGGGGAAGCGTTTTTTTTTTAATTGACGAGATATCTCGTCAATGGCGGTGAAAGAGTTAATATGGCCTTTAAAATGCGCATTCTGGGAGTTTTAGCGGCATCTGTGACTGTGAATTGCAACCAACGGCAAAGTCAAAAAGTCAGCCGTCCTTTTCAAAAGCCACCACAAGACAAACACGTCATCGTCTGAGACATTGTAGTGACAAAACGCGCTCTATAGAACAATTTGTCCATTTAGGGCTACTGTAGAAACATGACAGCAACTTTCATGTAAGGGGACCTGCGGTGTATGAAGATAAAATATGGCTCAGATAATAAAAACATACTTATTTACTAATCTCTTAAGACATTTTTTTGTTGTTTGCACCATAATACTTATTTCTGTGTAACTGGAACCTGTTGTACACAAACATTGCCAATTACACTGCTTCATGTTCAAAGAAAAATATTTGGTTATTATATTTATTGGTTCTTCCTAACACCAAAATAGCTGGAAGAAATTTGAAAAAATACAAACCAAAGCTTGAGTCTTGGGAGGTTAAAGGCTCTCTAACTGAATATGTTCGACGTCACTTGTTGTTGATATTTGAACTGTTTTCAAACAAACGGAGCATAGCTAACTCCTCCCCCTCCCTTCCGTGCTTTCTTGAACGCAACCAACCCCCACCCCCAAATCCTTCTTGGCGTTTATTGGCTGTAAAACTTTGTTTTGTTACGTGGTGCAGGTTCGGCCACTGTGTGTATATTGAAGTTTGTAGAGCCTGGGCTGTCTATAGAGATCGCGTTTTTTTACAGTTTGATCAGCGGTCAGGTAGCAAGCAGATAGTGAGGAGATGTGTGCTGTATGTAACAAAAAATGTTTTATTGTCTAAAACGCGTGAATTCGCTTAGAGAACCTTTAAGTAAGGTCTTTACACATCACTGAAAGCATAGTTATAGCATATATACAGTAAATAACATAAATTTAAATCTACGGTAAATTACCGGCAACCCAGCTGCAATAACATTGTAATTACTACGGAATTTTTTTACAGTGTATAGTTCACCCAAAAATTAAATTTCTGTCATTATTTACTAACTCTCATTTTGTTACAAACCTGAAAAATGTATTAAACACATCACTATTTTTCTCAGTAAATATATTTCCAAAGGTGCTATTGACATGAAATTTTCCCCAGATGTTGGTAAAAACCCAAGTAATCCATACTTAAAAAGAAACCAAAAAGTTCAGAAATTAACTCATTCCCATTTTTGAAGTTGCCTACCAGCATTTTTTGTGAATTCAACAAAAGTTTCACAAAATGCCTTCCAGTAAAATTTTCTTCTAAAAATATATATATAACATAAATATATCAAATGAAAAACATACCCTCTGCTTTCAAACAAACAATAAACAAACAAACAAACAAACAAAACGAAAAACTTTCATCCTATCTATATTTTTTCTCTGCTTATGAACTCTTAAATATGGGTATTTTTCTTCAATTGCATTTTTGTGAAGAAATTTTGTTGGAGATCAGATTCAGAACGATTACCAAAACATACATGGAGTGTAAAACTAAATCATTTTTTGCTTCAGTTTTTTTATAAATTGGGTTAGTGGATACTTGCGGTATTACAGATTAACATAAAAACTCATCAGGAACACGTTTTTTTTTCCATGCAAATGTTTTCTCTTAATTGATGAGATAACTCGTCAATGGCAGGAAAGAGTTTGGTTATGTGTTATAATGTGAAATGACACAAAGTATTAAACATATGAAGAAAGGGAGGTGCAAAAAGGCATGGAAAGCCAAGACAACAAATTTCTTTGTTCTGATGAACACGAAGGAAGATATTTTAATGAATGTTTGTAACTAAACTGTTCATGAGCCCTATTCACTTTGACAGTATTATTTTTCCTTCAATGGAAGTGAATAGGGCTCATGAACGGTTTGGTTACAAACATTTCTCAAAATATCTTCATTCGTGTTCATCATAACAAAGAAAATTATATAGGTTTGTAACAACATGAAAGTGAGAAAATGATGACAGAGATTCATTTTTTTGTGAACTATCCCTTTAAGGTATTTTGTCAGGTTACTGTTACTTTCTTACACCAGGAAGTGGTGTTCTTTGTTTTTAATATTTCAACATTTCATATACATGTTAAAATACCACATTGACTTCTATTATGAGGTATCTACTGTATACTGGGATCTGTCTTTAAAATGAACACTTTCATAGGGTGCTCTCAGATTATACTTAACCATACAGAATTGTACCCAAGTTCGATTGTCCCCCCTCTCCACTCTCCCACTGACTTGCACTCACTGTACACTTTATGATCTCTGCCATAGTATGCTTAAGCATACTGCGCCCCTGTACAATACAGAGTGACCACAATAGACAAAATCAACCTTATACTTGGGGGTCAAATGCAGGCAAACGTACTCGAATATAGTATGGTATGCAAAGTGTAAGTACAGTCCTACAGAGATTAATGACCTTATTGCATATGCATTGGTAGGGGTTTCCCTTTCAGACTCAAAATGTATGAATCCATGATTCCACTTAATGCAATTCATCATCAAGATAAAAGCATGTATTCCCTTACCATGGTTCTATTGTTTTTGGCAGAACCATGTTAAAAAAATCCATGAAGTGATAAATCAACCATCTTTTGACGTGTACAGTTAAATGGAAAGAGATTTTCAAAGAACTGTACAAAAACATTTTAAGTGAGAGGAACTTACTGAACCCCAGAACCCTGAGTGTGAGGCAACACAATGAAATGGTTTGTGTAGATGCTCCTTTGACTCACTTCTCACTGTTTTGGGTTCAGTGTAGCTGCTCATCTCTGCAGCATGTGACCCTTACTCTGATTACATCTGCCATCCTGTCTCTCACGCCCTGCTGAAGCCGACTTGAACCATTGAACCTGGACCCAGAGCGGTCAAACCGCTCTAGGAACCTAGTGCCTCTGTAAAGAGTCTTGGTAGAAGCTATGACCAGCTATGTGGTTTCTTTTAAAATCGTCTGAGAGTTGTCGGGACATCAAAACGTAGATTTTTGCTTCACCCTGTCAGGGGCACTATTTTTGCGTTCCTGACATGATGTTTTGTGGTCTCAAAGCTGCCACCTCCTCTCATCCACCTGGCCACAAGGCCTCCAGCCCAGAGATGGAGAAGATGGCTGTCTGCTCAGTGGCCCATCCAGACCTGAAGACCACCAGAGGCTTCTGAAAACATCAACTGCTCTGAAGCACAGATGACGGACAAGAGGCTGGATGATCTAAGCTGCCGGCTGAAGAACGCGATGTGGACGTGGGAGAGATTTGTGGTCAAGTAGGTCTTTCCCTAAGATAGATGCTGTCAAAATGCGTCTCTGTTATTTTTAGTCGAATTGCCGGAATAGACACGTACGCACGAAACAATAAAATGCTGTATGAGAGTGCTTGAGCGATCAAAACACTTTTAAATCAATAACAGAGATGCATTCTCCAAGTAAGGAGAAGTCAAGAGCAACCTTTTCATATCAAGAGGTTTTGTCATGCAAAGCACAAAATTCAGTGATTGACTTACCTATGAATTTCCCTGATGGCCATGAACCCACTGCCACATCAGCTGAATTGTAGCATGCTTAAGCAAAACTGGCTCTAAAAGGGATTCACGCTCAGAAAAAATAGTACAATAAGTAGAAGTGCACTGAGGGAAGTTAAAGAAAGAAGATGGGAAGAAATAAACAAAAAATATGTGCTTTGGAGTTTTGCAGTGCACGGTGTCACATTCCTCACCTCAGGACCGGCGAACACTTAACTCGACGCTGTCGCGATTCCTCCAATTACTCCTGACAGCCTTCCCGTTCGTGTGGGATGTGGCTCGCCCCTGAAGTGCTCGGCAGAATACCAAGGCGCCACAGCATCAATTATTTAGTCCGGCTTCCCATTCGCATGCTGCCTTTAACAGCCTCAGTTTAGTCCCATTAGAAATAAAAGGCCTGACGAGATTTCGCTCATGATGTAGCAAGCGCAGTGCCATATATGAATAATGATTTTGGATATTATCTGTTTGGGGTTTGCATGCAGTTTTACAAGTACTATATTTAGTTGTAAGCTGATTTGTATGTTCATGAATGTGTATGATCTGGATCCTCCTTTAAGTTTACAACTTCATTTCCGCAAGACAAAGTGATGGCAGATGACACATGCAAATTGAGTGAAAATGAAACCTTGACAGACAGAGTTTATAATATACACACAATTTAGAGATAGTAGGCTGGGAGGCCTGCATTTATATCCGTCCTGGGTGATGTCATCATTCAAATATAGTGTAGGGGTATTAAAGCATCTGTTAAATGTCTTAATTTAAACATGAATGTGTGAAGCATGCACGTCTGAAGTTCAGTTCTTAATTACATGACATAACTTTTAAAGGAAAAAAACAAATATCTCTAAAACAACATGATCTCATGGAAAGTCGTGTTATAGACGGTTTCATCGGACGCACGTCTAATGACGCGATACCCGGCTGGATCCGAACTTTACTTCCAGTTTCGTTTTTTAATGGTCTGACCAGTTGCTAAACTGATCTCTTGAACAAATGCCTCGTCGAAAATAACAAAGGTTTTGGTTTCCTAGGTAATCTATGTGTTGATTTTTTGCTTGTTATATAAATAAACTGTGTTTAAAGAACTTTGTTGTTATTTATTCTTAGCGGAGTTTACCGGAAGTTACGTGCGGACCACGACAGCAGCTTGTTTATGTTTTTACTGCTGAAACCGTCTATAGTCATGAAAAATTTGATCAAAGGGGCCATGTCACAAGTCACAAGATGTAAAATAAATCTTTGGTGTTCCCAGAGCCCATATGTGAAGTTTTAGCTCAAAATACCATATAAATAATTTATGATAACATGATAAAATTACCACTTTGTAGGTGTGAGCAAAAATGTGGCATTTTGCGTGTGTCCTTTAAAATGCAAATGAGCTGATGAAATTCAAACACTGATCACATGATGGTGGTTTCATGCAATTGAAACTCAATTGTACTGTGAATTATTTTCTCTCTCTCGTCTCTCTCTGCACTAAATTTCTGTGCCGTGGTTGGATAGTGCAGATTAAGGGGCAGTTTTATTATAATGAGAGCTCCTTATGACATCATAAGGAAAGCCACATTTCAATGACCTAATTTTTCACTTGCTTGCAGAGAATGGTTTACCAAAACTAAGTTACTGGGTTGATCTTTTTCAAATTTTCTTTTTCGTGTCATTTTATGTATTGTTTTCTCATTTTTTCTTTTTTAATCATTGTCGCTTCGGGTTTAGGTCAGATTTTGGGTTTGGGTGTACTTTTATGTATTGGTTTCTACATGTTTTTATTCCGCTTTTAAAACTATTCTCCCCTGGAGTTGGGGTTAGAGTTGGGTTTTGGGTTAGGATGTCGAAAAATGTAACAGAAAGTTACACTTACCCCAACCCCAAGCG
Organism: Paramisgurnus dabryanus; assembly: GCF_030506205.2. Taxonomy (NCBI): domain Eukaryota; kingdom Metazoa; phylum Chordata; class Actinopteri; order Cypriniformes; family Cobitidae; genus Paramisgurnus; species Paramisgurnus dabryanus. Next base: position 43,728,296 of record NC_133338.1, read on the forward strand.
ACAATAGAAAGAAAAAACGATGAGAAAACAATACATAAAATTAAACGAAAAAGGAAGTCGTGCAACAGACACAAAATAGAAATTTGTGCGAGTGATACGAAATAGGGATGTTCACATTGACCGTTTAACCGTTAACCAAAGGTAAGAATTTATGACCGATAAAAAGTACTAGGTCACAGTCAAACGTTAACTGTATTTTTACTCAATGACAACTTTTATTAAAATCTTATAAGTTAATGTTCGGTTCATAAGCTGCGGTTGTCGGTCGGGAAAATTAACTGATATGAACATCCCTAATACGAAAAAGGCATTCATGCTCAAGACACGAAAAAAGCTGAATTACGTGCCATGGTCACAAATAAATTAATCTCATTTTTTGTGACTATAAAATGTGCTAACATCTCAGTTAAACATATTTCTGACCAACAATTGAACCTGACTTTATTTTTACTGTGTAAAAATAAAGGTGAAATATGTGACAATAATGTGTTTTTAAAACAAAGCATGTCACAGTGCACCCCATAAACACAATCAGACCTTCAAAAACAAATGGTTTAGCTCCCCTTTAAGCCTAAATTGCACCAAAACACTAAGTCGTTTCAGCTACTGCACATGTGCACAGGTTGGCATGGGCCTCACAAGACTTTGTACAGAGCTCCTACCTAGTTTTTTTATGATTGGTTCTTTTAACTGGATATCCATCGCCAGAGTGGCCATTTTGAGAATTGCATTGTTCCCCTTTTTATAGTAATAGAAGTGTTCAATCTTGTTATATACAACATCTTTGGCTATATATTTTACTTCTCAGCACTTTATTAACATATGCGTCATTAATACACATAAGGGATTATGTAAAGTAATGTACAGTCAGCTGGTGTAAACCCCAACAGGGTGAGCAAGATGCCGATGTGGAGTGTCTTTTATCATCCTGAAGAAGCTTTTAAAACTCTACTGGCTAGTTGCCACAAAGAGCCACAAAACACTATGCCTATGATGCTTTATTAGTTATGATTTAATTAAATGTGAAACATTTTAGTTAAAATAGCCCAGATGAGCAGCCCGATATCATTTATTTCTCAGGTGTAAACATTAATGTGTCTCAGCTGACCATTTGTGCCTGCAACGAATGTTAATACCAGGTGTACACAGTAAGACAAACACCACAGCTCTACCTAAGAGATTTCACTATCACTACAGAAGATAATTCTCCCATACTGTAGCAGTGAGAGGAAAATTACAGTAAAACAGATAGGATGTCAGAGAGAAAGAGTATCACAGCACTTTATCAAAGTAAAGAAAGAGTGGGGAGAGTTAAGCAACACTTCTTTTGGCAACTTCCTGTATCACGTTCAAGGTGGAACAAAAAATGAAAGGCGATTCTTTCAATTGATACCCTTTAGAAGGTAAAATAAAGATAGTTCAAGATGTTGAGAACATTACAGGGTATAAATGGAGAAATAAAAGTTTTGAAAATAATCCAAAATAATGTCACAACGCACCGCTGTTTTTTGCGATAGTGGAAATAAACACAAGGTCCTTGATGTTTCACCACTGTAAATGCCGTTCTGAGGAAAATTTTAAATCAAGAGATAAAACTGCATTATTATTTCAAAGTAGTCAGATTTCTGACATTTTAGGAATGTGCAAAAAGACAAATGTTCATCAATTGGACTCACATGTGGTACATAAAACAAAGCTAAGTTAAAATTAACATTTTCCATAAAATGATGGGCTTTTATGCTGCAGGGGTAATAATGACCATTTAACATCAAATGGGAAGGAAAATTAGATCTTAATAGAACCAAAGGATAACTAAGATATATAAAATTTGTAGAAGGAATGATAAAGTAAAAACAATTTAGGATAGTAAAGTTGGTATCAACAGAAGCCACACTTAGATTTGGATTGAATTTTAATAACAGAATTCTTCAAAGGTGCTCAGCAGATCTTGGCACATTTACATTTCAAAAGGATAAAGATTGCTTTCATTTCTGATGTTTTGCACAAAGGTGACTTTTTATTTATATATTTTGCGAAAAGCGTTTATAAGACGTTTATATATCAATTGGTTTGTCTCTAAATGTGCTGTCATTTTATTTGATATTTTTAAAAAATATTTTCAACATATCTTTTTGACATTTTCCTTCTTTCTGCTTAGTAGGAGGTAATGTCATAATATTGCTTTTACACTATGTCACTTTTTAAATTATTGTCAGTTCTTGATCAATTTAAATCTTTTATACACTGTAAAACCTAACAGTTAACTTGAGTAAACTCAAACCATTTAAGTAAACCGGTTGCATTAGACCATTTAAGTTTTAAAACACATAAATTAAGTACTGTGAACTTGAGTCATGTGCAATATGGCACTTATATTTAAGTAGTGTGAACTTAAATATAAGTGCATAACTGCATATGACTCAATTTGTTTAAGTTCACAATCACATTACTCAAATCTATGTGTTTTAAAACTAATGCAACCGGTTTACTTAAATGGTTTGAGTTGAGTTAACTTTTAGGTTCTACAGTGTAGTTTTTAAAGTTAGTACTAATTACACAGTAAGAAAAAAAACTAGTTGTCACTGGGGTGGTACACAAACAAAATTGTGCTAAATAGCACTAAAAGTTCACTGACACATAACCATAGGGAAACCTATGAGTGCTAAACATCACCTATGTAGTAGTACCTCGGAGGTACAGATTGGTACCAAATATATCAGTACTCGATAGAACAGGTTGTTGTTTAGGGCTATAGTTGAAACGTGATGGCGTGAAATGGCGTCTACCATGTATGAAGACACATGGTGTATAAAATTGGCTCATTCTAAAGGGGGTCGCACACTGGACACGCACCTCAGCTCATCGCCATACTATTCTAAAAAATTGAACACATTGTTTTCTATCAGTATAAGCACACCGGCCCCGTCCGCGGCGCCCAGCTACAACTCAGGAAGTTGCTCAAATCGCTGTTGCGCCACAGAGCGCCACTCACATAGTTTAACATTAAATAACATCATATTTGTCCCCAATCATTAACGATTAATATTGGCTGCTAACATATATTTTTTGCATTTTGAAGTAGACGCTATCTGACTAAGCTTGCGCTATTTAATGTGTACTTCGGGTGTACGATACCTCCGAGTTGTCCTAGACGCGACTCGACGCGGCGCTGCTCGACGCTGAGCTGCACATCCGGTGTGCGACCCCCTTGAGGAAATAAAAACGATACAGTTCGTTATGTAAACCACTGATAATATATTTACTATTAAACATTTAAAGTGGTTCAAAAACGTTCATCTAAGACAAGAACGGTATTGGGTATTGGTTTTAAGAAAACTTTTAGGAAAGGTTTTGATCAACATTGTAGTTGTATTATATTGCATTTCTGTCAAGAAATTTAACAGTGTACTGTATATACACATACATACAAACAAACAAACACATATATTTACAGTATATAGGCAGTGAAGGCAAAAGGCAGTGAAGTCATGTCCCTATTAGCTGAATCACCTGAGGTTCTCAGTGGGATTTGGGGGAAAATTAATTTGCATAGGTTAACATCCAGCAACTCTGGAAATTACACTTGAAAGGATAATTACTTAATTTCCCTCATCCATCCCTCCTCAAGTCTTTTTTCCGCTCATCACGGGTTATGTAAATCGTACCTTCAACTGGTGCTGCTGTACTCACTGTTAGACAGCCTGTAACACTGGCCTGACTGAACTCTGTACGTGTCGGCTCATTCAGTTCCTGAACACCCCATATTGATCTAGATTTACTTTAATTCTCCTTTCACGTACCCTTTTTGTCATTAGCATACAGTAAGGAGAGCAATTCAGTTAGACTTCAGGTAATTTCTGCAATAACATGAGTCATTAAATGTGCCTTGGGCAAGAGGTTTCTTCATTTTTATTCAATTGTGAACAGGATTAATCCAAAGACCTCTCATAATTCTTGGACGCAGACTAAAACCATTAAAATTTCCAGCCAATGAATATGATTAATATAATCAATTAAAAAACTACAAGAATAACAACATTAAGTAAAAGGAGATGATGTGAAACGTCAGAAAAATTATCACCTTATGTTTTATAAATGCACAAGTTTTCCAGGCGTTTTACTCAGCGCTAAACTTGTTAGATTTGCCTCCACATTCACTCCTACACAGATATCTTTGGACCCAACTCAATGCATGTCAGCTATAAAGCCGTGCTAGACCCAGGGGGCATCATTAGACAATCGAAAGTAAACAACGTACAGTTGTGCACTTTTTGCTGGTTGTTTCATGTTAAGGGCCATTAAAGGAGCATACAGTGGAAAAGGGCTAATGCATCGTAGGTGGTTATGTGAAAATGAACACGTCAGAATTTTCAAAGAAAAACACTTACAGTGTCTGGCTCGTACAATCCACATGGAGACTTTCTTTATAATGTGTACGTGTTTTAGGGTTGTACAATATATTTAAATTATTGAAATATTGCAACTTTACTTCACAATTGTACTGTCAAAGGTTTTGCTCAATGCAGATACCATAGAGACCATTACACACATTTTAGGACCTGTGTGCTTTGATTTTGGAAGATGATAAATGATCAGAAAGAAAGCGAAACCTGTGTGTCGGTGGTAGCACTTTATTTTACACTTAGTCCGGTTCCACATACTACGTACCTATATATTGAACCTAACCCTTAGCCACATTAAGTACATGGATTTACCAGTATTTTCTTAAGTAAATACATTGTAAATACACAGCATGTACCGTGAAATATAGTGCTGCTGCGTTGGTTATATAATTTCCTTTTTATAAATATTTGAATATACTTCAAATTGATTTGACAAACTTAAAGCATTATATTATTGCATATCGAATACTGCAATATTTAGAACAGAGTTCTTCAACCTTTTTCAGGCGAAGGACCCGTTAACTCTTTCCCCGCCATTGATGAGTTATTTTGTCAATTAAGAGAAAACATTTGCATAAAAAAGTGTTCCTGATGAATTTTTATGTTAATCTGCAATACCGCGATTATCCAATTACTCAATTTATGAAAAAACAGAAGCCAAAATTTTAAACTCTTTGTATGCTTTGGCAATCATTCTGAATCAGATCTCTAATGAAATTCCTTAACAAAATGCAATTATTTCAGTTTTTGCAAAACAAATTTTTAAGAAAAATACCCATATTTAAGAGTTTATAAGCAGGGACAAAATATAGATAGGATGAAACATTTCTCCCCGTTTTGTTTGTTTGAATGGAGAAGATCTGTTCTTTCCATTTATATACGTATATTTGTATGTTTATATATTTTTAAAAGAAAATTTTCCTGGAAGGCAATTTGTGAAACTTTTGTGAAAATCACAAAAAAATGCAAGCAACTTTTCAAAAAATGGCTGCCGGGTATGAGTTAATATATAGACCGCGATTGCGCATTTGGAACTTTACTTCCGGTTTCTGTTTCTTTAATGGTCTGACTAGTTTCTAAACTGAACAAATACCTCATCGAAAATAACAAATGTTTTAGTTTCCTAGGTAATCTACGTGTTGTTTATTTTGCTTGTTATATAAAAAAACTACTTTAAAATGACTTTGTTGTTATTGATTATTAGCTGAGTTTACCAGAAGTTACACTGAAAAAAATTATTCATTCAATTTACACATTTTTTTAAGTAAAGTTGTTGCAATCAATTTATTTAAGCTACATTTAAACAAAAGTTTTTTAATTTATTTTATTTTATTTTTCTATGTTTTTGTTTGGTGGTGTTGTTATTGTAAATGTAGCTTAAATAAATTTATTGCAACTACTTACCTTAAAAAAAATCGTAATTTGAATAAATAATTTTTTTCAGTGTATGTGTGTTCCACGAAAGCCACTTGTTTATGTTGTTACTGCAAGACCAATGACCCCCATGTATCAAATTAAAACTGAATTTACATTATTTGTTATGATGGTTGTTACAAATATAGCATTATCTTTTTTGTATAGATACATAACAATACAATTTTAAATCACTACATTTTAGGGAACCTTCATTTTAGTGAAATTTTACATTATTATATATGGGAACCTTCATTTCAATAAAGTTTTGATCATTTCTGATATTAGCATATTAGTGCATTTTTGTAATAAATGATATTTAAGGACCCCCAGTAATACCAAAACGTAAACCCGAGGAGCCCCGGATGCCCTTTTGAAGACCCATGATTAAGAAAGTTTTTCTTCGATATTGTGCAGGCCTAAAAATGTATAATATTCAGTGTTAAAAATGTTACAATCAGGATAGGGAGTACTGTATATAAAACTTAAAACCTTGTTTATTGGACACATAATAAAAATATATTCCAGGTGCCAGCTGGGAAGAAGTTGGCTGGCACACCATCAAACTGAAACCCATACTCTTATTTTACCCTCAATTTCAAACGGTACTCCTCGAAAATGGAACAAAGACATTTTCCACTGTGGTTTTCTAAAAACCACTTCCCCTCAACAAGGGTGTCATTTTGAAAATAGTAAGAGAAAAGCTCTGAGAGTTTGGCTTTCAATTTTATGGAGTATAAACTTCATCCTGAATAATACAGTATTCATCCTATCACACACATCACATATAAACACACAGCTAAATTCTGTCTAGTATTGTGTTTATATTGAAACCAACCATAGTAATTTTAACTTATTAAACAGGTAAAAAATCTCCCTCCAGCATCTTTCAAAACAGCCTTTAAACACGTGATGCCACATCTACAAAGAGGCTGTTTACACTTGGCATTAACATGCATTTCGTCGATCGGATCACAAGTGGACGACGTTAATGCCAGGTGTAAACGGTGTTCAAAACGTTTTGAGCTTGTCCACTTTCGACCACTTTCAACCACATCCAGAATTGTCGAAACCACTTTCGATTGGATCGCTTTGGAGTTGCGGAACGCAAATGTGGTTGAATGTGTTCGAACAGCCACACGTGACCCCTTCTCTCCGCCCATTTATCTAATCTGAGGTATTAAACACAAGTTTTTTGCCTTTTTTTTACTTCCGGGGTGAACATAGGGTGAACAGCACTATTTTTAGCCTTTCATTGATAAAACTAAAGCGGCTGATCTCCGTAGTTTTGTTTTGAAAGCGTGTGAAAGTTGCGCAATCCTATTTCATCAATTGCGCCGAAAATTCAGAGAAAGCTTTAACCAATAAATGTACAAAACACTGCGCAACATGTTTTACTTGCTAAACAAGTAGTGGACTCCGACATAATATTAGTTTGCGTCCATATAAACTCATAATTACTCCCGCTCGCGTTTGAATGACAGCGGAGAGACTCGCCCACCGTCTCACGGACCACCCCCTCACAGTACTCAGGACAGAAGCGGTCGAATGTGGACAAAAGGGACGTATTTAAAAACCAGGTGTAAACGTAATGTGTCTCTCTCGTCCACTTGTGATCCGATCGATGAAAACACATCTTAATACCAAGTGTAAACAGCCCCAAAAACAATATAAACACTAGCTATTCGTTATCATCTCCACTTAATCTTCTCATAGCAGCTCCAGAACCCCTGTGAAGTATTGGGTCACACTGTGTCTTTAGCTTAGCAGGAAGATGTGAAAGTAAACACAGATCCTCTCTGTTCACTATAATCATCTGGGTGGGATGTAGCTGGAAAGCTAAAAACAGGTGGTACCACCCGAAGTTCTTTACTTCTCATCAGAATCAATGCTGCCAAAGAGTTCTGCCATATGATAAAATTATCTGAAGTTAAGTGTTTAAGATCCTGTTGCCTTTTATGTCACCTCTCAATAGTAAAGATATTCACGAAGATGTCAATTTGTTTGAACATTAGAAAGTTGTTATTTGGTGTTATTTATGGTGCATTTCCTTTTTACTCAAAAGTTAGGAATACAAAGTTTCCAGCAGGAACTTTGAACTGAAACGTCCTCTTAAAATGGAGTTCCAAGTTGAAATCTCTGAAGAACAGCAACACTTTGAGTTCAGAATTCAAAATGGCTGCTCAGCACATCTACAGTAAGTGTAACAGTAGTAATATATTGCTTTTTTAGCACTTCTGTTTGTGTCTTAATAAACTCTGTAGAAAAAAAAATGCATAACCAAGGTTTGCCTTGTCTTGATTTTCCAATTTGGAATGCAGTCTGGTTTGTTGGCATTTCCAGCTTCGAGGGGATTTTTGTGGTAAATGTAATGAAGGATTTCATGGTCAAAAGTGATATTTAGGCTGAAAAGCTTGAGAACCACTGTGATAAGCCAAGTAAAAAAAGTGCACTAGGATACAATCTATTTAAGCACACCTTTATTCATGGACTAAGGGCGCACTCACATAAAACCTAAGCGGACTGAACCACGCCCGAGCTCGATTGTTCCCACCACCCCACTCGCATGCACTCACACTGTCTTTTTACGATCTGTGCCAGAGGACACTTGTGTCATTTGCATCTGAGCCCAAGTAAACTGCGCCCGAGGCCACTTCTGCAAGCGGGCCAGAATGCGATTAACCAAACCGCACTGTATGGAGCCATCACACTAGTCAAACGAACCAGGCTTTGGGGATTAAACATGCCAGACTGTGGTTTGATTTAGATGTAAGTGCACCCTAATTATGTACTTAATATCCAATTGTTTAAATAAATCTAAATAAAATAAAAAATTAAGAATATCTAAGTGTACTTTACTGTGCTATTATGAGACATTGTTTATTTTAAAGGGATAGTTCACCAAAAAATGAAAATTCTGTCATCATTTACTCCCCTTTATGTTGTTTTAGATCTGTATGATTTTTTTAATGAACACAAAATAATACATTTTGATAAATGATAAGCACTCAGCTTGTGAAAACCACTGTAGGACTTCCATAGTAGGAAAAAATCATGGAGTTCAGTGGGAAGGTCCAACTCTTCAAAGTATCTTCATCATCATTTATTACAATACTTTTATAGTATTTAAGTCAATGGTTTCCACCAGCTGTGTGCTTATCATCATTTATCAATATTTCTTCTTTTGTGTTGATCAGAAAAAAATAAATTCATACAGGTTTAGAACAACACAAGGGTAAACAATTAGAACGATTTCCATGCTACTATCCCTATATAACACTAAAAATCTGTTGAAATATTACTGGTATTTATATAGTATACTTTTTAAGTACTACTAAAGATGAAATATACTTTTAATTAGTATATTTGTATGGTATTACTTTTACACTATCCAAATTTAGCACAAAATGTAACTAAGTAGGCCTACTAATGCACTTGCTGGTTTTTAAGTATACTTTTTGCATATTTACCTGGAAAATGGATGTACATTATGTTTTAGTTTTAATTTATTGAATTAACTGCATGTTAAATATATTGGTTTAGTAATATAAAAATAATACTTAACCGATAATAGCAGTAGAGAAATTCACTGTATCCAAGGAAACACTACAATGAGAACCATGGGGATATTGCTGTTAAAGTGAGTGGGAAACCTGCTAATCTAATGAGAGCCAATTTAGCTTTTCAACTTAATATCCAGTTGTGAAAATCCCATTTATAATGTGTGTGCGGTTTTCCCTTTATTGCTAAATGCTCCCTCTCTTTTGTTTCTCAGCTACGATTATTTTGTCCATGTGCACCTAATTGTGTAAATCCCAAGGCTGATTTTATCCAATGAAGAGATGTTTGTTCTCGCAGCATGCAGTATAGATCTCTTGTCAAGCGGTCACATCAGCATCAGTCACCTGCCAGCCGTTGTTTTGTTTTACACAGCCTCTGTCTGCAGTCATGTCGCCTCACTCCCTGAATACGTTAATTCCTGTCCATCTATTGGCACTAGGTAAACAGTTTTTCGACCAAAATGAGGACACAGGACAGGAGCTGGACCTTTTTGATCAACAGAGGTGAATTCATTGTACCAATTCGAATGCAACCAAATAGTTGCTGTCATGAGGATGTATATTAAAGGGACACTCCACTATAAGCTGTTTTTAACCTCTGCCAAAATCAAAATTTTCACTTAAGAGCACTTGTATTATTATACTACATGTACCAACTTTACTGTTCACTTAAAAAAAACATAAAATAGCTTAAAACACTTTTTATATTCTATGCCACTATCCTCAAGTTTTTACGCAAGAAGATCAGTTTGTTAACATTTGAACACAGAAGGCAAATATTTGCTGTTTCTGTCTCACCTGTGATCGCGCGCTATCAACCACACCTTGGTGATGACGGCGCAATAAGCGACTCGTCATATTAGATGTATTGCCTTGAGCATACGGCACTCGCATATTTTACATTTTTATCCACGTTTTCTTGAGCATCGCTGCTGCAGTAGACTTAAATGAAGCTGGAGGTGCCTCTTTTAGCGTCTTTTCTCCTTCGCTTGCCGAGCTAAACGGTCAACACCACACACGAACACACACACGCACCAACACGTGAGGAGGAGCTGTGAGGTTGGCAACAGATTTGCAAACTTCGAGTTAATTGGACAGGTACTCTCACCTAAACACACGCAGAGCTTATTCAGAATACATTAGTAGTTTTATGTATTGTTTTTTTCCACCAAATCAGATTAGAAATGCTTGGTCGAATCAAACACGGTGCACGTGCGTCCCGAACCGTGGGAGGATAACGGAACGATTTGATTCTTTACCCAGAACCGTTACACCCCTAATAAAAACCAAACATCAATGGGAAAACCCTTACCAAAGAGCACTGTAGCAAAAAATTGGTCTGCAAGTTTCTGATCAATTTTGATCTCAAGTTTGCTGCATCCACTCACAAAAATAAATTTTCCTATATTTAGAGTAGGAAATTCATGGAACATGATCTTTACTTAAATATCCTATGATTTTTTGGCATAAATCAAATATCAATAATTTTGACACATGCAATGTATTTTTTTTAGCTTTTTCTACAATACCCGTGCGACTTACGACTGGTTTTGTGGTCCAGGGTCACAAGAAACACTTATACACCTGCAGATCTTGAGCGATAAAACATATTCACACGGTAGACAAATAAACTGTTAGTGCAGCTCCAGTTTAGTCAATTTTGAGAGGATGTACTATTTTAATCTCTTAAATAACCAATCAAATCAATAGAACACAGTTCCCCTTCATAAACTGTGCAGTTCCAGTTGCTCTGTTGCCTACGGCCAAAACATAATACTACTAAGATATAATACACACACACACACTTTAATAGTGCTGGCTTCCGATTCTCAGAATCTAATAACTTGTGGACCTGAGAGATGCACTCAATGGCATAACTCATTATCCCAGGAGGGTCTACAGACAAACCTTTGTTCTGGTAACATCAGGCATATTTCAGCGTTTTTCAATTATGTCTGGTATTTCAGTTGTTTAGCAGGAAAAAATGACAAAAATGTCATTTCCTTTTCAAACTGACGCTTATTGCAAAAACAGACTATTCTGACCAGAACAGAACCAAGCACACAAACTCCTGAATAAAACATTTTCTCAGGCATCAACTTACAGGATTACCTCCTTGAACGAGAGGATTGTTTTCAGTTTCACTTTGCAAGTATTTTTTTCTTTGTCACACTGAGTTTTGGCAATATTGCAATGAGAACACCTGTTGTACTAATGTGACAATACTTCTTTGTGCCAGCTACTTTATATACAAGGTTGGGAACCAACCCAACAGATGCTCATGTTTCTTGAATTACTTAGCACTTATCTCCAAGCAAAAATTTATTTCTACAAATACTTAAATGAATAGTTTTATTTACTCTCAAGTTGAAGCTACTTTTAACTCTTTCGCCGCCAGCGTTTAAAAAAAAAGCGGTTTTCATGATTTTCACAAAAGTTTAATGCCTTCCAGAAAATGTTCTTCTTTAAATATATAAACATACAATTTACCGAATGAAAGAACAGACCCTCTGCTTTCAAAAAAAAAAAAAACGTTTCATTCAGTAGTTCTTTTGTAATCAGCTTTTGAATATGGATAGGTTTCTGCAAAAACACCACATTTTGAGCAATAAGCAGAGATAATTCCATTTTTGTGACGGACTTTTCATAGAGATCCCATTCAGAGCGATCTTTAAAACAGACAAGGACATGCAGCCGCTTGCCATAGGGCAATACTTCCGGGTTTAAAAAGTTGTGGGAGGTGGATAATAGCGGTATTGCGGAAAGCCGGAAATACTCGTCATTAGCAGGGAAGTGTTTTCTCTTGATTGACGAGATATCTCTTCAATGGCGGTGAAAGAGATAAACAGAACATTTCAGCACACATCTCTGGGTCATGTTTTCTCAAAAAAAAAAAAACTTGTTTGAGTTGTCATGTTTTTTAATCACAAAAGTGTCCCAATTACCAAGATATTGGAAATAACAAGATTAAGCACTGCTATTATTATTATGAATAGGGAACAATTCAACATTTAATATGGCCGCTTTGGCAAAGGAAGTCCTGTCTTCACTTAACTCTTTCCCGCCATTTACGAGTTAACTCGTCAATTAAGAGAAAACGCTTCCCTGCCAATGACGAGTATTTCCGGCTTTCCGCAATACCTCTATCATTAGCGCTCTTCCGCAACTTATAAAACCCGAAAGAATTGCCCTAGGGGAAACAGCTGTTTATCTGTGTATGTTTTGAGGATCAATCTGAATCTTATCTCTATCAAAGTCCTTTACAAAAAATTTTGCTCAAAATTTGGTGTTTTTAAATATTTGAGAGGTAATAAAAAGAGAACTAATGAAGGAAACGTTTTTTGTTGTTGTTGTTTGAAAACAGAGAGTCTGTTCTTTCATTTGATATATTGTATGTTTATATATTTTTAGAGAACATTTTCTGGAGGGAATTAAACTGTTGTGAAAATCATGAAAAATGCTGGCGCTGGCTGGCAAAATTTTTTTAAAAGCTGGTGGGGAAAGAGTTAAAAGAACCAATCATCAGGTGATAAAGACTGACGATTTTCTGGCAGAGGGGCTGTTTGATGCGTCATGTCAAAATGCGTGCCTGCCGCAGACACGTCAAGGGGGTTTATGATAAAAGAGACAATTGTGTTCACGCAATGCTCGCAAGACACTCGTTTAACCCTTAACTCTGATTAGACATGAGTTTAGGTGACTATCTAGCAAACACAAAAGTCTCTTTAATCATAAACCCCTTCGAAACGTTTGAGCCACACATGATGGGCTACATACATCCCATACCTGCCTCCCCCAAAGAGAAGACATGATTTGATGATTTTAGATATGTCTGTCTTTTGAAGTAGATAGGACTTTATGCCCCGTTTACACAAAGGAAAGACGCAGATATTTCCATGCGGTTTGGCCTCTCATTTACACAAAAACCCAGTTTTTATCACAGAAAATGATTATTTCTAAACCTATAGCCAACGTGGATCACGCCGGTTTTCTGATCATTTCTGATAACCCCTGTTATGTGTTCTTCCATGTCAACTGGGAGAAACTGGGTGAGCGCAACAGGAAGTCGCTCGTGTTTTTTGTTGGTGTCGATTCTGATGATTTTGACTGGCTTGCATGGCTTTATTCCTCTCCCTTCACTGCCACCCACAAGTTTGGCATTGTTATGATGCCGCTTGATGGCGTATTTATGCGGGTTGATGTAAATGACAATGACGATGTTGTGTGCACGATGTTACCCGGGTATTTAGGGGAAATATTTGTTTCTCTAAATACCCGGCTATGTGTGAATGTGACCTTAGTCTGGCACGACTGAAATAACTGACTAAAGGCGTTGCAAACATGGCTGCCTAGTGGCACGATTTCCCTAATGGGACTTTGCCAATAAGCAATAGTATTATAACAACGGTTCGAAAGAAAAGAATGTATCATTTAAGATTTAAGGACATAGCACTAGTGTTATCACAGATAAATATTTTAAATATTTAACAATTTAACCGTAAATATTTGACTGCAGTTAAGCAATAGTAATTGTTTAAAAGCGCAATGATCAAATTCCAAAGTTATACTCTTATTGAACAATATCATACATGTCCAAGCCTGAGATTCCCTCTGGGATTTAATAATTTCATTAAACGTTTCTGAGTAAATCTGAACAAATTTGCAAGCACCTGTTAGCCCAATTAGTATGAAAGCATATATGATTAGTCTAAAGTATTATTTTAACAAGCTAAACTACATTCCATATTTGATTTTGTTTATCTTTTAATGAACTAAATATGCTAATATGCATAAGCCATGTTAATTATACACAATACATGAAAATACAATTAACAAGGAAATCTGTCCAGTTTCACAGTATGCACATTTATGAAAATACAATATAATTCTCACTATAAATCCTTCATGCCACTATTTTAGCCCCTTAATGAGAAATGTTGCATTATTTAAAAAAACAAAAAAAATCTTCATCTGCTTCAACACACAGCTCCTCCTCTTCCATCTTCACTTCATAACACACATACTGATGCATCTGTGTTACCTGCTGGTCCTTCATCCCAGCCCTCCTAAAGTTCTCATTCAAGTTCTGACAGCCATGGAAGACGTTTAGCACATCAGTGGGACTCCAGATCACTAGGGGCTTTGCCAGCACTGCTATCTCCATAAATTACTTGGATCATGGGGCACGTAAGCAAGCTTGTTAAAATTGCAAATGAAATAAATGGAATTGAGAGGAAATGAGAAAAGGAAAGAGAGAGAGAGGGTAGAAAGAGAGATGGTTTTAAGAAGCGAAAGAGTCAATAAGAGTAAAGACTTTGAGAAGTTGATGTTCTTACACCCACATGAGAGCAACGCAAGGAAGAAAACGAGATGTTTGTGAGAAAGTGAGAGTAAGGGTGATATCAAACATCAAAGCCATTCAAATAGTAAAAGGGATCATTTGCAAACGAACGTTTTGTGGGTGGGTCCGCTGGGATGGATGGGATGCACTCAGTCTTATGAAGCTATATGAGGTTATGAAGTTTGGATGTCATGTCAAGAGATGAGGCGAATCAGAATGGGACCTTTTCTCTCACCCCATTTATACTGTAACGATCATAGTCCTAATCCTTACAATGATTGTTCATGGATTTGGAGTCTAACATAGGCCGTTTCTCAAACGGAAGGCTGCATCCTACAGTGGTCGCATTTTTATGCTGCAAACATCATAAAGACTTTCCTATTTCTAAATATTTACAATTAAAGTTTTTTAGTTAATTATAAATTGTTGTAATATACTAATGGTATATAATATACAGGCTTGATGACGTATGCAACCTGCATATGTGACCTCCGAAGGATGTAGCCTTCCATTTATGCCAGTTGCAATGTGGTCTGTATGAATACAAATGGCTGATTTTGAGCTAATAGTTGTTGGACTTTAATTTACACCTAAGTACAGAAGAAGACCCAATTTCTGTAACTAAAACATCTTAAACTAGCATGTGGATACTATCAATAAGTAAATGAGACACACCTCATGACATAACACGCATATGACAACTACTCACAAGACGTTAAGAACTAATGAGATTTGAATTTAACAGCATGCTGTCACAATTGATGGCATTACTCAGATCTGCTTCTTTACATTTCAATGTTGCTAAATAAGCTCCAAATATGAAGGGGGCGTGTAGACCAAGGTGATTATGCCTGCAGCCAGCGTATGTTTTCAATTGTTGCCAATGGCTTTTAAAAAATGCCAGCAGCTCGAACACAGACCCTCTTAGTTTTTCCACTTTCAGCGCTGAGCGCCCAGAATTTAAAAATGTTCAATGTCACTTTACACCATGGATGAGGAGTGGGACAAATACCACAACAACCAACCAGCGTATCAATCGGACTATAAGTCGCATCAGTCAAAAATGCTTTTTGAAGAGGAAAAACATAAAAAGTTGCACTGGACTATAAGTCGCACTGGACTATACGTCGCGTTTATTTAGAAAATTATTTCACAAAATCCAAGCCGAAGAACAGACATTAAATCTGAAAAAGGCAAGTTATTCAACTAAACAATAGCACAGAACACCAGGCTGAATAGGTGTCCGTACATGTTTAAGTAACATAAACAGTTATTTACACGATACACAATACCATACAGAACATACCTGGGAGGCTGAATAAGCTAAATTAACACGATGGCCAAATCAAGTTCAAAAAGGTCCCGAAGTCATTCTGCATCACTGAATTCATTAAATTACATAAATACAGGAGCAGCACAGAGCGGACTCTCGCTGCTGTAGACGCTAATGGTTTCTCTTGGTTTATGTGAAATAATTTTGATGTATAAGTCACACCTGACTAAAAGTTCCAGGACTGGCCAAATTATGAAAAAAGTGTGACTTATAGTCCAGAAAATATGGTAGATACCATTAGGTAGATACCATTTTCAAAAAACCCAAAGCTCAAAATGTATCATATGACTAGACAGAGCAGACATTCAAATTTACAAAGATACCTGGATTGTAAAAATCCATTGAGGATTGAGAAAGTAATGATATTTTTAATATTAAAAATCAGAGGAAAAAGTTATGGATGTCCATTGAAGGTGTGTGACCGAAAATGCTGCTTATTCACATGTTTTTGCTTGTAACTTTCTCATTTTATCAGATATTTGCATGAAATTTTAACAGACGGTAGAATTTTCTTAGTTCTTTCAAATGAAATCATGAACATTTACTGTTTTAGTTGGAATGGGCCATTTAGATGGAATTAGTTTGTCATATTCAGACTCAGACCCAGTTTTTAGAACGAGGCCTGCAGTTCTGATGTTCTGACAGGATGTTCGCTAATCTACCACCACAAACCTGACTACAAAATACCTTCTTCCTCAGTTTCGATGAAATTTCATCAGTACTAAGATAAAATATATATATAGTGTCAACCATATCTTTCAGCTGTCCCTATAGTCTAGCGCAAGCACACCGACCGTTTGAAAATGACACAAATTTTTAAACAGTTGTTGTAAAACTGAAAGCTCAAAATATCAAACGCTTCCTGTGGTTCTTCTTTGTGTATTTATTGTAGTATTTAGAAAAAAAATACTACAACCATGCGGCGAGAAGTGGATATTGCATGACACGCATCTTAAGTAACAAGCTGGATGAAACCTAGACGTTCGACCCAGAAATTCGACGCACATGCCCGCGATGTCAGCATTGCTACATTATGACATCTGAATATAAAACATAATAATATATGTGTTTATCTGAAGACAATTTATGTAAACTATTCCTTTAAGTGTTGAAATACTTCTGGGGGCCAATAGCTTTAAAAATAAAAAAACATTAAATCTACTCTAAACTGCCCCCTAACAACACTAAGGCTAAGCACAGATTCATACCACCATATTGGATACATTTATTCCCAGGCTCAGCAGGTAGACTTGGACTATCATTTCTGTCCAGAACTAACATTTTATGAGATAACCATACAATAAATTAATAGACTAGAAATTAAACTGTCACGTCTTAAAGTCTATTCATCACTTGCTTTATAAACACCTGCTGAACATGAACAAATGTGTGGACTCCTATTGCTATAGGCCTGCTGAGCTGTTTGTTCTCTCTCTCCCTCTCTCTTTCTAAATCAATATGCCTTTAAACGACGTATATGAGTCACCAGGCAATATTCAGTCTCCTGGTGAAATTAGCTGGGAACAAGTCAAGAAAGCCAAAGCATAGCAGGAAAGAATTTAACATGATTTTTTCTTGCCTCCATTAAGCCAAAGTTCTCGAACTGCAAATTTACTAAATCAATTTATTCTCTATTGTACAATTTAGTCCATTTTCTTTAGCTTAGTGGCCAGCCGCACTATTCCTACTGCTGCTTTTTTCTAAAGCTTATACTGTGAATTTATTGTGTTTGTGTTCTTTCCTTTATGGGTGTATTAAGATCAAGTGCGTTTGGCCTTTTATGTGCATGTTCAAATAAGACTGCTATTGAAACAGGGCAATGCTATTAACTCAAGAGCTGAGAAATGTACCTAAAATGAGATGAAATGAGCGCTTTGCAAAATGGCTTTTTTTCTTCCGACAGACTGCTAATACCCCTAATGCTGTATAATCCCTGACTAACTGGTACCGCTTGCTCCAAAAAATGCACACTGGTCAAACTTTTGCACTTTTTCTGCATCTGAGAATCAAAAACATTGTCCTTTATCTGTTTGTGCCAGAGACCAGGATTTGCATGAACTGGCTTACCGGATATAGCAAAAGAGAAGACAAAAAAGAAACAGATAGTTGGGAATGAAAACGAGTATTAAGAGTTTAAATTCATGGACTCAGGAATCTTTCTTACTCTAGCTTTCAGTCAAAAGATAAAAATGCAGTCACAAGTCTAATCTTTTGGTAATTTACACGAAAACTTTTACCGGCATGTCTCTCATGGTGCGATTACCAGAGGGATTTATTTTGTATTCACCACCACTGGAATTAATATCTAAATCTGGCGGAACCAGTTGTGTCAGTTTGAGCCGATAAGTGGAAATATGTCTCTGCTAGATTGCTTGCTTTCCCTCTACCTCTCTCGCTCTCTCTCTCTCTCGCACACAAACACCCCTCCCATTTTGCCTATTCATTTGTTTTGTTTTTCAATAATGATTTACATTTATTAGACATTTCAAGACTGCTTCATCTGTCTTCTTTTCTTCTAAGGGTTGCAAGAGATATTTTGTCAATTTTAAAACCCTCGGCAAATCTGTCTGAGGCTCATTCACAGCACTAACACCTGTTGGCATCAGTAAAATAAATAACTTTTCACAATTTTACCGAGAACTATTCAACAAAAACACACTTTACCAGGGGCGTCATGCACCAATTTTTTTAAGGGGGCACCTACACTTTAAAATATACGCAGCATTTTTGTCAAATCAACATATATTTTTATGCTACTTTAACTTAAAAATAAACAATTTCAACTTGATTTTATATGTCAAAGCCAAAACTTGTTGTCAAAACCTTTTATATGCATATTCTTACAGACAAAAAACATTTATGAATGATTGTATTGCTAATTAAACACATTAATGATAAACTCGCTCAACAGTCATGTGACGTCTGTGATTGGCTGTTATGATCAACACTGCAAAAACAGTAAATAAAAGTGATATATGCAGCGTAAGCAGCAGTGGCGGCTCATGACTGCTCATCCGAGGGACGCAAATTCAAAATAAGTGTTGTGGAGTGTTTTGTGGGTTGCTTGCGTTTTTAAAATATGTGAACCATGTGCATCATGTGTTTTGTCAAAAAAAGCGTTTATGATAAAATACATGCAAGACACAGCCTTAACAGTAAACTCTGATTACACATGAGATTATGCGAGTATCTGCCAAACATGAGCATCTCTTTTATCATAAACCCTTTAGATGCATCTGCAGCAGGCACTTATTTTGACAAAACACGTGATGCACACAGGATCTCTCGACGCGCAGAACACATATTTTGAAATAAGGAAACACACACTTGATGGGCTACATGTTGTGATGAACTTCGCATCGAGCCCCCTTGGGAAAAAAAGTCACTGGCCGCCACTGGTAAGCAGAACTAAATGTAATATTGTAGTCTACATTTTAGTTTTATTGTTTATGTAATTGCATTAAAAACACATAATTTGTTTAAACTAGCCTAAACATATTGGTAACACTAACACTTTACAATAAGGTTGTGTTAGCAAACATTGGTAAATGCATAAACTGTAACCATATGGTTTCTCAACATGTATTGATTCATAAATTAATGTTACTCAATTTGAATAGTTTTTTATTTAAGTCATGGTGCATTAATTAATGTTAATAAATGTATTGGTAAATGCAGAAAATAACATAAACCAAGATTAACAAATGCTGTGGAAGTATTGTTAATTGTTAGCTAATGCATGACCTAATTGTTAACAAATAACCTTATTGTAAAGTGTTACCAACATATTTATATAAACTTATAGGAATGCATTTTTGCATCATATTTGACCTCAGATTCAGAGCACATGATGACCCCCCCCCCCCCCCCCCCCCCGCCCAGGGATAAATCTGGACATAAAAAATTAACTTTGAACTATCTTTGCACACGAGTAATCCAGGACTGTGCACAATGATGGCACCAGCACTGTTGTGTCTGGGTTTGTATAATTCACTGTGTCCAGAATGAAGCACGCATGCGATTAAAACGGTGAAAATCTCAGCAAAGTGAAGAACTGATTATATTTTGCCAATTAAACAGTGATAAATGAAAAGATGCTTACTTGATTTTGAGGTTGTCAGAGGGGCTATGTATGTGCCCCTTCAGTTTAATGGGCATGATGCCTCTGCACTTTACTCCATCTGAACTATGACCAGGTCCAATAATTGCATTTGTGCGCCAAAGGCTTAAAAGGATAGTTCACCCAAAAATGAAAATTCTGTCACAATGTACTCATCCTCCTGTTGTGTTAAACCTGTATGAGTTTATTCTGATAAACAGAAAAGAAGATATTTTGATAAATAATGGTAACCACACAGCTGCCGGTAACCACTGACTTCCAGATACTGTGGAAGTCAATGGGCGCCGTCAACTAAATATGTAGGACTGAAGAATAAAAATACACATACAGGGTTTAGAACAATATGAGGGTTAGTAAATCATGACAGAATTTTTATTTTGGGTGAAGTATAACTTTAAGAAATGATAACTCAGTATTCTGTTATAATGTTATGATAAGAACCATTGTCAGTTTCTGTATTTCTATAGTTGAACATATTTCTGGTGTCTTGCTAAGCTCGGTTTCCATTGCTCAACTTCATTTCCCTCATTGCCTACGTTTACCAGGAACTCTTTCATGGTTCCAGCAGGTTGCCTGATGCTCCCCTTCCCTGATTTTGTGCTCTGAGCTGGGAAAGGAGGTGGGCCAACAGCAGGAAGACTTACCCTTCAGGAAGGAAGCAAAGTAGGTTGTATAATGATATGCTGGTGCAGTGAGCGTGAGTGTGTGTGTGTGTGTGCACAATGTGATTCGAATGACCACTGTTGCAGGCAAATGACGACATGAATATTTTTTCAGGCACGTTTATCTGAAATGACTGTATCACTCAGTGGCTTTCATTAAAATCTCATTCCACCATACACACTTGCATACACATGGGAGAAGCCGTACTGAATATCTGGATTTACTTGAGGGAGTAGCCGCACACTCCAAGGCATCCTGGGACCTATTTCCATAGACACCACATCAGCAACCTTACACACAATACTGAATACATCAATGTTTAATGCATTGCGAAAAAAAAGACACACATGTACAGTACACAGCTATATACACAACAGCAATGAAAAGGTAAAATACAAGAAAACTAATTTGGTCACACCTCTAAAGAAACTGCTCAAGAGACCCTGTTTACAAACTAAGCTCTGATGCTGAAAATAAGGACCTGTAAAACATAGCATTTAGCAGATGTCATTCACTGAGTGTATCTCGTTATAAGCTTTTATCGAGATAAAGATAAAGGAAAAGTGGGACACAAGAAAGTCCTGGTGGCCTATGGGATATCAGATCTTCATTGCTTTTCTTTCTTAAAGAGCTTCCATTGCATTGCTAAGAAGAACGTTACTTGGTGCAGGACAATGTGTTCACGTGGTTTATGGTTAAAAAAAACACATTATTTTCCACATACCGTACATTACTATTGCTCCTCTATACCCTGCCTTTTTTCATTTTCAGATGTGTTTTGAGAGAGTGCAGTGTGCTCCGATTGGCCAGCTAACCAGTGCATTGTGATTGGCCGAGTACCTCAAGCAAGGTATCAACTTTGATTGATCAACTTTGCCAGCGTGGCTTGAGCAGAACATACTGTAACAGATTGGTAAGGTAAGGATACTAAAACATATAACCATGTCTGCATTTGTGATCGTAGATATGACAACCAGCAAGCGCTTCTCTGCACTGCTGAAAACTCGTCATGGTTTGAATAGCAAATTTTTTAAATATGAAAACATAGGCTACTTACAGGCTGTGAGTCAGAAGTGGGCAGATAATTATGATAATGTGCATTGAGTCAACTCGCTGCAGAAGTAAATTGTTGCCTACAATCCTTCCGTTCATTATAGTCCAAAAAAAGAGATGTCTGTTGGAGACGATAATCCGCGTAATCATAGACTTTGGGATTTGTAACTTTGCAGATCATTTACATATACTAACACACTTACACACAAAAAAAGTTAAATCATGAATCGGACCATAGGTTCTCTTTAAAAGCATATGTCACGCATAGTTCTACACAGAGTTAACTCGTCAATAAAGAGAAACGTTTCCCTGCCAATGACAAGATTTTCCGGCAATCCATATTTATGCTATTATCCACCAGATGGCGCTATCACCCAACATATAAAACCCAAAAGTAACCCAGCTTTTTGCTCAAAAATTTTTTTTTTTTTTTTTTGAAGAAACCTACCCATATTTAATAGGTGATAAAAGAGAATATTGTCTTCTCTTCCGAGTCTTTTGTGAAGCCCATGCGGAAGACTAAAGTCACGTGACTGCAGTAATGCGGATGACGTACGACGCGGCTGACGTGATATCTGGTGGGCCCCAAC
This sequence comes from Paramisgurnus dabryanus, assembly GCF_030506205.2. Classification (NCBI taxonomy): domain Eukaryota; kingdom Metazoa; phylum Chordata; class Actinopteri; order Cypriniformes; family Cobitidae; genus Paramisgurnus; species Paramisgurnus dabryanus. Next base: position 43,750,772 of record NC_133338.1, read on the forward strand.
TGTTTTTTGTTTTTGTTTGTTTATTTGTTTTGTGCGCCAAGGCTTTGTTTCCAGTCTGAGGGAGACGCACGATGTAAGTTTGGAAAAAAACTTCGCAAACATGTCTGAGGATAACACGTGACTTTAGTCTCGTGCATGCGCTTCACAACAGACGTGGAAGAGAAGACAATGCTGAATAAAGTCGTATTTTTTGTTATTTTTGGACCAAAATGTATTTTTGATGCTTCAACACATTCTAACTGACTCACTAAGGTCACATGGACTACTTTGATGATGTTTTTTTACCTGTCTGGACATGGACAGTATACCGTGCATAGATTTACAATGAAGGCTCAACAAGCTCTCGGACTAAATATACAACATCTTAAACTGTGTTCCGAAGATGAATGGAGGTCTTACGAGTTTAAAATGACATGAGTCATTTTCATTTTTGGGTGAACTATCCGTTAAAAGGCATTAAACATAAAAAAATTGCTGGCGCTGGCTGGCAACTTTTTTTAAACGCTGGCGGAAGAGTTAAGATGGAATCTATGGCCGTTTCTCCATCCAAAGGCTGCAGGCTGCATAAGTCATCAAGCCTGGTTTATTTAAGTTAACTGAGCATTACATTCGTCATAATTATATTACAACGATTTACGAATAATAAGAATAATAGTCAACTTTATAATTGTTAATAATTAAAGAAATATACAGTCTTGTTGACGTATGCAGCCTAGAAATGCGATTGAGAAACGGCCTATATGGCTTTTATTTTCATAGATTTCATGTTTTACTTACTATATATATTGAAATTCATTTTATTGTTTGTTACGTCATTTGTGCCACAAAAGGCCCTAGATAAACCAATTCTGTGTATCAGGCAGGCCATATAAAAGAACCCATATCTGGCCATTTTGAGATTATCTTTATTGGTTCATAAACAATTATAGCATTCGACAAGTCAGAATATAAAATAAAAATTATAATGTGTTATTTTAGTGAGTGTTAAATAATAATTTGCCATTTCATTGTGTCTGCATTATACTGCCCATATACTATAAGTAAGCCTATATTCAGCTTTCTAGCCATCAGCAAAGGCCACTAAAAATCCCATCTTGGTTGACCATTAAACTTTTCTCTTTCTATGGTCCATGTTCTTGGATTTACTGCAAAAGAATGAGGTGAAAATGATGGGGTCTTAAGATATGGAAGAGAAGAAACAAAGACCTAAAGGTAATGAATATAAAACATAAAAGGCTTATATAATAAAATAAATCTGAGAATAAAAGTGTATAGAAAGAGCTTGCTGTCTTCAGCACTCAAGCATAAAATGACTCAAGCTAAATGTTCCTTCCAGGAAATAACCATGCAGAAGAAATCTTAATGTCTGAGATATTCTTTTAGGGAGCTGGGCGAGCAGCTGTTTATATGCTCTTTTTGTTGTGATGGACTGAGTTATATGAACATAAATCTCCTGAGCTTTCATTAGAAGCAGCACAATAGATTAGGACTAAGAACAAGAGTCATGAAACAAGCTCAAAAAGAAGCTAAAAAACACAAGAAACAAACTACAAACAAACTTTTTTATACAATGTGAATGGTACCAAAAACTTATGATTGCTGGAATAAAGCAGGAATGAAGCCCCAACCCAACCTCAACATCACCGGAGTGAAAGCAGACCAAACTAAAACGCACAAATTAGATTGTTTAAATTCATGCAAATTCGTCATCTGGTAAAATAGTTAAACCATTAGGTTGTGTTGTGAGGACATATGAACACAACAGGGAAAATAAATGACTTGCCCAGGATGATGGAGATAAATAGAGGGACAGAAGTGGAATGCTGAGATGATTCTACCGTGTCACTGCTGGGCATCAGGGCCCATCAGGCGAAAGTGAATGGATGATCACCGCTGGGTCACTCGATATCAGCAGAACACACACTCTGATTCTCTTCAGCTCACATCCACCTCCTGTCCCTCAAACAAAGGTCAAAACCATTCTGACTACCATCACTTCACTTACTGGTGATAGAGAGACAAAGAGTTTTGTAAACAATGTAATTCTGCTGCTAGCAGTTCTTAAATTATTTCATACAAAGATACCATGATGATTTTAGCTTCGATGATCATAGGCATATCCTAACCTCATTATTTGTGGTTTTTGAATTATAATGCATTTACAATAATCTTGTTTCTAAAATCTAGAGTTAAGTGTATGTTTGCAGACACAATGGTTGAAGAAACGAACAATCCCACCCCAAACCCCTGCAACGGGTCGATCCAATTCAATCTTGATGTGTGAGCCCAGTCAGTTCAATCAAACAACCAGTGCAATGTAGTGAACAACACATCTATGTTTACACCAGGGGTCTCCAACCTTGCTACTAAAGAGCTACCATCCTGCAGATTTTAGCCCCAACCAAACACCACTGAATCAGCTAATCAAATGCCGTTTCTCAATACCAAGAATGGCAAGTTCGGACTTGCGTCCTTTGTAGGTCAGACTTGCAAGTGCAGAAAAATGAACTCCTGAGGATGGGAGGACCCGAACAGTTGTATTGCAAATGGAACAGCAGAGTACTTGAGGTCGTCATTCAGTCTAACCAATACGTACTATCCTGGCTGTTCTGATTTTAATGTTTTTTTATAATAAAACTAAATATATAAAATGCAAAAAGGCAGCACGTCAGGCAACACATACATACACTGATTAGCTTTAATGTATTTATAACAAAATTAAATATTATATAAAACACAATTACAAAATGCTTCTATAACATGAAATAAGAAAAAATCCAGTTAAAGTACAAAGGCAGTGATACTACAGTGTTAAGATTATATAGAAAACATATGTGATTTAAGTTATGAAGCTTAACTTTAACATCAGTTAGACCTCATATAAATAATGAAGAGGAATAAATGTATGTGACCAAAAAAAATCCAGTTAGATATATCCAAAGGGAATATTTCATGTTTGACTATCAGACACCGAAGAGCAGAGCAGCTGCACTGAGCCAGCGACAAATTTTTAGAAGGACTTGCCGAGATGAGCCTGCCCTTGGCCGGAACTTGAATATCTGTAATCGTCGAAGGAAATTTTAATATAGGTGCTATCTTTACTAACTGACCACAGATTTGAAGTTTATTCATTCTATTCTCAACTAAGCAGCTCTTAAAACTACATTTTATGATACAGCAAGACTAATATTTCAAATATTTTGCATGTTTTAATGCATTCTGGGAACCTTGGTTGTCATAAGTCAACACTAGTCACCTCCTGATGCATCTTCGATTAAAATGGGCAGATCAAGAACATATCCGGGATGTTATGTGAACTTGGCTTGATGCGAAATTGAGGACATTTCACAAGTTCAAAAGTACAGACAAGAATGCGCATTGAAAAACGGCCTAAGTGTTCAGGGTTGCTTGATAATTACAGACAGGTGTGTTGGAGCAGGGTTGGAACTGAGGTCTGCAGGACAGTAGCTCACCAGAAGCACGGTTGGAGACACCTGGTTTATACTCTTAAGATATTTATTAACCAATGGATTCAAAGCTGGGAGTGTTTTGGAATAGGTATATATGTAAGCAATTTAGAATGAGAGGCTGTGCTGTGTCATGGAAGAGTTAGCCGTGACTTACAGTACAGTACTACAGTACTCACAGTATTACAGTACCTCATTGCAACTAATCCGATTCGGTGGGAACCACCTTGGGCCATTACAATATGGTAGACGGCTTATGTATAGCGGGCTATATAAACAACCACTGATGGGGCATCTATGTATACAGTACATACAGTATCTATGGTTAGTAAGGTGTAAAAAACATTACAATTAAAGGTGCAGTGTGTAATTTTTAAAAAGATCTCTTGACAAAAATGCTTAATAATATACAAAACTATATTATCAGGGGTGTATAAAGACCTTTTAATAATGAACTGTTATGTTTTTATTACCTTAGAATGAGACGTTTTTATCTACATACACTGAGGGTCCCCTTACGTGGAAGTCGCCATTTTGTGCCGCCATGTTTCTACAGAAGCTCTTAATAAACTTTTTTTTACTAAATTGTCTCAGTCGATGACTGGTGGCGGCTCCTGTAGCTTCTCTATGCGTTTCAAAAATGAGGGAAGAGCAGTGAACTGAGCCATGGGTTGCAAATTGCAACCTCACCACTAGATGTCGCTAAAATTTACACACTGCACCTTTAATGAAATGTTGTAAATACGCATCGCAATCGCAATGGTTTGCAATAACTGAATAATTTTAATACATCAAAAAGTTATGTAAACTCTTAAAAATGCTGGGTTATTTTAACCCAGCGTTGGGTCAAAAAATGACGAGCCTGGTTTGTGATTTAACTTATTATTTTAACCCAAAATGCTGGGTTGTTTTAACCCATTGTTAGGTCACATATAAACCTTAAAGCTGGCTCTAAAGCTAAAAGGATGAAAATAACCCAGCATTTTTGTCAAAGTTTTAGATCAGTGCAGATAGCAGAAAGACTGGTGAGCCAGAAAGTGATGCTTTCTTGCCTAAGGTAAGATATATGTTAGTTATACAATTTTCAGTTTTAAAGCAAATTATATTTTTATTTGAATTTATTTTACAAACTTACAGCATTATCCTAGCGAATATTGCATTTTATTGCTCATTTTTAACAAATGAGGAGGGTTTGTGACTGGCCAATCAGAATCAAGCATTTTAGAGTGCCGTGTAATTAGTTTGTATTTCGGTGTGGCTAGTGGCTAAACTGACCTCTGGAACAAATACCTTGTGTTTCTGTTTCCTAAAGTTGTGGGGAGATGGCAAGCATGGTTTTCCACTGTGCAAAGAGCGGTTTGCCAGGCAGGCAAGAATTCAAGGATCGGTAGCTAACATTGTATACATTTATTTTACGCAGTACTGTTAGCTCAGTATAGAAGTTGATGTGTTTTAGCTATGATTTAAACTAAGTTTAAACTAGTTATTTATTTAATCATCTACTCTAGAGAAACACTGTTAATGATTCTTTGCGGAAGTCTACTTGAAGTAAAGTTTGGGCCACAAAAGCCGGTTCGTTGCTGTTGAAACAGTTTATATACCTAACAATTACACATTTGAGCCAAGAAGCACCATAACAACATCCATCAGCACAACTTAGAGCTTCACAAAGTTTTTACAAAAGCACTATTCCCGGAAATACCTCTGAAAAGGTTTGCAAGGTGTCCATGCCGTTAGTGAACGTCCTGGAGTGGGTTTCCCCGAAGGTCCATCAACGATCATGTTTTATTCAGCTTGAAACGCCAAGGGAATAGTTAAACTCACTGCCTCATTTTACAGGAAGAATCAGTGCAGAACATGAGCATTACTTAGGGCTCCCTTTCTCCGTCTCTCCTTTTCCTGAAGGATACCATTAAACAAAATCATGTTACTCCTACGTGCACGAGCATTTTTCCATGTGCCTGCCAAACACACACGTACGCAAACACACACCGAAATGGTACCCTGTGTGTCATGTGCCAGGGGAGCTTGGGGAATACGGTTCATCTGATGAAGAGTAAATGGGTTTGGGGGCTCTGAAACGCACAAACACGAAACACATTACCTCATACCATTGAAGTGCTGTTGATAAAAGCCATATCGGTACTCTTTACATCTTCGGTTAGACGGCAAAAACAACAACAACAGCAAATACGGAGACAATCACTCAACTACACTCACTTGCACACTTATTCACTCACAAACACACATGCTACAAACCAGTGATGTTGCTTCAATGTTCTCGATGTCTGTCTTTATATCTTATCTGCTAAGAACAATGGAAGTCTTGTTGCCATACCCGTTCCGAGCTGGCAGGATCAAGCTGAATACCGCAGCTGTACTTTCATACTACGGTGCAATACAGGCCCCTACTGGATAAAAAAAAATGTACAACAATCTTGCTTTATTTGCAAAACCCAGATATGTGAACTGACTATGCTTATTCAGGTTGTCTTACTGTATGGACATTTATTTTACAACTGCAGTGAGGTTTGGGATGTGTCTATATCTGCATGCGTGCGTGCGCAGTTCAGGCACTTTTATAGGTTTAATAAAAAGCTAATTTTAAGTTTGTGACTAACCATATAACTTATAAACAGTTTGCATTCGAATTTGAAAAACATTGTTATACTGTAGCTACACACTTTATGAGAAGGTACCTTACATACTGTAAATGCAACAGATTTTATATGACAATAATGAAATTTGCTATATAGTCATAAACCTAACCCTCATAGACACTTCCTAACATTATTGCTTTTAAAAGGAAACAAGATTAGACCATTTAAGAGCCATTATATAGTAATGACCACTTTAAATCACCTCACAAGTGTTTTTACGATTTATGTCATGTTTTTGTCAATATTCATGAGCAAAAATATAGCTAATCCTGTGCACACACAAACATCTCAACATTTGCATTCACTGAAACATATAATATTCATCTTTTCACCATCAGCTGATAATTTTCTTCATGCAAATTTGCATGCAAACATTAATATGCACATACGATGTAAATTAAACATGAGCTCCCTGCTGCTTTCAGAGGCCGAATATCTCTCCTTTGCCGTCCTCGGACTCCTTCATTAACATGCAATTGAGTTAAATGGACAAAATTGCTCTCAACCTACTCCTCTTCCTCTATTAAAGGAAATCTCTTTCCCCTCTCTGTGTCCTGAGGTTTTATCTTATCCCCTTTTCTATTTTCTTCTCTCTCTCTCTCTCTCTCTCTCTCTCTCTCTCTCTCTCTCTCTCTCTCTCGCTCGCTCGCTCTAACTCTCTCTCACCCGCCCGCAGGTCCCTTCAGTAGATTAAGTTCAGCATGGCTGTGAGACAGAGCGTTGCTGATTCAGCCATATTCTTCCAAATGACCCAAATCCTCTCTCACTCTGGAAGAACCTCATTCGCTCGCTCTCTTTCTCTCTTTCCTTGGCTCAACTCCTTTCACCTTCTCTTATTCCTTTTCTATTCTTTAGCCTCTTTTCTGCTCACAGTACTTTAAACAGCATACATTTCCTTCTCTGTGTGCATTTAACTGTCAGCAATACCCCTACACATCAACCATTAATAATAGACATTCAATACATCCATGCGCAACCTTCATATAGAAAATGCATGCCATTCGGATCGTGCATGTGAAACATAAAAAGGACAAATGAGCCTTTGGTTGATGAAAGTACAAATTATGAAATGCATTCTCAATCACCATACTTCACGACACATTTAGTTTACATTAAGCGGTACATACTCTGTTGTCATAGCAACCAACTGAATTGTCTGTCCTGTTTTCTGGTTTAGTTTTAGTGCGTTTCAAATTGTTTGGACAAAGGTGATTTACTTCCAGTAGGAAGAGCATGACATGACAAGTGCCAACATGATCGATGTCATTGTTTAAATACGCTGGGACCAAAGAAGATTGCGGATGATATTTTATTTTACATCTGAAATATGCAATCATAAGTCCAAATAAACACTGCATCCTTTTGCTCCCTTGAGTGATGTTCTCGATTTAAACCAAATTGGACTTTATTAAACCAACACAAACTCAGCTGAAATCCACCGCTGTCATTCTCCCGCTGTGCTCGGGAGCTGCACTTAACTTTCAGTCAGCCATATTGGAATCACCAGCCCATCTCTGGCACCATGGGGTGGACCAGAAGCCGTGAACAATGCTGCCCTCAAAGCGTCAAAGATCATCGGTTTATGACAAACAACTTGCATGCAGACTCTCAGAGCAAAGCAGGGGTTGCTAAACAAAAGAGCATCCAGTGTTTCATTCCCTCTGTTCATTGGCCCTCGAACTTGTATTGACAGTTTGCGAAGTAAGCGGGAGGCCAGGCGCTCTGAGTCATGGAGTGTAAAACATGGATGAGCCCACCATGACTTCCAGAAAGTTTAACTGAGTGAAGATTGTTTTTGCTGTCCGTTATAAAGCCAATTGCTCTTGGGATGTGGTGTTAAATGTGTGGGTAGTCACATTTAAAGGTGCAGTGTGTAAATTTCACGAGGATTTATTGACAGAAATACAATATAATATACATAACTATGTTTTCAGTAAACAGTCTCTCCAGAAAAACGTGATTATGCAATCGTATGCTTTAATGCATAATCAGCATATCTGCATATAATGCAAAGTCCGCATATTTATGCAGGGGCCGCATTTTTTAAATAAAAAGCAAATTTCTGCTGACAAAATATGCAGGGCTTGCATATTTTCATAATCTCTGAATTGTGAAAAATGTCACATTTACTTCACACATGCGCAGCCATGTGCCCTGTTGTCATGGGAATATTAGGAAGTGACATAATTACGCGACGTGAACATCAATGAAAAGCTGCAAACTGTTTTTGCAAGTTCTCGCAATTTTGGCAAGTTCATGCAACTTCATCGCATAAAAATTGCATAAATATCCCACATATTCCATCACATTTTTTAAGAAAACGTTGCGCAAGATCAATGATTTTTTCCCGCAACAATCACAAAAAAACTCTGCATTTTTCGGAAAGGACTAAATAAGGCAAAAACATAATGAACCGTTATGTTTTTTTATTACCTTTAAATGAGCTATTTCTATCTACATACACAGAGGGTCCCCTTATGTGGAAAGTCGATGTTTTGCGCTGCCATGTTTCTATAGTAGCCCAAAACTGACAAACTACAGAGCATGTTTCGTCACGATAATAACCTCATTGCTTTTCTGGCTACTCTCTGCTGTCTCAGATGATAACATCTTTGTCGTGAGTCGGCAACCGTAGCTTCTCTTTGTGCTTTGAAAAGGAGGGGTGAGCGGTGGACTAAAGGTTTTTTATAGTTCTGCGTAGGTCCTACGGAGTTTCATTGATACTTCTGCGTCAACGTGCACTTACACATATGGACCACTAGTAGGCAGCATGTAACCCACAGTAGCAGTGCAACAGCTGAAGAAGCCGTGGCTTGGCCAGTAAACCCACAAAAGAAGAAGAAGCTTGTTGTGTATGATTTGAGAAGACCAGCTGTGGTGAAGGTAAACGGACAGTGACTTTTGTTGCAGCTTGAGTTTATCACAGTTTTTTGACCTGACGGGAGAGGTTCTAGCGGACCAATCACAGCGCTTGTGGTCCACGACAATGGATAAGCTGTCATATTTTTGCAAAGATGCATGTCAGGCTACACAAAGTCTAAACAAAGCCTACGGCATAGATCATAAGCAGGACCATAAATTGGGCTTTATAGCATTTGGTTGCAATTCGCAACTTTACGCTAGATGGCACTAAAACTTACATAGTGCATTAAGAAGCACTGTCAATTTAGTTCTCTGGTGCAGTATGAAAATTTACTGAAGGTGCAAGGAACTGGAATTTAGATTTTTTTTTTCAGGAAGCTTTGTATGCTATTAATTGGAGTATTTGTAATTGATTGAGATTACTCTTACTTAAAACTTTCTCCTGTTATTTTCCTCTGCTCTCTTATAGTCCATTCCTATATTTGTTTCTTGTTTTTAATATTTTGTCCTTGCTTGTTCTTGGAAAATGTAATATTTTCAGAAAAAATTACTTTTTCCATCCTAATCTTACATATCACATTGAATGTGGTTATTAAAGAATCACCTCACAGACAGTGGTTCTGTACTCCACCCCTTTTTGCTCTGTTCTAATATCTTTTCATGGTTACGATGAAAGGATGAGAGAGTGAGAGGTAGTAGATGGAAGTAAAGAAGAGAGAGAGCACCAAAGCAGATGAGAGAGAGAGCGTGAAAGTCAGCGTAGATGACAGCAAATTACGACAGGTAAAAAAGGTGTAGGGAGGGAGCGAGTGAGCGAGCAAGAAAGAGATAAAATGATGAGAGTTTCACTGGAATCAATCAAAAAAGCATGGCAAGATAGCCCAAATCTTTTTGATCAGTTCAGCACAGAGAGATGAGAATGAAAAAAGAGCGAGAACAGAGACAAGGAGAAAAAAGAACCAGAAAAACAAGTGAGTGGAAAAAGAGCATGAAAAAAGTTTTGAGAAAACACTGCGACTGTCTACCTTGTCGGAAAGTTACGATACGGCGCTTTCAGCTGCCACAAAAAAGATGGGATTGGAGAGATGGGTGGTTTTAAGAAAATAAGATCCATATATCAGGCTTTACAGATACAAGCCCTTCTGTGTTTGCGATACTGGCTGCTGTGAGGGCTTAGCTAGCAGTGCCTGATAGTAGAGCTAACACTCTACAATAATCAAAAAGGAGAGAAATTAAAGCCCGGCTTCCTCCAAGCCCCTGGGGTGCTTCTCCTGTTCTCCAGCTTCCCATTTATATTGGGTGGCAATATGAGTGGGCTCGGTTTATTTTTCTCTTCTTTACTTTCAGAAAGAAGGATTAAGAGGTTTGCGGAGAGGAGAGGTGTTTAACTGTTTAATATGTTGCTATAAGGTTCGGTCAGTGTAGCATTACTGAGAGGGAATTGTAAGAGCTTTTAGAGGTAAATAAAAAAAATGGGCCTCAAATCTATAAGCCCCGGCCCTTGCCCGAGATGCTTAAACCATCAGAATTCGCGGCCTGAGCTTGGTCAGAATTGTTTTGATCCTTTCCATTACCAGGTCAGATATTAGTGCATCTCTTTGATAAGCAAAAACACTGTGTTTGTAAGTAGTTGATGTCTGTGCTGTTTGAGCTATGACGTTAAAATTGGCCAGAAGCCCGAGTTGATGGGCGTAAAAATGTTGGGGCCCTTTGGGACCCGATACTGCAAGCTGATCTGAATGGAGAGATGTTCATATAACCTTAAGACGTACTTATTCTTCTTAAGGTTCAATCGATACAAATCCCATCTGATTAGAAGAAATAGACCTCTTTATTTACTAAAAACAAGTGAAACAAAAAATCTATCTTGTTTTGTTGTGTTACTTCTGACCCACCTGTGTGTTACTTTCGCCTACTGACAGGGTCAAAAGTAATAATGCGCTACTTATTTATTGACAAAAGCAAAAATATATCTCTGCCTAAAACATTATCTTTTAAAATAATTTTTTCCTGAAAAATTATACTTTAATAATAATAATAATAAACTTTATTTTCTATAGCACCTTTAAAGTGCACATCTCAAAGCGCTTTACAAAAACAATTAAAACAACAGAGATACAACAACTAATAAAGATTAGGATTAAAGAGACATTATACAATATAAAACAAAGATAAAAGCAATCAATCAATTAAAAGCTAACATAAAAAAATGAGTTTTAAGCTGAGATTTAAAAATACCAAAAGAATTTGCTTGCCTAATCTCAATCGGTAGAGAATTCCATAGGAGCTAATGAGGAAAAAGCCCTGTTTCACCCCTGCTCTCCCCTACATGTTAGCTAATGCATTAACGTACTGTACCAGTTGCGCTACATAAATGCCTCAATAATATAATTGATGGTGTAGCTATGGAAAAGTGACACACATCGACAGATGCTTATGATGCATTATACTGTTTTAGCTGTATTGCAAAGTTTTGAGCAAACAGAAATCCATCAGACCTGGCAAGAAGATATGGTTTGTTAACAGAGTATTTGCTTAAAAAAGAGTCAGGATTAATGGCACATAACTTTGTCTTATAAAATAAGTATTGTTAGAATGTACAGTGCAAAGTATAGCTTCCAATACTTTAAAACTTAAAGAAGAGAAAATAAGTTTGAAAAAACTAAAGTTCTTCTAGTCCACATATGTCATTGTGTTAAATCTCAAATGTATCAAATGTATCTCACATGCACATTTCATTTATTTTAAGGCTTTAAACTATTTTTTGTCAACAAAATATAATTTGAGCAAGAATCACCCAGACCAGGGGTTTTCAAACTTTTTGTGTGTGTGGACCACTATGTGTAATCAAAAATTTTCGCGGACCACCTCATAATACTCATAATAAAATATGTCTACACAAAGTCCTGAATTAATCTGCACCTCTAAATAGGCTTACTAGCACTTGGATATAGTCAACATATCAAAACCTTTGGCGATTTTAAGGGATTATTAATCTTCAGAGTTTTCAAGTCCACTTAACAGCACATCCGCAAAACATTTCAGGAACACGAGATCAACAAACTAACTGGACATAAAAATAATAGCAGGCCTTATTCATTCCATTTATAAACATTTTGTTTCATATAAGTTGCCTATAAAGGCTATGAATGAATTAATGAATTCTTTATTTCCAACAATTAAAAAATAAATTAAACAAAAGACAGCAACACATGAAATATCCATCAATAAAATAAAATATATAAAAATAAAAACAAGTTGTCACAAGGAAAAGCCATTGGAGTCCATTTGCCAATATATCAATATAGGCCTACATATTCTTAAAAATATATATTTTATTTTTTATTTTGCCTTTACACGGACCACCTGCAGTACCCTCACGGACCACTAGTGGTCCGCAGACCACAGTTTGGAAATGGCTGACCCAGACCATTCGCTAACATAATGTAACAATCCTTTAACACTTGCCTGCAGTATTTGACACCATCAACACAAAATATTCAAGATATGACATTACCTGGTTTACATCACCCCTTTACAAGATTAGATTAATTTTAGACATTAATTCTTGGGCATCAGAAGGTGCTTGGACCTTGTTTACCTGAGAGTGCAAAGATCATTCATCCAATCAGATGATTTCTCTTACCACTGCTGTGCTAACAGCACCCAACACATCTCATTTCCTCTTTCTGTCTCTGCATCTGTGATCTCAGAAAGGATATCTGCAAATCTCTCTGACATACCGAACTAAATGTCTATCTCTCACCCCAAGCTGAATCCTGACAAGACTGAGATCATCTTTCTTTCACCTAAGACCTCCTTATTAAATCTCTCTCAATCTCTGTCTGGAAGACCATTTAGTCATCACCTACATGTGTCTTTACACACAGTATCAACCTGATCTGACCAGCCATCTATATGTGATGTGCATGTGATGGGTTTATCCATATCTTACATGCAGGACTGTACAAATCTCAAAAATCGATATTATAATTGTAACAAGACTGCATGACTGGTCAACTTCATATTAACCCTCTTCGAAGGAAAAAAGCTGGTACTCAAATTCACCCAACAAAACAATAAGTTCACTGAAAGTTCACTGTACAACAGTGTTTCTGCAGGTTTCACCGTGTCAAATTTAAGACATTTAAGACCAGTATGAATGAAAATTAAGACCTATATCATGATAATTGAGTCCAATTTTATAGTCCAGTGTGCATGTGTCCGTGTGTTTTTTTAAGACCTTTTATCTTTCATGACAAAAAACAAGATGATTTTACTAGAGGTGTGAAGGAAAACTTATCCCACAAGACGAAACGAGACATGTGATTGGGATCATGAGAAAAAGACGACAACATTTTTACACTTGATGTTGCTGATGTTACAAAAGTTTTTCACCTTGAGACTCATAACAAAGTTTTAAGAAATCTTTAATGATGAAATATATGAATAGTAAATTGCCTTTTATTTAATTGACATCACAAATGTTTTAATCAAACTAGGTAATTATTTTGGTAATTGATGATGATCAAGTAAAATTATATTTTATATAGTGGGCAAAAGCATTTTAAAAGACCATAATGTTGAGACAATTATAATTGATTTAAATAAAATATCAAAACCAAATAAGCATATTTACAAAGACAGAGTAAAGACTTATTAAAAGCTTTGTTTAATTTTGTTATGTTAATCATAAACCCTTTTAATGCGTGTGCCACAGCCCACAGGCACGTATTTTGACATAACGCATGATACACATGGGTTTACATGACGTGCCGAATACATATTATGACGTGACGAGCCACACGCGACACCTTAACACATATTTTGAATTTGCGCCCCTAGGAAGAGAAGTCATTGGCCACCACTGTACAGTTAAAGCAACACTATGTAGTTTCCATGTAAAAATGACTTACAGCTCCCCCATGAGGTTGAAAAGCGCAACAGTGCCTGGTATCAGACACTCTTTTGCAGGCAGGGGGAGGCGTGGGGCTCTGTTTCCTACCCTCCACCGCCACTTTTAAAGTGTGCTTGTAGCAGCTAGGAGGCTGCTCAGGTTGCAGCAACAGTACAATTTGTCCAGTTAAAAGTTGTTCTATATTGAAATATTTTTTGAGACATTATTTAAAGGTAAAAAAACTACATAGTGTTGCTTTAACAATATAGAAATGTGGCATTATTATGGTTATTATTATTTAACTATTTGTATTATATCATATGCTACAAAAAAGTATATGACAGAAAAAAACTGAAATTAGGCAGGTGGCCCACTAATGTCTTTTCAGTCAATCAGAATAAACAACTATGGTGGAGTTCCCTCACCTCCAAAATCCTAATTTTTTAAGTGTAATTCATTTGAGATTACAATATTTCAACTTTCTTGACTAGTGAGTAGTTGCTATAAATTATAAAAATAAAGTTTGAATAACTTATTCAATTTTACTTTTATAATTTAAAGCAAGTCCTCGTTAGTCAAAAAAAGTTTAAATGAATTGTAAATTTAAGTTGATTAAACTTAAAAATGTGAATGCAACAAGATTTTTTTACAATGTATTATGTATTACAGGATTAATGATTAGTGCACTGTACAAATAACAGATCATTCAATAAATGTAAATAATCATTAGCCTATACAACTTACAAAAAAGCTGATGCTACAGCTCACCCTATTGTTAGAAATTCTGTGCAAGTCTGTCAAGTGCAATGCAGACATATGCATTTAACTGCTTACCTGACTCCTCCGACAGTTCGCCTGGCATCCGGCCTTGTCCTTCAGCCTTGAACTCTTTCAAACTCCAAGGGCCTCAAGCACTTTCCCTCCAATGACAAACTTTCACTTCTTCCAAAAGTCAGATTTATGTCAAAAATAGGCCAGTTACATTGTCTATTCAATCGGTTTTCCCTCATTTTAGTTGGCAAAACATCCACCTTCTCCTGGAAGCCCAAACTAGAGCCTTCAGGCACAAATTACTTCTACTTACCTTACAAAGTCTCCACCATCACATTAAATACAGATGCCAACCAACCTATGAGACTATGAGATTTTATGGAAGAGGGATTCAGAAGAAGCTTAGCAGCCATTATCTAAATTTCCCTCCAAACTGCGGTTCTGGTAACCGGCTTTGCACCTGTAATATTTTTCTCTCTTCCCCTTCCAACTCCCCTCATCCCCTCCTCAATTTCCATTGCCTAAGGATTCATCAACCACCAAGATACAGCAGCCTTTTAAAACTGAGGTCAGTAAGCAGCACATCAGTTGTTGTGCGTTTTTCTGTGATTTGTTATTGTACATGGGCGGAAATCCCGGGGGGGTCGGGGGGGACAGGACCCCCCCTATCTGAGGGTTGTCCCCCCTAAATTATCATTAGAATATGTGTATTGAAAATAATTTAATGATTTATAATACTTAAACTAGTTGTGTAAGAAGTGAAACAATACAAATGCAAACGGAGCAACAACAAAAAAACGTTTTAAATATTTGGATTCCCCCTCCCTTGCCTCACAGTGGTTTGGTCCACTGCCCACGCCCCTTTTACCTCACCACCACACATTCCGGTGGTAGAGAAGTGTACGGAGCCGACGCGTTAATAAGCTATATACAATACAACGTTTCCCATCACTAATCAGTTTATCCTCATATGTTTTAAAACTGGACTATTTTGACATATAAACATGAACATATTTCGTTTTCTGAGAACAGAAGCAGATAAACGATCAAGAAAACATTTTTATGCATTCATGCAGAGGTGAGGCAGAGCTGAAAGTAACAAATTACATTTACTCACCTTGCTGTAACTGAGTTTTTTGTGTACTTTTACTTTGAGTAGTTTTTAAAATCTGTACTTTACTTTTACTTAAGTATGTTTAAAGTATTGTTGGTTACTTCGCTACATGTTAAATCATATCCGTTACTGAGTAAAAATAAATAAAAAAGTAAGGTGATAAAGACGCGCCACGGTCGGATGATTGATTGATGGGCGGGGGAACGCGCAAAAAGAACCATGGAGAGGGACGAGACAGGCGCAGGCTAATGCAGACCCTCAATTCAATTCTTACGAAAGAAACCCCTGGCCATTGACGCAAAGCGATTGTTTCATTCAGGTAGGGTTCATGCTCTTGAGTACGGAGTTTGAGAATTGCCGACCGTGTTTAACCGCTAATTTGCACGATGCATTTTTAATACATGCGCATTATCTTCCGAGGTCTAGCAGCTTCGCGTCAAGTCAAACAACTTGAGAACGTCCTCGAGAATGCGCAGATCATTAGACATTGCAGAGAGAGAGAGAGCGCGAGAGAGATAGATTGAAAGACATCAGGTACACAGGTCTGGGAGCTAATAAACGTGTAAAGGATGTATAGTGTATAGCCATGGCACTCATCTCATTATATGTTCATTTATGTATATAGTTTAATAACAATGTATGTTACCAGCAATACATCAATTACAACCTTCATATAATGATTGTATTTACTAGCTGCTGACCTCATATTATTTTTGCTTCAAAAGTGCATAACTCACCTGTAAAAATCATTAAATAATTCCATAAATGTTTCTTAGTTATAAAAAGCTTTTTATTTTATTAACATTTGTTATTGCACTTTAATTGTAGAGATGTTTACAATTAAAAACATAGTTTGAGATGTATATATCCTTCCTTTGTGAACTATACTAGAAACCTCTCCCCGCTGTAAAAAAGTAACTCTTAAAATTAAAATGACTTTTTACTTGAGTAGATTTTTAGACCAGTAACTTTACTTTTACTTAAGTAAAATATTATTAAAGTAACTTTACTATTACTTAAGTAGAAAATTGTATTACTCTTTTCACCTCTGCATTCATATGTATTAAAATTAAATTTGCGTCCGTTCATAGAGAAAGAGAAACGTTTTCTATCTGTACCCATTTCCTTGCAAGTACAATTTTGCCTGTATTATTGGTGTCCCCTTCAAAAATTGTTCTTGAAAAATTTTATGTTTATTGTCCCCCCCAACATTTAGATGAGATTTTCGCCCCTGTTATTGTAACACTATTTTGTGTTTTCAAATAGACTTCACATATTAAATGATAAAATGTCTGTAATAAGAAAGCTTTTTCTCTAACAAAAAATTAATAATAAAAAATCTATGGGAAAATTTTTTGTTGTCCCTACTGAAAAGAAACAGCTAAAACCAGAATAAGCTGGTGAGCTGGTTTTAGCTAGTCTCCCAGCTTGGTGTTAGCTGATGTTGCTGGACTAGCTGTGTTTTGGTCACTTTTTAAGTTTGTCTAGCTGGATTTAACTGGTCAGGCTGGAAGACCAGCTGACCCATCAACTTGACCAGCTTTGCCAGGCTGGGAGGGCCAACTTAAACCAGCTACTGCCACCTTAAACCAGCTAAAGAGATTTTTTCACAGTCTTCTTTGCTCATATTTACCAAGGGTGCCAATATTAGTGGATGGCACTGTATTTTCTACATCTGGTTTATCCTTTAAAACTGCTAGAAACAATAGACATTTAATAGCTTACTGCAAATCGAATAGGCATGACAAACAATGTTGAAGATTTGCAGCAAGGCAATGAATGTGATAAACTGCTTCCACACAAAAGCAGTTCTTTTAGGGCATGAATGCATCTCCTCCACTGACTTTAATACATGCAGAAAATCCTCCATCTCCCTATTGGGATCTCTGTGTTTTACAGGTTTTTTACCAGAGATTGTTGTCTCCAGAGGTAGGATCTTTTTAGCACTAAACTCACTGCAATACATTCGGGATTACCTTATCCATGAAGGATATATGGAAATTTGGAATCAAACTAGGTGTCTCTTAAGGCGTCTCAGTGTTTTTGTGACTGAAACTCCTGTGACTTGACTTTTATTCATTAGCCTAATTAAAACAGAAAGTTTTCATAACATTACATTAATACTCAAAAGAAAGCAACTGCTGCAGGTCAAAAAGTGAAAGAAGACCAAAGTACCAAAACCTACAGTGGTGAGCTTCAAAATGTATTATATGAATGTGGCTTATTAATTTGCATAATGATTTAGGGATCGGTTCGTGCATGTGGGAAGCAAAGATTGATGAGAGTTTAATTATGACACTTTTTCGTTATTAAAGCCTAATCATGCTATCATATTTAAATCTTACCTTAAACTGTGCACTGAAACTTATACCACTTAAAATCTCTTTGTAAATTAATTTCCTCTTCCTCTTAGCAGAAACGGAAATAGTACATGCTTCAGATTTACCTGCAATTACCCACCTCATCCATCAACAGAGGCAAGAACGATGAATGGAAAGAGACTTAAAGGATGCAGAAGAGAGAAACTATAGTGCATGGGAACGAGAGGAGTCAGAGGAGTTAGTAAAAAGTGGGGCCAGAAGGCATTGAGATGAGATGTACAATACAACACACTCATTGCACTGGCAGAGGGAAAAGAAACAATTTTTCATTTTCAGGACCAACAAACTGTTCAATCTCGAAGAAATTTCTTATGCTCGAGGTTCTTTAAATTATTGTAGGTGTGATATCTTTTTTAACCAAATGCAATATTTTATTATGTAACCAATTTCTATACCCTCACAATTGCCTATGTTTATATCAACATATATAGTATATGACAAAGCGAACACCAGACGTTCACCTTTGACATGGGTAAGTCCCAAAAATAAAGAAACAGTAATGATGGCTAAGACCGCAACTGTACAAAGTGAAGTTTATTCACAGTGGATCAAAAGAAAAGCCAAAGTTATATATTTATATTTACACATGTAGAAAACAAAACCCAAAATACCAAAATAAATAAAAACAATGAAAAATACACAAGTAAATATTCACAATATAGCAACTTCTTTCCTCAACCACTCACTCCAGTCAACTTCCTGGTTGTGAGTCCTCCCTTTTTATAGGGCCAGACTCCTACCCTTCAATGGGAGTTCCCATAACCAGGTAAGTATTCAGGTGAGTATTTTGAATGGCCATTAAACTCATTGTCTTTGAGTTTAAACACATAAAATGTCACTATAGACATTCAACAAAACATCTGTTTGACACATATTTAAAACATAAATTGTCACATACCCCCTTTAACAATGACATACAAAAACAACACCTTCCTATTTACAAACATAATGGACTCTGCCAACCTTCGGGAATACTGCGCCGGCGCGGCGCACTCTGTGACGTCATAAGCGAGCGCCGCTCACTCGCTCGGGTTCGCTGGCACAGCATCCCATCCTGGAAGGCTGGCTAAACAAACAAACAAAACATAGTGTGCATGTGTATGAAATATCAGGATTAACTGTGGAAAAGTTCATGACTGAAATGTCCGTGTGTATCAGCTTCGTGTGCAGCCGCCGGCGAATCGGAGTGTATGACTAAAGTAAGTGGATGCGGTGTATGTGCGTGTATGTGTATGTGCGCGCCAGTGTTGCCTACTCCGCGAGGATGGCGGTCGTGCTTCATACACCGTAAATATACTGTAACTTCATACTGTATGTTGATTATTTACAAAACTTAGACTGTAAGTGTAGACGAGTGTTTTCAAACATACAGTGATATAGTGTGGGTCATTGCTGTGCAATTAATCTTTTTTGATTTTAGATATTTGATTTAAACAATTACCAAAAACAAGATAATCGAGGTAAAAACAATTATTGTGAAAGTCACAGAGTATTCTTGTTAAATATTAATAATGTTTATGATTTTTACCAAAATAACCACAATTATGAATTTTGCCCATAATCAAGCAGCCCTAGTGGGTCGCGCAAGGTCTCTGATTGTTGCAATGAATGTCATAAAAAGAGTTAAGTCCAATAAAAAGTAGGGATGCACCGATAGGATTTTTTTGGGCTGATACCGATTTAAACAGGCAACTTCTGGCCAATGCCGATACCAATATTAAACACTTGTATACTATACAGTTGGTCTAGTAGCTAGTTTATTTCTGCATCAAATTATTTTTACTGAACATGGATTGGATCTAATTAACATTTAACTGACCAACATAATAAGAGAGGCACAAATTAAGCTAAAACAAATATAATAAGACAACATGACAACCTTCAAAGGTGGTTCTTGCTATTCAGCATTTATTTTATTAACAACTAATTTTTTACATATAATGGATTTCTTTATGCAGTTAATTAATAAACAATCGGCCTTTCTCGTGCTATTGTCGATATGCCGATGGTTTCAAATTCATCAAAAATCGGCCGATAATGGCTTGTTGTGTGTGGGCCAGATACGGCCCATGTGCAACAAGCTGGTTTTAATTTGAGTTGTGGCTTATTGTGTGTGGGCCAGATATGGCCCGTGTGCGAACCACCAAGTAAAGTATGAGTTGTGGCTTGTTGTGTGCGGGCCAGATATGGCTGTGTGCGACAAGCCGGTTTAAGGGTGAGTTGTGGCTTGTTGTGTGTGGCCCAGATATGGCTGTGTGCGACAAGCCGGTTTTAGCGTGAGTTGTATGATATCTCCTGGCCCCTCACTTTTGATATTCCCTTCGATCACATGTAAAGTATTACATTGTAAAGGCCCACTATTTATTTCAAACCTACCCAAATGAAAAAGAGGGATTAAAGGAGGGGTGGAGAATCAGAAAGAAACTAATATTAGGCTTTTCTCAATAGATTCACTCTCATTCTGTTCCCAATTTGGACTGACTGAATAAATAAAACATGTTTCTTTTATCTTGTCCTGTTTCTAGACATGCGCCACTCTCTGTTTCACCTTGACACACATTAAATTACAAATTTATTTAGGCCTACTGAAAAACAGAACCATACAGTACACGTGTGTGAGTGTTTGGATATTACAGCCAGCAAAGTAAGTGAATGAGTATGTAGGTGGGACACTGTCTCCTGCAGGGTCTCTTGAAACTTAAGTCCTCAGTTCGTGCATCTTTAAACACCTACACAAACACGTTTTATTTAGTCTCACAAGCCAACTTTCCAAATAACTGAACCACGGCAAGGCTTCCCACCACCCGCTGTTAAATCTGAGTTATGTCACTAATAAAGAGAAAAAGAGTCAGTGTGTGTGCATGTAACCACAGCAGTTCATTTGTAGAAGCCTAATTGTGTTGATTAATTGAACAAACATTCACCTTTGTGTTCCTGGACAGAATTTTGTTCAAATGGATCGGCATATTTAAAGATGTGCGAATTGCATCTCTTAAAATAGTCTTGACAAATAATGTTGCAGCATAATTGTGGTCCAATTTTAAAGCTCCAAAACTTTAAAGATAGCAAACAAACAAATCACATATACTCCACTAGGGCTGCATGATGATTAATCGCGATTAATCGTTTGCAGAATAAAAGTTTTTGTTTACATCATATGTGTGTGTGTACTGGTATAATAATTATGTATATGTAAATACACACACATACATGTTCATATTTAAGAAATATTTACTTGTGTATATAAATTTTTATATTTATATAGAATTTATTTTATATATAAATACTTAATATATAAATATATGTTTTTTTCTTAAAATTCTACATAAATGTGTGTATCTATATATACATAATTTTTATACACAGTACACACGCATATATGATGTAAACAAAAACTTTTATTCTGGAAACGATTAGTCGCGATTAATCGTTATGCAGCCCTATACTCCACTGCTTCATTCAAGCTAAATTATACATGGCCCAGTCAGTCAGTCAGTCTGTTTTGAGATCCTTCAGTAATTTTATTTTAATGTCCCTGATGTGTTATTTTCAAGCAAGCTTGATGATATGTTAAAGTGATACTAAAAGGTAATTGGTTTGAAAGTTTACCTTTGTTAATGATTGGTTATTTGAGTTGAAATCCCATTTTTAAACACATATTGGATGGAAGAAAATTATGCTGCATCACTTTAATATTAGGGCTGGGCAAAAAAAGATTTTTCGATTAATCAATGTTTTTGTTTTTTTACATGGTCGATTCAAAGTCGATTCTCTCGTTTTTTCATATTTATTTCTGCAAACATTGAACATAAGATTAACGTTAATCTAATTACTGGTCTTCTTCACTAGATGTCACCCTCTTTTTTGCCTTGTGCGATGTTACCAAGGAGTGAGAGGCGACCCTGTCATTCATTCATTCATTTAGTTTTTAAAATGTTGTTTTCAGGTGCTTCATCGATGTTGATACCACCTTCACATAAAAAGTCAGAGGTATGGAAGCATATTAGATTTCGCAAGCAAGACGACGACAATAATGTTGTGGCATTTAATTTCTTTTCATTAATTACCCACTTGTAAACTCCTGTTCACTGTTCTTTTTTATTAATATAGTATTTGTATAAAATCTATATTCATTGAGTTGAATCGAAAATCGAGTATAAAAACCGGCCCCAGAACCGGAATCGAGAATCGAAATAGAATCGATTTGATAGCTTGCGAATTGAAATCAAATCGATCTGGAACATCTTAATCGATACCCAGCCCTATTTAACTTCCATTTGGGTTTGGCGGTTTACTAATGACAGGATGTGCAATGTTCCCGTGCAGTAATAAGAACTCCCCAGGATTAAAGCACATATAAAAAGTACACCAAAAATACTTTTTGCATGATTTTTATATATGTTGATCAAAACAATTTGTTTTATTATTTCAGTTGTTTTTAAGGGTGTTTTCACCCTATCCAAACGTTTGACCCCCAAACTAGGGCTGCACGATTCTTGCTAAAATAACATAGGAATGAATGGGGCAAGGCTAAATGCTAACACATTCATGACGCGCTGTACACTGCACGCATTGATAAAAGATAGATATTTATTAATTTGTCTAAGTTGAGGTAATAACATAGTTTAATATGACAAAGGGGTAGACTATTCCTTTAACAATATGATGACTCCAGTGTTGAGAGCGCTATTTGCTTCCTGTTTTCTTCGAGACGTTCGCATCCTAATGATGTAAGCATGCTCAGACGAGGGGGGACAGTCACACTTGGGCACGGTTTAAGGCAACTGTGCCAAATGTGAGTGCATGCTAAGAAAGCTCAGCCTTCCTGCTTACTACTACCTAACTGTTATAAAAATTCATTTAAAAACCCTGCAGATACACACTGCTTTGATTAAATTATTTAAGATACTGCCTCTTTAAATAGCTTTAATGTTGGTAACTACTATGTGATCTACTTTGTTAAATATATTGCTTGACTGTAGTTTACTTAAAATAACAAGTAGCTTGCTTCTTGGGAAGTTACAGTTTAAAAAGCTAGAGTAAGTGAATCTCTTGGGAGGGACTCATCTCATTTGCAGCTGATGTGCGTTACTGTGTGTGTGCGTGCATAGTTTCAGAACACTGATAAAGAAGATGCTGAACAGAAACTATTTTCCATCTCGCTGCAAGGTCCTTGTTTGCTTAAATCTCAAATAATATGATTCCACAAAAGGTATGCACCTAAAGATGTGTCCGTTCCCAAATCAGGTATCCTAAATGCATGCACGCTCACGCACGCTCTTGACAGGCTATGCTCTCAGACTGTTTGCCCAAGCTGTCTTGATTATAGTTGTTTGTGACACTCACAGGTCCACTCACTCCATTCTGAGAGAGGTCTGCGCTCCCTCACTGTCCAGCTTCTCAGGCTAATGGCAAGTCACTAAAATGCTCATTAATCTCAATCACACAGTTAGCTGCCTTCAATTCCCCTCTGAATGATAGTATTTTTTCCTTCTGAAAAAAATTGCTTTTAAAATTGCTATTGTATAGCAACAAATCATATTTTGACATTACCAAATACAATGGGTTAGAATCAATCAGCCACGTAGTGAACTCTGACATTCGGTAAACGTCAACCCATATTTATATGCACTGCTAAGTGTCGGAGGAAAACCAGTGCTCATGGATTACCAAACAGGATAACAATTATAGGAGAGCTGGTCGTCCCGACCGTCAGTGACAAAGAAAACAGCGTGAGGGGAGAGGGATAGAGAGGCCATCAAATTAGCCCAGTCATTTACTTGTGTGCCATTGCTCGTGAGAAGCGCTTTAGACTATTTGCTTTTAATGAAGCATGTGCATATGTGCGTGATGGAGCCCAGGAGTGTGAAATCACAAAAGTTTTTTTCCCCAAACTGTTTCTACTCAACTGGCCTCCAAACTGGGAGTTATTACAATTGAAAAGTTCAGATGCTAAACCCGCTAAGTGCATGGCATGATTTCGTGTTAATTTGCTTTTTTTATCAGACTCTTAATGGATTCTGCTTAAAAAAATGTATTTCTGAAAGGACTGAGGGCGGGATTAAGTGGATTCGCATCAGATTCGGCTAGTTTAATAAGATAGCAATGACGATATTAACTTCTGTCAGAATAGCCTTGTGAGCTAATCTTACAAACATGGTAAGGAGATTGAAATTTTTGGCTGACGTCTGAGGTATTCAGGCCATTCACAATGTAATGTTTAGCTGGCCAATTGGGGAATATCACTTTTCAGATCAAATCAGAGCATTTGAGGAAGGCATGGATATCTGGACACAAAAATGTGTGGTATGTGAAAAATAATTGTGTTTTTTAACCATAAACCATGCGAACACATTGTATTATACCAAATACACAAAATAATGTTGTTGTTTTTTTTGCAACGAAATAGGTGCTCTGTAATGTCTGGATCTGTGTGATTGCTTGCTTTTAATGTGCAATAGAAGGGTCTGCCATTTATATTTGTATGTCTAGGTGTAAATCTATTGAATCCAGTGTGTCTATGGTGTATATGTGTGCAAGGTGCAGAGGCTCAAGGTGAGTAAGTGGAAAGAGAATTGGAAATGACACACTTGGGTAATGGTACTCTAACTGCCAGTGGAGCATCATGGGAAATGGCCCCGTGGATGTTGTTTTGGCATTCTCTGAAGCACAGAGAATGTCACTTTTATCTAATTTATGACTGTTAAATTTGAAGCCATGTAGGTTTCGACTGATCACGTCAACTACAAGGATATCAAGCAATGCCTGAGGGTTTAATGCTACAGTATTGCAATACCAGTACCATGGTAGTACCGTGTTTTTTGTACTTGCCATGGTCATACTATGTTACAGTCAAGTCCCTTAAAACTAATATCCTAAATCATCACTTTACCATGTTTACTTTAAAGGGGTCATGTTTAGTTATGTTCTATAATAATATTTGCCAAAAACAGAAATTATTTATCACCTTTCCACTGTCCCGCCCACTTCTGTGATTGACAGCCCACATGCTGCGGCTACTATGCAGTTTACCACAAATACAGCTTTTCAAACTGTCTTTTTAAGCATATTGTGTGATTATAATCTCATGCACAACTATAAAAGTTTTTACCATTAAATGAATTACTAGCAGACACGAACATATCATTCCCAGCTAGTGTGAACAAACCCAGTAATGTTTTTACTACTTTAAACAGAAGATTGCACCCTATGCTCTTATTGCCAGCAACCATGAGCAGAGATTATTTAGCACACATGCTTTCATGTACCTTAAGTGTTAGCTGACCTCCCACTTCCGTCTTGCGCAATGTAATTCAAAACTCCCGGATAAATGGGTCATTACCAGTTGCCAAATAGTATTTGAATTAAATATTTTACTTACAGTTTGCTGGATTCTTGTTTAGTCCAAAACAGTAGACACATAAGTCAGTGCTGATATGACATATCCATTAAAAAAAAGAATCAATTTCTCTATTCAGAAGGAAGATGCTCGTTTTCCACAGCCAGCAACAGCACAATATTTGTCTGATATCGCAATCTTACTGTTATTACAATCTTATCATAAATGTAAACAACTACCCCATTCAGATCCATCTGAGTTGGCCTACTGACTGTTGATGTCCAGTCAATGAACGCCAGTGGGTGGAGCCAAGGATATGATGATGTGCTTTCCTCTGGGGCAGAGAAGAAGGAGACTGCAGACCTGGAGCAGGTAGGTCATATGAAAATGTATATATCTACAGTATATGAAGAGTTTGGTTCCAAACGCTATAAACGCCATTTAAAAAAAAAGTAATTATTAAAAGTATTAAAAGTAATTTCTTTGTTTATGCAAAATCCGATATCCGGCATATTATTCTTTCATCTTTTCTCAGTTTTTTCCAAACAGTGACAAACGCCAGTCCTACTCGACAGATTGCAATTAAATCCGCTTAATCACAGCGCACCATTCCACGCATTGTAAACAATAAGGGATAGCAACACTTTGAATACACAGAATCCTAGTTTTCCTTATCTACTTTGTACTTCGTTATCAACAATCAAACAAAAATGAAATAGTCATTTTGATGGCATTGATAAACCTGTGTTGGTTTTCTGTGGCAGGGTAGAAAGCAAGCCATCAAAATCGTGTAATTTACGTGAGAGGCACTCAGGCAAAGGAAAAATGACGACTGTTGCTTGTTCTCACACCACAGCATCAAGCTTCTGTCATGCTAACATTGACCCCAGGGGATCTTATGAAAATTTTTTCATTATTTTACTCAAAGTCAATGAAAATCAAGCAGACAAGACAAGTATGAAGCAGAGGATCTTAATAAGGTATTACGATCATTTTATGCATCTGTGCAAAGTTTCGCGGAAGGATAAAAATGTTAATTTAAAACAAATATGCCAATAAAATGTTTCGAATTCATATTCATGTCCAGTTTTTTTCTCATGTGGCAAGTAGCCGTGTAATAAGCGGGATAATGTAGAGGCAGCCGGTAGTTATCGGGAAATAAGCCCCTTCAGTGTGATACAAGATCCTCCGCTTCGCGTCGGGTCCAGATCACACTGTCGGGGCTTATTTCCCGATAACTACCGGCTGCCTCAACATTATCCCTTACTTATACCACTAGTCAACAAAATAAAAATAACATGTCAAAGATGAATGCACATTCATATATTGATTCAACAGATTTATTTCATTTTAAAAAAAAACTTGTCATGGATTTATTGCTTTTTTTTCGGGAAAAAAAATCAGTTTATATAAATCTTTGAAAATCAAATTATAGATTTAAATGTTTAATGTTAGAGGTTTTCATCTTGTCACTTTCTTGGGAAAACAACACATTTTTACCCAAACTCTTTATATGTACGTCATTAATCCAGTCATTTTTAATTCAATTTTTTTCCGGAGAACAATTACATGAATGTTTTTGTCAAGGACAGCGTTTTAAACGTGTATAATGTATTAATTATACCAAGGCTTGTTATATGTAATATATCGAGGCATAACTAATTCCTAATGTCAAGACTCCTTTAACTCTTTCCCCGCCGTTGATGAGGTATTTAGTCAATTAAGACAAAACGCTTCCTTGCCAATGATGCTTCCCTGGCTATTTTTATGGTAATCTATAATTCCGCTATTATCCACTAGGTGGCACTCCTACACAAATTATAAAAAACTGAAGCATAAACTAATTCAACAACAAGATAAAACTCAGTGATTGTTTTGAAAATCGTTCTGAATCTGATCCTTTACAAAAAAACACTTTTTTAGCTTTTTGCTCAATATGTTGTATTTTTGAAGAAACCTACCTATATTTAAGAGGTTATAAAAAGAGAACAAGTGAAGATAGGATAAAACATCCATTTTGTTTGTTTGTTTGTTTGTTTGTTTGTTTGTTATATTTTTAAATTAATTAATTAGTTATTTAAACAGGATATTTTATTTACAAAAGAAATTTCCTCAGGTAAATTAACACTTATTATTTTCTCCCTATATACCAGGGAAAGGCCTCAATCAGCTGGTTTTAAACAGTTCTCAATTTCATTTTTTTACAAAACATGTTTTACAGCTCACTGGAGGCAACACATCTCCTTCCTTCTGATTACTGGTGTAATTTAGGATTACCTTAGAATTAATTAAAAAAGTTTTTAAGGGATCCAAATGCCTGATGTAGTATATTGAATATTGCACAGTGATTGCCCCTGAGAGAAAAAGGGAATGAATTTTAAGTGACAAAAAATGGATAAGGTGTGATGAGAACTACAATACATAAGAGAAATTAAGGAATTGATCTATTGTTCATATAAACCATTACCATTCACTCTAGAGAGAGAAAGAGAGAGTGCCTCACAATCACATATTATGTGACCCAATCTATGAAAACCCAGCTAAAGTAATTTTATTGTGATTTACTGTTTTGTTTGTTTATTTATTCTCAAAGCCTTTCAAGCATCTATGGTTAGCTATTCATCGTGAGAACCCGTTAAAACACAAACACGTTGATCTATACACACAATGGTATCTCTGGTTAACCTAACCTGCATGTTTTGGTCTGTGGGAAGAAACCAGAGTCCCTGGAGTAAACCCATGGTGACACAGGGAGAACATGCAAGGGGCTCCAACTGGGGACCTTCTTGCTACCCACTGAGCCACTGTGATTGACTGTTTTCTGCATAAAATCATCCTACATAAAGAACATTCTGTGAAAAATAACCTTGATACCTAATATTGACTGAGTAAGACAATGTCAAAGATTGAAATCAATGAGTGAAATCAAACGTTGATGCTCCTCATCTCTCATAATTAGATTAGGCTGGATTTCACAGACAGGGTCACATCCTTCGGTTCTCACCTCTTGTCTTTCCTTAAGTTCATTGTGCCTCCCCTACATTAAATGATAGCACGGTCAATGTGAATATTGCATCTTATAGCCTTGCTTCAGAGCGTGACAGAAAAATAAGTACAATACCGATTGAAATATCTAAACAAGCACATGGCAAACACCAGTCTAGAAACATAAGGTGTGTTTGTTTGTGTGAACCTGCACACTTTTGCAGTACAACAGCGATGGTGGTAATGATGTGCTCTCCCACACCTCCCTGTCTCTTCCACTGAGTGTGTATCCTGAGACGTGCCAAGCCATCTGCTGTGTTTGTGTGTATGTGTTTTTTTGTGTGTACACCCTTTTGATCATGCCTGATCAAGACGCTTTTTCCCATGCGCTCTTATGGACTTTGATATCTTTTAGGGTATCGCTCCATATTTTGTCAGATCCAATAAATCTGCTCACGATTATTAGTCAGAAACCAAAAGCATTTCATGACGCCCACCATGCTTTCAAATTCAGTTAGCGAAAGGCTTTTCGTTTCAAGCTCAAAAGCAGTGTTTTCATTGGAGAAAAAGAAAGAGACTTGGGAAAGACTTTTTTGTCTCTGCTCTTTGACTTTGTGATTATTAAATGCAGCAGAACAGCAAAAATTATAACTGAGAGAACAGAGAAGAAATCTCTTACTGATTATGAAACTAATTACGTAACAACATATCTCCAACCCATACGATTGCTTTGGTCGTTTATCCATTTCACCAAATACAACCAATAGATGCATTTACTAAATTAGTGCCTCTACCGGCAGCAGGTGAAACTTAAATATATTTGGGTATAAAATTTTATTTTGGGGTATAATTGTGCTTCGATGAAGTGATAAGATTTTCAATGTAAACCACCAGAATTAATTGTATTTTATTACACATTACACTATTACGGCATTTAGGGCAAATAACGTGCCCATTTATTTATTATATGATATAAACACAGCATACAAAACAATCACAACTTTTAAAAATGTACTTAAACAATACCAAGTGTACCGAGGTCAAACGATCAATTTATTTGGAGAAAAGATGCAAAAGTGATGACAATCCGCTGTAAATATCAGATCCGGACGTACGCTGATTCAAAAACTGCCGCTATGCTATGCTTTCTATGATTGTGAAAAGGCATTGGCTTTCGTGTGTCTCGTGACCGATTGCATCATTACGTTAGCTAAGAATGTGAAGTGCTATTGGCTCTTGTGACCGACTACATCATGCTGGTTTATGTTTGAATGAGATCTGATATATAAAGTAATCGTATGGCTTCAGTTCGCAAGGTTTGCAAAGCAAATGGTTTGTAATACTTTTATACTGTTTTATGCAATAAATACCTGACTGTACTTTTACTTACGTGTTGTGTTTATATGGTTAAGAAGTGGTTTGGTTTAAGGTAAGGATGGGGTTAGATGCTCCAAAATATCTTTAAAACCATAAATGTTTATGAAACCGTTTCTACATTTACAAATTCATA
The DNA here is from genome assembly GCF_030506205.2 of Paramisgurnus dabryanus. NCBI lineage: Eukaryota > Metazoa > Chordata > Actinopteri > Cypriniformes > Cobitidae > Paramisgurnus > Paramisgurnus dabryanus. The sequence continues at coordinate 43,780,758 of NC_133338.1, forward strand.
GAATTAAATGTCTAATCTGATGTATAAGGCTAACACAGTCTCACCCCATGGCGTCAATATTTGACGACACTTGACCATGCGTCAATATGTTGACGCGGAGGGTATACCTTTCACGTAATTTTTTGACGAACTGGGGACTTCAATACTATTACGCCCGTTGCATTCTCTTTCCTATTTTTTTTACCATTTTCGCGTCGGTTTAGGGTTAGATTACGCAAAATTAAACAGTGTACGCAAAATTAAACAGTTGTCACCTGGCGTTGGGGTTAGAGTTAGGTACGCGAAATTAAACAGTTGTCACCTGGCGTTGGGGTTAGAGTTAGGTTTGGGTAGGGATGTCATTATGTAAATCTAACCCTAAACCGACGCGAAAATGGTAAGAAAATAGGAAAGAGAATGCAACGGACGTAATAGTATTGAAGTCCCCAGTTCGTCAAAAAATGACGCGAAAGGTATACCCTCCGCGTCAACATATTGACGCATGGTCAAGTGTCGTCAAATATTGACGCCATGGGGTGAGACTGGGTTGATAAGGCAAACAACTTAAAACGTAACAACAGGTTGAATTTATAAGCTACTGCCGCTAGAGGACACTAATGCCTTAATACGTCACCTTACGTCGTAATAAGGTGCTTGCACAAATGACTTATGAGGTCCTTATTTTTGGAGAACAGTCTCTTACATAAGATTTTGAATTGAGCTTCCTATGAGATCTCCATATGCTTTACATGCTACTAGTGCCCTTGCTAGTGAAAGCATCTCTATTGCTCATGCTTGTGCTTAGGGATTTAAGCAATTGCTCATTAGGTATTCGGTAGGTTTTAGGTAAATTAGGTATTAATGTTCATATAGCTCAACTGGCAGAGCATTGCGTTAGCAACACAAAAGGTCATGGGTTTAATTTTCTGGGAAGACACTGATAGAATGTATAGCCTGAATACACTACAAGTCGCTCTGGAGAAAAGCACCTGCCAAATGCATAAATGTATTAAACTTTGCCAAGCAATTTGTCCCAAAGCTTTATGTTATGAACATGAATGATGTTTCACATTCTGTGGCTTGCATGCTATTACTTTTCTAAGTTATCAGACTTAAAAGTTTTGCCTGGCAGTTGATAAAACAAGCCGTTCCTAAAGACGTATGGTGATTTCCAGATAATGTGGAATACTCTTTCATCTCCAAATTGGAAATCCGACTCCCATCTCACAAGAAGCATCATTTGACATAAGATAGCCACAACCAACTATTTAGCAAACATTTCTTTATTGCATGGGATCACATGTAATATTTAGACAAATACATATCTGCATTTAAAGGTAGTGGTTATGGAACAACATTGTTGCTTATTAATTCAATTCAATTTTATAGCGCTTTTCACAATTGGTAATTGTTTCAAAGCAGCTTTACATTAATAGAAGCAGGGAAAAACAGTTAATAATCTGCATAAAACAGATAACATGCAGCAGAATTATTGATGAGCTACACAGACTGAAATCAAATTGCATTTGTGTTTGACTAGGTTGTCAACCGCATAAAAACACCCATACAAACAACACCAAACATTCAGTTCAACATATTTCCAATTTTTTGCCTAAGTATGTTTCAACTTTCAATGGAATCAGATAAGTTGAGTACCTGATGTCTGTGAATGGTTATTTCTACTATCTAATTTCTATCACCCATAAAGATGTAAGATGTGGACAGAGAAAGATTGCTTGCTCTTGGTCAGAGGAACACAATGTTATAATGCACTCACAAACACACGGTGTATATGGATGGAGTTGTCGGCACACTTAGAGCAAAAGAAGCTGCAGTCTTTGATCTTGGAAGCTCTGTTTCTCTCTGCATTTCAAAGCAGAGACAAAGCACATAGTCAACAACACACAGTGATACTCTGAAGCAGAGACCCACACATTTACAGTACAGAGGAACTAAACACAGATACAGCACTGTGTGTCCTTGGTCACTGACTGACTGACAAACCAAGGCTGAGGTCATCAAACACAAATCATACATATACATTTACTTAATGTCAGTGTAAAGTAAAATCAGAGAACTGTTTCTAAACACATAATAGATGTTAAAATGTATTGCTAAAACACATTAAAGGGCCCCTAACCTAGGTGTTTTTAGCAATATAATAATAGTCTCTGGTATCCCCAGAACGTGTCTGTAAAGTTTTAGCTCAAAATACACCACCGATCTTTCATAATACGATGTTAAACATGTCCATTTGTGGCTGCAATGAAAAATACGTTGTTTTTGTGTTTTTCTTTAAATGCAAATTAAAGCTTCTGTTCCCCTCCCGTATGCAAAGTAGGGGGCGGAGCGCTTACGCATGTGCTTTGGACTAGACATGTTTCTCTAGCAGAAGACTGAACTACACGCTCATAAGGCGGAGTGTGTGAGCGGTTATGGTTGGGGCTTGATCAATGTGACATCACATTGATAGGGGATCTCCAACAGCCTGTTTTGTGTGACGTTGCGGTTTAACCTCTTGACGTGCACTTATTCGTGGGTGGGATGACGTCAGTTTTTTTTAACGCTGCTAACAATATCTATATAGCCTACTGTCTACAAACATGAATAATATTAACATTATACATTGTTGAAAAGATCTACAGGTTTAGCATCAGTGTACTGTATGGTCTCTGTTTTGAGATACAGATGCTCTAGCATCATAAATGTAGTATTTTGTGACAGAAGTCCAGATGACAACATGCAAAATTTAAACGGGACTTCTTACCTTTGTGTTGATATAACGATCGTGAGTTGAATCCAGTCTGTTTCAGATATGTGAATAACCCATGAAAACCGTCTAATAGAATAAAGCCCAAATTATAAAACGGACAGTTCTGGTTCTTCATTCTTATTGGAAGAAACGCATTCTAAGCTGTGATAAAATACCCCAGTAAACCTACGGTTCAGACCGCATTACAAGAATTCACTGGGCCACTGTTGCTGCGTACTGATTTATGAAAATAAACACCACAGTCTTTAATCATATTTTTAATTTGTCTACAATTGCACAATTATGGCGATATCCAGATAAATTTCAATAAATATTGTTGAGTCATCTCGTCAATAAAGAGAAAACGCTCCCTGAGGAGTTACTTCAAATTCATATTTCTGCTATCCACTGGGTGGCGATCTTACCCAACTTAAACACTGACGCATTCACTCAACACTAAAAACAGCGTGTTTTGATCAGGCTCTGAATCTGCTCTCTTACAAAAGTTATTCTTTTGTAAGATAATGAAATTATCTCCGCTTTTAGCTAAAAAATTTGAAAGGTGATAAGAGAACAAAGGAAGGTAGGATGAAACGTTTTTTCATATGATATTTTATGTTTATCTAAAGAAGATAATTTTTCTGCAAGGCATTAAACTAAAATTGGGTGGCAACTTAAAAAAAAAAAAAAACGCTGACAGGGAAAGAGTTCAGCATGCTTCCAAGCATATTTGATCATCACTTCAACAGTTGCACAATATAAATGTTAATGTATGAATTAGATGAATGTTGATTTATAAAATAAACACCATAGTCTTAAATCATATTTTCATTGTGTCTTTGCTGCGTCTGTTTCAGTCACACTTGATTCTGAGGAACTACTTTGTTTGGGGGAAGAGTAATATTTGTACTGATATAATTACAACTTATTTGTGTTGTATTTTATAAAATCCAGCTAATGTTATGCATATGAAGTAACCGTTTTATAAAAGCAATAACCCCCGCGAAGCAGTGGGGTTACAGTGCATTTATACAGCTAAGGGTTTTTTTTCCGCTTTGTGTCATGCCTAAAAACGTCCCTTAGCTGTTATAAAATGCACTGGTAACCCACTGCTTCTTGGGGCTTATTGCTTTAATATACTTCGACAGCACCCATTTGCACACCGCCCGCATGACGTAATTTTTATCATCAGTAGGGTCCAAACCCCAACCGCATGCAGCCCAAATTTTGATGCCACACAGATGGTACGTGTATAACAGCGCATGCATAAGAAAAAGCTGTGCGGGCACGTGTGACTAACCTATTTATACAAAAAGGAGACTACTTATAAATACTACAATATATACCTAAGCCAAACATCATACCTATAGCTATTTTTCTGTGCATTTTCAAAACTTTTCTAATTGGTGTCATGTCCAGATATTTCAAAGAGCAGCTTAGTCTGTTTCTGGGAACAATTTATATTCACAACCATTCAGACATACATTACTGTATGTCTGTTTCTGTATTGTTTAGAAACTTTACTTTGTAAATTCTCCTACTCATTCTGTCAGCCTTCACACCTTTACTCATTCATTCCCAGCATGTTACGCACACTTTCTCCTTTTTTCACATCATCACGCTTTCCTGTAGTGCATGGGAATATTTATGTAAGTGATATGTCACAGCGAGTCTCTGCATATTTGGATGTTGCACATTTGGTATCACAATCTGAGGGTGTTTTTGTTACATTCTTAGCACAGGTTTACATCGTCTGCAAGGAACCGACAGGAAATTGCCTCTCTCCTCAGATAGCAAGGCAGGATTCTAGCGACACGCCAAGATCGTTCCCTTTCTCTGTCGAAATTAATTCTTCTCTTGCAATTCACTCTGTCCCGTTTAAGGGTCAAAATTTGCCTCTCCACACATCCCATACACTGACTGGAGCGCGTCCGTCCTCCTCATCCTTCTACTTCGATCAAATGAATTTAATAAATTCTATACAAGTCCAACAGCCGGGCTTGATCTCTCAAACAAAGAGAGCTTCTATTTGATTTGCGCAAACTCCACGGATGAGAGCCGGGATGAATAATACATGCCTCTTTTCTTCATCGTATTCCTCCTTATTAAATATCACCCATCCCTATATTCCCCCAGCAGGACCTGCTTCAACTGTCGCCCCATTGCCAAAAGCCTGGGAGGAGAAGCCTCATCTCTTTTTCTTTCTCTTTTTCTCCCTTTGCCATGCACTATATGCTGTCTCAGTGTTTTCTCTTTTTTAAATCTCTCATTCTCTCTGTAGAGAAAGAGACACAGTATTTTATAAAGTAAGCTTTAATAAAGTCAGTATAGGTAGGCTCTTTTTGTGGCAAAATAGATGAGTGCTCTGCACGTGTGTCCGGAGAACGCCTGCTTCCCTCCAGAGGCCTAAGCTGCAATAGCTCAGTGAAAGAGCGAAAATAAGCTTGTTCACTTTGCTCAACTAGCTAGAAGGTGTAGGTGAAAAACTGCTCTCTTCAAACCTTTGCCCTGTTCAAACAATGCTACCATAATGAAAAACATAGATTCATTATGACGACTCAAAACCAGGTGACCTTGATATGATCCAGCTCTACCTGACACACAATCTTCTTACCGTGGTGTCTCACTGCTCTCATTGCAGGTGTGCACAGCTACGGGTAATAATGATGCGCTTATGATAATTGCATATACTGTATAATGAACTCTGTTATTATACAAAATGTGTTTTGCATTTTACTACTGAGACAAAGTGAAATCGCAAAGTTGTTCATTCTAGATCACGTGTGTCATGTGGCAGACTGCTTTATTTTAGTGAAGAAATTGACACATATGCAGAAAATGTGTTAAACTTGTGATTTAGCTGGGAGTGGTATCAACTCTATTTAAACATTTCAGTGGTACATCACTGCCATCTAGTGTAGCTCCTGTTATTGCTTACCACAGCGTTGTTTTGTGTGTGTGAGTAGAGGAGAACGATGCAGATTTTTTTAACAGAAATAAGGGTGGGAAAAGACAGGAGAATATATGAAAGAGCGAGGTTGCGTTGTGTTTTAACATTTCTCCTTCTTGCTCTCTTTTTTTTTCGGCTCTCTGAACAGCACATTCATCATAAAAATCTTCTTGGCGTATCTCGGTGTGGAATTGATGAACCATCAACACAATTCTTCTCACTTTCTCTTTATATTGATAAAGCAATCATGCATGTTTCTCTTCCAGTCACCAGTGCCCACTTAGAAGATAAATGGAGTGTCACACAAACACATTTTTGCTTTTTTCTACTGCGCAAATGTATACTTCAGCCCGCCTAAAGACAGAGAGAGAGCAAGTATGTATGTATGCTTCAATACATGTATGTATTTATACATTTACAGTAAGTGCAAATTACTAAATGGAAATAAAGCATTATAAATGTATTTGTAAGTTTTGTATTATTTATTTATAAAACAAATAACAGTAATCAATAATAATAATAATGGGTTAAAGCAGCATGGCAAAAAAGCCCAACAAATTGGTTATTTCATAACCCAACTAATTGGGTAAAACTGGGTTAAAGGGGACATTTCACATGACTTTAAGATGTCAAATAAATGTTTGGTGTCCCCAGAGTACGTACGTGAAGTTTTAGCTCAAAATACCATATAGATAATTTATTATAACATGTTAAAATTGCCACTTGAGGGCACAAATGTGCCGTTTTGGGGTGTGTCCTTTAACATGCAAATGAACTGATATCTGCACTAAATGGCAGTGCTGTGGTTGGATAGTACAGATCAAGGGGAGTTATTATCCCCGTCTGACATCACAAAGGGAGCCAAATTTCAATGACTTATTTTTCCACATGCTTGCAGAGAATGGTTTACCAAAACTATGTTACTGAGATGATTTTTCACATTTTCTAGGTTGATAGAAGCACCAGAGACACATTTATAGCACTTAAACATGGAAAAAGTCAGATTTTCATGATACAGTATGTCTCCTTTAAAATAACCCAACAAAGGGTCGGTATAGTAAGCCACATTGGATTATTAAACACAACTGTTTTAAGTGTGTAGGACAAATATTACTCTTAACGCAGCAATTTTTCAAAACAGCTTTAACTGTCTTATGTTGCTTTGACTATTTTTGTAAAGTAAATTTAAATGCCTAACCATTTTAACTCTTACAAACAGAGATAACTGGATTTAAACATTTGCCTGGAATCCATCAAAAAGCCTTAAAGTATCAGGTGCCTTCAATACACACAATTTCCTGCAACATTTTTTAGTTAATAATAACACTTTAAAGAACTTTAGATTGAAAACTTCTGTGCCATTGCCGTGAAGAACCGCTTTAAGCACATTTATTTTGACGAGTTTATAATGATATGCACTGTACTATCATGTCTTAAAAAGCTGTTTTACATGTTTAAAGGGGATAGCAAATTCAAACTAAATTCAAATATTTACTATTTGTATTGTGTGATTTGAGGGACATTAAGCAATAACCTTCATCTCTCAAAAGTGTTTGACTGTAGCAGATATGGAGAGAGAGCAAAAGTGAGAGAGGCAGTGGGCTGGCAATTACAGTAAGGCTGTGAAAGTTTCCTGGTACAGTATAGGTCACAAATCATTTTCAATGAGACAGGGAGGGGGAACATAGAACTAAAACTGCAATAAATGTAGAATAGAATAGATATAATACAAGTTGCTCTACAAATGTACCTATATCACTTGCATACACAGGTAAGAATCAGCTGACCATGCAGATTTTTAGTTCACTTTAAATTTACATTTTTACAGTGTGTATACATTTGATTTCGATAGCCGAATACAAGCTAAGTTCCTAAAAATTGTGTGCTCTCTATGGCCAGTCCATCCCTGCGTGTTGCTAAATAATAGGCAAAGAAGTATCCGCACAGGATAAAATAAACTTACATCACAACACTGAAGAGCAGAAACTCATGCACCTACAGCACAGCAAGGCTTCCCAATTTTACAGTCCATCTGGATTGTTGCCAGAGATTTGTACTAAATGTTGACTAATGATTACATTCGACACATAAGTTAACTTATTTGACACTACATCCCTTATAAGAATTATTCCTGTTTATTTTACACAGGAACAACAGGAACCTAAAATCAAATATAATATTTAAGTTGCCATAAAAATACTTTGAAATACTTTATTTTTACCACAGTACACTGTAGTAAACTTCCAAGATACTATAGTGTGTTTGACCTTTCCATAGAAAATATAAACTACTACTGTTTATCAATTCACTGTACTTCAAAACGCTGTACTATAATAGTACACTATACTACATTACAGTTTATCATAGCAAATACTGAAGTATATGCTACTAGTATATGTTACATTATTTCTTAAAAAGTTGTTTTTCAGCAAATGCATAACTGTTTGTTCTATTTTCAGGGTTCCCACATCTTAACTTCAAATTCAAGGACTTTCCAGGTGCAATACTCTCAAATTCAAGTTTCGAGACATTTCAAGTGAGAGCAAAGTTACATTGTGTTACCTTTTAAGACACACTGTGACAGTTCCCTTTCGAGGGAACTCACGCTGCGTCACTGCGGTGACACTGTGAGGACACTTCCAGGGGTGAGTGCGTCTGAATGTGTGTATCAAATTCAACCAATGGTGAGGCTTAACGACAAAGATAGTGACGCGGAACCAGGAAGTATATCACTAGCTGAAATATTTCCAAAGACGGCGTTACAGGGACACAGGAAGTATGGCAAGGGAGACGCAGCGTCTCGTTCCCTTCTCAGGGAACAACAGTTACATACGTAACCCGAGACCCGTTTCATGTCTCAAACACAACCATGCAAAAAAGCATTTTGGTATGAATCAATATTCGCATGCAGAAGATATAAGCATTTAAAGCGAACAGTTTAGCATGTGTGCTTAAAAGGCTAGAAATTTTATGATATTATCCTACACTACACAGGGAATAATATGGATTTTTCCCAAAAAAACTTCTTGCATAAAATAGATTCAAGCACCTTCAATGACCTGTATCTATGTATGTATATTTTCAAAAACTTCCCAGGGCCTTGAATTATTTCCCCCAGATTCACAAACTTTCAAGGATTTCAAGGACCTGTGGGAACCCTGAAATTTTTTGTAAACAATATGTATTTATTCGTGTGTTGTATTTATACATTTATACATGTAAAAATGTCTTTTACATTAAAAGTATATTATAAAAGTTTGGCCAACATGAAAAGATTACTCACCCTCATCCTGTCACTTTAAATCAGTATAATATGTGTTACAATAACATCAGAGTCGACTGTTGTCAAGCTCCAAAAGTAGCACAACATAAATCATGCATCCAGTGCCTTGTTATCTAATGACAATTCAAGTGTAATGGGAACCAGAATGTCTTTTTGTTTACATTAAGTATAAATATATTTCAGTTATCTGCTACGTTGAGCATATGGCAAGCGTTAAACTGTCATAAAAGTCCACGAGGACTGCAGATGCAGCTCCATTTAAAGGTCACATTCTTCCTGATCCCATTTTTCAAACTTTAGTTAGTGTGTAATGTTGCTGTTAGTGCATAAATAATCCCTGTAAAATCATAAAGCTCAAAGTTCACTGGCATACGATATATTTTCTTTAACACAATTCCCCTTTCAAAGCCTACAGCGAACGGCCGGTTTGGACTACAGCCCTTTACTTCCCGATTAAATGACGTCAGTAAAACAGTTTTTGACTAAACTCCGCCCACAGGAATAAGTCATTCGCCAGCTAAGCTCAACCGACTCTGGCTAAGCTAAGCTGCTGCCAAATCACAACACACTAAACAAACTACACAATCAGAACTCATTATGTATTTCTGAAGGAGGGACTTCATAGAACAAGGAAGACATCAGCCCGCTTTTAGGACAGTGAGAGAGATAAGTAAATTGTGTGAAAAACAATGCACTTTTTTACATGTAAACACATTTAAAGCTTCAAAAACACAGGAAGAACGGGACCTTTAATATCCTGATGATTTCTGGCATTAAAAAGTTTGATAATTTTGACAATGTATTGTTGGCTATTGCTATAAATATACCTGTGCTACTTATGACTGGTTTTGTGGTCCACCGGGTCACATCGACACACATAATATGTATTATATGTAATATGTAAAGTATAATATGTAGGAACATTTTAGGAACATCCAGTATTCCACACCCCTTCCAATATCTTTGCAAACCCTTGAAGCCCTTACATTTTGTAAACTCACTATACTTTGGTTTTTGAAAGCATTTAAATTGACTCAAAGTTCCTAATAAATCACAGACACATTTGAAGGGATTGCACAGATGAGACTTCTGCCTCCTTTATTATTAATTTATTCTACAGTATACAAATATTCACACAAATAAACAATCATCTCAACATTCATATTTCCATGTCAGTCACTGTATAAATACACATTTATACATATACACACAAAAATATGTGTATATAAGCCTACATATATCATTTGAACAATTAAGCTCATAAGTTTACATAACCCTTTCTGAATCTGCAAAATGTTGGTATTAAATGTTATGGATCATATTAAACTATTGATTGTTTTTTGTACTGCCCTGACTAAGCATCCACAACATAGTATAATAACCGAATTTACAAACATAACGCACTTCAAAAGTTTAAATACCCTTGATTTTTAATACTGTGTAATTTATTTAATGTTATTGATTATTGTTTATTAGTCTCTTGTTTGTCCTGAGCCAATAAACTGCCCACTGATCTTCTGAAAAATCCTTCAGGTCCATCACATTCTGTGCTTTTCAATGATCTTCTGCATATTTCACCTCTTTCCAGCAATAAATGTGTGATTAAGACCTTTATATTTTCACAATCAAGACATTGAAGCAACTCATATACAACTGCTTCAAAAGATACAAACATTCAGTGATGCTCAAGGCAACACAAAACATTAATTGCCATGGGTGTGTAAACTTTTGAACAAGGGTGATCGATGTCAATTTTTATTTTGTTTCTTTTTCATTGAGTGTTGCCCGTCAGAAGACAAAATAATAACTTACACGTATCATGTAAACTTCTGAAAAGAATGATCGGTGTGTAAACTGCTATTATTTTGTCTGCTGTGAAATATGTATTACTTCTGAAAGGCATGACTACATGGAAAATAAGATCTCAGAATCAATGAGATCACTGAAAAAGGTACACAAGTTGTCACTGTGGCGATACCTTTTTAAAAAAGTACACTTCTTATACAATTTATATTTTTATATTTATTGGTACCTCAAAAGTACATATTAGGACCTTTTTAAAAGGTACCATCCCAGTGACAACTTTTGTACCTTTTTCTGGCTCTAATGTATCATGCTGTTTTCTTGAAATGTTTGAATCTTTTGCAACAGTTGTGTATGAGTATCTTTATTGTGAAATTATGAATCTCGACCTCATACAGTCACTGTTGAAAAGGGGTGATATATGCAGAAGATGCTAAAAAAGCAAAGAATGTGCAGGACCTTGATGATTTTTCTAAAAATCAGTGTACAGTTAAATGGCTAAGATCAAACAAGACCCATACACAACAACCATAAAACATGAAAACAGTTGTTAATTGTACATGTAACTTTATACCATATTAATAATAAAAAGTATGTAAACTTTTAAACTGGACTATGTTTGCAAATGTAGTAATTATTGTGTGTTATGGACTATTTAAACATCTGTTATGTGAAATAGCCTGTTCTTGTCAGTACCAAATTAAAAATAAACTGCAGTTTGTATGATCTCTTAAAGATGACATAGAATGATTGAACGGGGTATTTATCCTTGTTCTGTGATGTGACATGTAGACAAAACATTTTTTGTTTGGGTATGTAATGCCTTAGAAGCTTCCTAAAAACCTCTCTCAGATAGCTCTATTAGGGTGGGGGATTTTAAACAAGTGGTTCTGCACCTATTTGGCTCCCCCTACTGGCTTAACTTGCAATCTCATTACTGATTGGCTGACTTTGCTGCCACTCAAAAATGTAGCCAATTATTTTAAAGTGGAGGAGCAGTTAGATGCCTGTGATGTCATAAGCATCAGTTTTTCAGATTGGGCCGTTTTCTGGCTGACATTTCTAAAAGAGGAATTTCTATGAGACTGAGATGTTTAGCATGTCTAGCACTTTTTGTATGTTTGTGAATGCGGGTAGACTACCATTATTCAACAAAGACAAGGTAAAAATGGTTTTTCATTCTCTGTCCCCTTTAAATTTGTCCTTAAACACGAACATTTTCAAGCTGTATGTAAACGTATGAGTTCAACTGTATACCCTTCATCTGTGTCAACACATACAATGCTGAGTTCTGAGACAAACAAATTTAGGCACCACTGTCTCCATCTCCTCTCTGGCACTGGTCTTGCACCATTTTATTTTGCCAAAATATAATCAGTTTAGTTATGAGTAAAAGAGGATGATCACAGTGATGGTAACGCCCTTGAAACAGGGCACGCAGTCCAGAAAAGAGGGATTTTGGGTAAATGTCAAAAATCTGCATTTCATATATATTTCTCCTCAGAAAAAGCTACCCATTAGAAATCACATTTCTACAATTTAATAACTTCTATTAAACATAATCATGATGAAAACAACTAAAATAAAAATATATTCAGGAGAATAAATGTAGTGAGAAGCGTAAATGCATCATATGATACCTTGTTGCTTTTCGACGCATCTTTACAAATATTCTCCTTTATCTATCTAACATAACTTACTCTTATTGCCGCCAAAAGCGACTCTTTCCTGATAAGGAAAGCAGTAGTGCAACAACCTTTAGCAGGGTAATTCAGTAGCACTTTCCACACAGCAGTTAGTCATGACGCCTTATATATTCAACACTTCTAGTTTTACACAGCTGTCCTTTATGCAGCTTCTGTTTGGTTTATTAAGTGCCAACACAAATTTTATAATGGATATTTTAAAATCATCAATTAAAAGTATAGCAATAATTGAAGTATTTATTTAACACATGTAAGTGTAAGTGGAAATTAATTGTTTGTACTGACATAATAAGCATTAATTTCTGTTCGTTATTTCACTATGTAGGCGTTTGACGTGCTGCTTTATGTTAAGTGTTACCTTTTTTCTCATAAAGGAAATTTGTCAAGTACAGGAGCTCTGTGGCTGTAAACAGAAAGGGACAGATCTAAAACCCATAATTCACCGTGGGCCCTTTTAAGGAAGAGATTTTGGATGCTTTTCACACTTTAGGGCAACCTTAATGTGTATCACTGATTAACTAAATTTTAAAACTAAAAGTTAAACATTGCACTTGCAATGACGCAGTTATATCTAAAAAAAAAACAAGCTGCCGTTCAAACTAATGTGACATCATATTGTATAGTTTAGATAGGAAATAGTAAAAGGAATAGTTCAGTCGACATTGAAGATTCTGTCATTATGTACTCGCCCTCATGTTATTCCTTGTATGCTCTTGTCAAATATAAATAGGTTTTGCTGCATAACAACAACAGTTCAATGTAGCCAGGATCTAGCATAGGTATTGCAGGATACGCTTTATAGGGGTGCTTTAAACCTTTAAGGGATTAGTCCATTTTCTTAAAAAAAATCTAGATAATTTACATCATGTCATCCAAAATGTTCATGTCTTTCTTTGTTCAGTCGCGAAGAAATTATGTTTTTTGAGGAAAAATTACAGGATTTTTCTCATTTTAATGGACTTTAATGGACCCCAACACTTAACACTTAACTCAACACTTAACAGTTTTTTTCAACAGAGTTTCAAAGGACTCTAAATGATCCCAAACGAAGCATAAGGGTCTTATCTAGTGAAACGATTGTCATTTTTGACAATAAAAATAAAAATATGCACTTTTAAACCACAACTTCTCTTCTTCCTCCGGCTGTGTGACGAGCCAGCGCGACCTCACGTAATTGCGTAGTGACGTAGGGAGGTCACGTGTTACATATATGAAACGCACATTTGCGGACCATTTTAAACAATAAACTGACACAAAGACATTAATTTGTATCATTGGACATACTACAATGTCGGAACGGTCCTCTTTCTCCACACTTGTAATCACTGTGGCATAGTTTCGCATACATCATCCGTGACCACCTGACGTGATGACGTTTTGAATGAGGTTGCGCTGGCGCATCACAGGATTGGATATAGATGAGAAGTTGTGGTTTAAAAGTGCATTTTTTAATTTTCGAGTCAAAAATGACAATCGCAGATAAGACCCTAATGTCTCGTTTGAAAAACTGTTAAGTGTTGCGTTAAGTGTTAAGTGTTGGGGTCCATTAAAGTCCATTAAAATGAGAAAAATCCTGGAATGTTTTCCTCAAAAATCATAATTTCCTCTTGACTGAACAAAGAAATACATCAACATTTTGGATGACATGGTGGTGAGTAAATTATCTGGATTTTTAAGAAAATGGACTTATCCTTTAAAATTTTATCTAAGCAAATGGAGTTAATTTTCTACTTAAATATGACCACAGTAAATGTTATGTTTAATGTAGTAAAGGCCCTCATTGGGTCTGGTCTGACTTCAAAATATTGATAAAATGAATATAAAAGTGAAATAATTTTTGTTCTTTAATTTTGTTAACTACTGGCAAAGAGTCTTAGACAAGCACGTGTAAAAGTAAAATATTTGCAATCTTTGCAATAAAATATCTTCCATTAAAATGAACAGCATACTTGTGTAAGAATGACAGTGTTGCTGAACTATACTTTTGCAAATTGCAAATTCTGAAGATTTGTAAAATGTTGAGCTATTTGTGACCCTGGACCACAAAACCAGTCATAAGGGTCAAGATTTTGAAATATGAACGCTGAATAAATAAGCTTTCCATTGATGTATGACTTGTTAAGATATGGCAATATTTGGCCGAGATACAACTATTTTGAAAATCTGGAATCTGAGGGTTTATAAAAATCAAATGTGTCCAAATAAAGTTCACTCACAAAAATAAAGTTTTGATATATTTACAACATAAATATATAGATAATTATGACAAATACAATGTATTGTTGGCTATTGCTGCAAATAAACTGACTTATGACTGGTTTTGTGGTCTAGGGTCAAATTGTTATATTTTCCTATTTCTTGATCCCTTCCTGATGACATCATAAAGGTGCACTCAATAGAAAACAGAGACTTCACCCAAATAAACAGAGTGAAGAGACCATGTTCTACAAAGTTCTGGTTATTAAGGGTTTATGTATGAAAAATCCCTAAAAGGCTTCCAACGCAAGATTGTATCTAGATGGAGCTACATTCTTTTAATATAAAATAAAGGTGAAAGGAACTGAAAAATGTTTTGGCTTCTGGTTGACGGCATCCCCCTTATTTGTTTAATTTTAAGGCTTCTTTTCCTCTCTATTCTTTCCTCTTCACTACTGTTCCTCACAGCTTTTTGCTTTTCCTGAACAAGCTCTTGATCTTAGAGCGTTTTTTCTCTCCGTTATCGCAAGAGTCCTGCGAGGATTGGAGTTGCTTGGGCTCCTTGATAGCTTTGCCTTCTATGTCGAGTGAGCTAATCGAGGGGTAAAGTCCCTCTGAAGGCGTCCCACCGGCGGGCAGCTGCCCCATGCTGTATGATTTTTCCAGAATGCCATTATAGGCCATAGCTTTGGTGCCAGGATGAAAGGTTAAACTTTGGGATTCTGGGAAAACAGAAGAGCGGGTGAGGTCAGGGGAGCCCTTGTGAACTGAAGATGAGTCAAGTGGAGATGAAGGAGAGGATGAGGATGATGGTAAGGTCTCCATGGCGCAGACCTGTGCCTCTTGCGCCAAGAGGAGAAGTTCTTCACGTGAAATTTTTCGTGGTGGGGTATCCGTGCCTGCAGCACAGGTGCTTTGAATGCAGGTAGTGGAGAACTTCCTGCTCAAAGAGGAACCGAATGAGTCCGAATCTGAGTATGTGTCCTGGATGTCCCTGTATAAGAGTGACACAAACATCAATGGAATTTAAAACACATAGTGACAAAACTAGTAAAAGCATGATAAAAAACATGCAAATAGTGGTAGATGTCGCACCCCTTTCTTTCTGCGGTGAAAAAGATATGCTCATCGTCTCCCTCAGATCTGTAGGTCAGCGGGGCCGATGCCATGGATAACAGATCAGGGTCAGCTGTGAGGGACGAGGGCTGAGACATAAGACTTCTGCGAGAACGACACACACTGCTGTTCCGGGTCAGAGGAGGTCGCATCATCGGAGCTGTGAGGAAAGATGAATGATAAATAGCTTTATTACAGTATGTCTACCTGTAATGTTTAATAATTATATTCACATTTCTTAAAATTTGACTGTGAACAGAAGAACTTACAGGTGAACTGTGAAATGATGGGGGGCGTGTCTTCATCAAGGTCATCTACCCCTCCAGCGATCGGGTAGGGCGGCACAGACACCCGCGGCATGACCACCCAGCTGTGGTCGGCGTAGAGCGAGGCAGTGAGGTTGGGCAGTCCAGAGTTATTAACCACCGGAAAGCCGCACAACTTCTCAATTTGCTGCCAGCGGTGCAGACGTTCCCGCAAGCATGCCGTGACCTCTGACAGTGCTTTTCTATAAAAAAAAAATATATTTTGACCTCCCTTCATGTAATGCAGGTAACCTTTAGCTTTGTGTTTTATTAAGGCTGTGCGTGTGGTCGGGTGGGTGGTTTGTGAGTGGGTATTTACTGTCTCTACTTACTTAGCCTCAAGTATTTTGTGGTCTACTTCATCGAGCGATGAGCTGTGTGCAACATGGAGTGTACCAAACACGCTGTTTCTTTTCTTCTTGATCTTTTCCGCCTGAAAACCAAAGGACATACAAACACGCATCAGTAATGAAACCTCGATTTGAACATTTTCTGAAGAATGAAAAGCTTATTTCACAATGCAAGGCTGTTGTGGGTAGTTGCCAGGCCTATGCAGTTGCCAAAGTGTTGCTAGGTCAAAACTCATTTGCTGCAGTCACAAAAATTGATGTACTGTAGATGTTGTTACTTTATGTTTTCAATGTCAATATCTTTTCTCCAAATTTTAACTGCAAAAGCTAGATGCTATCTCTCAAGGCTGAAGGTGCGCTCTTCGCTGCCATGCAAAGCATGCATCTTACCAGCTTGCTTATATAAGTATTATATGAATCCCACTTTAAAAACACCCTCTTTGTCTGCTACCATATTTAAAGGCACACTTCACCCATTTGCATTAAGCTTTGTATAGTTAGAACCCCAGTCATGTTTTTGAATGGTCATGCATCATTTTCTCAGTTTGCACTGAGACAGGAGAAAAACAGATTTCAGTTTTTCACTTCCTTCTTTCAATGATGTAAAAATCATCATTTTGCATCATTGAAAGAAGGAAGTCCAATATCTTTGTTGAGGGAGTGAGACTAAAAACACCCCTTTACTCTGTCAAATAGGCACCAAATTCTAAATTTATGTTACATTTCACCTACAAATATAGCACACTTTCAATAAAGATTAATGTTTCTATGGGTGAAATTCTCCTTTAATTCAGACATTAAAACACGCACCGCAATCAATAATGACCAAACAATATTCAGCAATCCACTAGATTAAAAAATTCGAAACATCCAAAACTAAATAATAAATATAATGTAAATAACAAATAATTATGGGAGTTGTTTTGTTAGTAAAAAATCCAAACGAATGGGTAAAGGGCACGTAAACTTATCCATTTTAAAATATAGATTCACAACAGTCTGGCAAAACGCACAGAAATGGACAGCTGTAATTGAGGCTTTTGGCGATTATGTAATTGTTTTACTCGTAATTGTAATCCCGATTAGTTTTTTGAATGATTGTGCATCCATATTTACTGTAGAGTTATTTTTTATACTATAGTTATCTTTATCATCCATAGTATAAACACCGCTTAAGAGTCTGTATGCTGCTTTCTATACATGAGTTATAAAAGTATTTGTATTAGTCGACACACCAAAGTGCTAAAAATATGAAAAAAAAAACATTTATTTATTTATTTTTTTAATTTAAATGCCGTTTTTTAATTGATACATTTTTATTTTTTGGAAATTTGGTGTGCTGACTTATACTATGTATGATGACAAAATTTTCAAAAACCCCAAAGCTCAAAACTATCACATGACTTTCCCGTTTACAAAGATACATGGATTGTAAAAATCCGTTGAGGATTAAGAAAGTTATGATATTTTTAATATTAGAGATCAGAGGAAAAAGTTATAAATGGATGTCAATGGAAGGTGTGTGCCTCGAAAATGCTGCTTATTCACATGTTTTTGCTTGTAACTTTCTCATTTTATCAGATATTTGCATGACATTTTAACAGAAGGTAGAATTTTGTTAGTCCTTTTAAATGAAATCATGAACACTTACTGTTTTAGTTGGAACGGGCCATTTAGTTTGTGATATTCAGACACAAATTAATGTTTTCAAAAACCTTCTCCTCCATAGGTTTTGATGAAATTTCGTTTATATTTTGTCACACCTACCTTTTATTAGTGCCCAGAGTTTAGTGGAAGCACACAGACCGTGCCAAAAATTAACAAAAAATTTCAAACAGTTGTAAAATAAAATGGGATCTATGCATTTGTGAAGAGCACATTTTCATCTTTTGCACTGCAGCGACTGTTAATTGCTTTTGCATAACTGCTTCATGGCTCGTTCCAGATGCAAATAACAAAAGGCAAACAAACTATGTAGTTAAAAAGTCATTTAACCACATCATTAGAAATCTAAATTAAAGGGGAAAAGTTTCAGCTTAATTTTGTTAGCTATCGTGAAAGATGTTTGTTTGGGGGATTTAAACAGTCATTTGTAAAACTTAACTTACAGACATGTGACAGAATGTACAACGTACTAAATTCATCTAATTATGAGATTAGGAGCTTCAAAGTTTATTAAAGAGACACTCCACTTTTTTTGAAAATATGCTTTGGAATCCATTCAGCTGATCTCCGGGTCTGGCGCTAACACTTTTAGCATAGCTTAGCATAATCCATTGAATCTGATTAGACCATAAGCATTGCGCCTAAAAATGGCCAAAGATTTTTGATATTTTTTCCTATTAAAAACTTGACTCTTCTGTAGTTACATCGTGTACTAAGACCGACAGAAAATTAAAAGTTGCGATTTTCTAGGCTGATATGGCTAGGAACTATACTCTCATTCTGGCGTAATAATCAAGGAATTTGCTGCTGTAACATGACTGCAGCAGGCGCAATGATATTACGCACCGCCCCTCCTGCAGCCATGTTACAGCGGCAAAGTCCTTGTTTATGCTAAAAGTGGTAGCGCCAGACCCAGAGATCAGCTGAATGGATTCCAAAAAAGTAAGAATCAAATGTTTAACTCTAAGGGAGCTGGAAAATGAGCATATTTTTAAAAAAAGAGTGTCCCTTTAAGGTTATTTTTCACTGAATGTACTTTACATTATGTAAAATTATTTTATGGAGAAAACAGTAAATCACCAAAAAATGACTAGCTGGATTTTGACAGGCAGGGTCACATTTTAAAAACTCGAGCAACCGAATACTACTTGGCCTGCAATTTCCAATGTAAAAAATCTCCTTAGTCCTTATTTATTGCCCTCTCCCTGAAGTAGTAAAAGATGCATTTCCTGTCCTAACATGAAGTGACAACATAAATCGCTCACCTCATCCTTTGCCACTGCAAGCTGCAGTTCAGCATTTTGTTTTTTGATGTTGTAGTATTGCACTTCCACCTCATGTGTGAGCTGTAGCCACATCTGCAGGGCTTCAGGCACAGACCACTCAGAATGCATCTCTTTCTCTGCTCTCTTCAGTGCCATTCGCACCTGAAAATAAACATGCACACACAAATCACTTTAACACTGTACAGATGACAAACTGTGGTAACAACTTGAGAAGCAATGGTTCCATCTAGTGGTCTATTTACAGAATAAGAAAAGAGTCATTATTTATAGTCATAATAAACTTGATATAGTCATAAATTTTACATGCATATTTGCATAACAGCACTAATAAAGTTACAATCCTATAATTTGTTCAATAGCACTATGAAATTAACAATCCAATTACAATCTCACAGATGACTATTGGAACTGCTAATATATACTTTTTTTTTTCATAAAATGAACACGTTTTTCAGACAGCGTTATGAATACAATGGTCCAGTTGCAAACCTACGGTTTATTGTTAATTGCATATCATATCATAAATATCAAAAGCCTCTTTTTTACAAGTCTATACTGTCTATACTGTTATGTATTTACTGTAAAGACGCTTTGCAACAATGCAAAACTGTGAAAAGCGCTATAGAAATAAATTTGCATTGAAATTTAAATTGAAATATGATTACATAAGTAGGGTACAAAATGATCGGTCTATTATTGCGGTTATATTAAGAAAACCCCCAAACAAACTGTGTGGCTTTTTGTTTTACATGTCAATCAGAAAACCACCTTCCTGTCTCATTCAAAATATACTGCAATAGGCCTGAGAGTCAAAAGTCTGGCATGTGAGACCAACTGACATAAATTGGCTCCTACCTGCACAAGTTCCTCCTCTGCATATTTAAGTCTGCTGAGCTCACACTCCGCACCCTCTCGCAGCTCTTTCAGCCTGCTGGCTTCTTTCTTAGCCCCGTTGATCTCATCACGCATCTTCTGCTCCAGGTTCTGCTTCTCCACCGCTACCGTCCGGTTCTCCTCCTGGGCCTTTTCCAACCTGATTAAATCACATTGGCATTTTCAACCCATTTAAAGGCGCACTGTGTAGATTTTAGCAGCATATAGTGATGAAGTTGCGAATTGCAACCAAGAGTTCAGTTCGCCACCAACCCCTCACTTTCAAAGCACATAGAGAAGCTACGGTAGCGTCACAGGATAAACATGTAGTTGTCTTAGACAACATAGTGACAAATCACACTCTGTAAAGCAGTTTGTCCTTTTAGGGCTACTGTAGAAACATGGCGGCGCAAAATGGCGGCTTCTATGTAAGGGGACCTATGGTGTGTGTGTAGATAGAAATACACATAATGGGTCATTATGTAAGGTCTTTGTACACCACTGAAAACATAGTTATGTATATAATATTGCATTTCTGTCAATAGATCCTCCTAAAATGTTCACATTGCACCTTTAAAGCAACACTATGTAGTTTCCATGTAAAAATGACTTACAGCTCCCCCATGTGGTTGAAAAGCGCAACAGTGCCTGGTATCAGACACTCTTCTGCAGGCAGGGGGAGGGGCGGGGCTGTGTTTCCTACCCTCCACTGCCACTTTCAGAGTGTGCTTGTAGCAGCTAGGAGGTTGCTCAGGTTGCAGCAACAGTACAATTTGTCCAGTTACAAGTTGTTCTATCACTGAAATAATTTTAGAGACATTATTTAAAGGTAAATAAAACTACATAGTGTTGCTTTAAAGGGACATTTACAAATATTCAGGATATTGGCATCACCTCTGAAAATAAGATTGTTATACAGAGGCAATAATGCAGAGTACTGTAATGTAATATAACTTGCAAACAGACATGCAAAGTCTTTTTCTCTCTCACCGGCTCTGTAGCTCTATGAGACTCTGTTCAGCATTCTGAAGACTATCCAGGTCTTTCATCATTTGAGAGATGTGAATTTTAGATGACTTGTTCTGAATGTATGCAAACCAGCAGCCCCCAACTCCAATGATGATTGAGATCATCAATATAAAGTCCTTAAGCCAGTTATGGTAAGGACCTAAAGAGAGGAAAGAGACACCCAAATCATCAGTTTCACAGGATAATTTTATTTATTTTTTGCTCAGATGCTTTTTCATAGCTCTGAGGATCTCATTCAAGTTAGTCTCATATGTGTCTCTGTAAACTGTGTATGAGAAATAAAAACAGAAAGAAATGTGATAATACTGTAAAAATATGAAGCTGTAAAATTAATATAGATTGTATAGGTAAAATATTAGCATTTTAGTCAATTTAATGAGAAATGATTGAGTTTATAGTAAAATATTCAATAATATTGACTTTTGATTGGGAACTAAATATGATCTTGTTTTTTTTACTTTTAATTTGTTACAATGTTGAGATTTCTTATGGAATTCAACACTGTACAATTATAAGATCAAGTCTAAAAGCATATGAAGAGTTTCGTTGCAAAACAAGATAACTCAGTTTTTAAATTTTTCAGAAATCTCGTTTTTTGGTTGTACATTCCAATTAATATCAATTCAGCTGCAGTGTGTTTGTTTTGATTTAAACCTTCATAACTTAAAAAATAGAGCTGAGTAGCACCATAAAACAAAATTATAACATGATAACATAATAATAAACATGTTAAAAACTGAGTTATCTCTTTTTGCAACGAAACTCTTCATATTTCAACTAATAAAAGTTTATTCATTATAATCAATTTCAACCTTTTGTTATAAATTACAGCAACCCATCCCTAGTCTGAAAATACTGGAGACTGAAAATAGTAAAGTAGCAATTATATTTAAAAAATATTGTAAACTCAAAGGGCCCTATCTTGCACCCAGCGCAATTGACTTTGTCAGTGACGCATGTATCATTCGTATTTTGCAACGGCGCACAGCGGGTTTTTCCCTCCACAGACGCACGTCGACAAACTAGGGAATGAACTTGCGCTCCCTGGGCGGTTCAGCGCAAAAAAACAGGCGTGTTCCGGCGCAAAACATCCCTGATGCTATTTTGCAGTTTCAAAAAACAATTGCGCCACTGACCAGAAAAAAAAGTTTAAAGTCAGTGGCGCGTTGCGCGTTGTTCATTATGCTTTTTTAAGGGCGCATGCTTGACCCTAATGTATAGCGTGCACAACGCGCATACACTTTGCATATCTAATCTACACAGATGCAACAGTTTTTTTTGCAAATCATAAATTGTTACACTAAAAAATATTAATACACGAGATAAGGGGAATCATAGTGGTGAGCATTGTGGTGATAGTTTTTATTTATTGTGTGGCTGCGTTAAAAAATTCTCATGCAGTAAGTCTTTTCATTCAAAGTATTTTCATAAGTTTGTTGGGTGGCTGTATTACGTTATTTTATGTAAATAATAATTTAAATGTTTTCATAAGAAACCTTAATGTATATGAACTTGATTTGTTTTAGTCTACTTTGGGGTTGGACCTTGCGTTTCTTGGGTCCGATTTCAAAGCCCACAAAAACCCTTTCAGCGGTGAGGGTGGACGTAGCGATGTCCTCTGCTGGCGTCAGGTCCTGAGGCAGATCCACCTCCCATTACACGGCGTGCCCGATTTATGCTGGCAAGCTTGGGATTCCCTCGTACAAGGACGTCGGTCTCCTCGGCTGTGAACCGCTCCTTGCGTGCACCTGGTAAATCCGTCATAATAATAGCAACCCGCCATGGAACTTGCGCCCTTGCGTTTAAAGGGAATGTTGGGTAGCGTTCTGATTGGTTTATTTGACGTTACGCCCAAACCACACCTATGAATAATGAACCTACTTCAGACCAACCCCTTATTGATTTGCGCCCGGCGCAAGAGTTATTTCTCATGCCGGGAAAATAGCAACAGCGCCCAAGATCCGCCCACAAACTCACTTGCACGTTGCGCTTCGCACTTGCGTTTCAGATCGTTAAAATAGGGCCCAAAATGTTCAAGCGGCAAACTAGACGCGGTAGACGCGATTTTGACTCCTCAAACGCGGCTGGTGTGAATCCGTAATGGGGCATACACACCAAATGCGAGTTCAACGATTTGAACAAACGGTGCGTTTGCTGGGAAAACACGCGCTACTCGCCTCAAATGCGTCTTCAACTTGATCTTTTCAGCTTGAGCAAAGACGCGTTTGATCGCCCCATGCGAGGACGCGTCTGATCGCGTATGTAATCGAATCGCGCAAATCGTTGATCTCGCGCCTTGTGTGAACCCACAGTTACGCAATGCCCCACGTTTGGTGTGTACGTAGCATAACAGAACGTGTGAAATTTCTGAAACACAGGAGACTAAAGCAAAAGTTTTAATTTGTTTTCCATACACATTATAGGACAGGGTTTCTCAAACTGGGTTTGCACGGGAACTGCAGGGGGTTTGAGAGTTGATTAAACATAAATTACAAATCATAAAATGTAAATAAAACATTTACTAACAAAAATATATATTTTATTTGTTCAATCTGCATGTCATGTGACCATTACACAGCACTACAATATAACAGAAAACTAAGAACAAAATGGACAAAAATGTTTTATGAACTACAGGCAAATCTTCGGCATCTTAGGGGCTGTTTACACTTGTGTGTGTATCACAAGTGGACAAGAGAGACACATCACATTTACACCTGGTATTTAAATCCGTCTCTTTTGTCCACATTCGACCGCTTCTGTCCTGAATACTGTGAGGGGGTGGTCTGTGAGACGGTGGGCGAGTCTCTCTGCTGTCATTTAAACGCGAGCGGGAGTAATTATGAGTTTATATGGACGCAAACTAATATTATGTTGGAGTCCACTGCTTGTTTAGCAAGTATACATGCTGCGCAGTGTTTTGTACCTTTATTGGTTAAAGCTTTCTCTGAATTTTCAGCGCAATTGATGAAATAGGATCGCGCAACTTTCACACGCTTTCAAAACGAAACTACTGAGAATAGCCGCTTTAGTTTTATCAATGAAAGGCTAAAAATAGCGCTGTTCACAGTGTGTTCACGCCAGAAGTCAGAAAAGATGTAAAACTTGTGTTTAGTACCTTAAATTAGATAAATGGGCGGAGAGAAGGCGGTCGCGTGTGGCTGTTCGAACACATTCAACCACATGTGAGTTTACACTACAAAAGCAATCCGATCGAAAGGGGTTTCGACTACCTCTGAATGTGGTTGAAAGTGGTCGAAAGTGGACGAGCTCAAAACTTTTTGAACATGCCAAGTGTAAACAGCCTCTTAGAGAATATAAGAATGCATGTATTCTTCTGGCATTGACTGAGCCCAATAACAGGCAAAAATAAAAGTAATTATTTGATACTGAAATACACTTTAAAACAGACACTTTAAAGCTGTTACACATACAAATTAAATTAAATTAAAATTATTGAAATATTTACTTAAAATTTCAGGGGGTAATTCAAGTTAATAATTTATGTCAAGGGGGTTTGGCTGACAAAAAAAAACCCTAGTATAGGAGGAATAACTGAGATATTTAGGAGATTTCATCAAATTTTTAAGTTAATTTTTTATATTAAACAAGCATGGATTACAAATGAATGAATAAATAAAGGATTCGTTTAGTGGTATTTTAAACATAAAATATGATGATGTGTACAAACAGATAATGTGATGGCACTTACGTAGTGGAGGTCCAAACAGCACAGCGTCCAATGCTTTTAAATTTAATTTCTGTTTATGTCGTTGGTCTAATATCTTTAGCTGCATTGACATAAACGATGGTTCATTGGCCGCTATTCTGTAACCAAAAGCATAAACACAGCAGGTCAGAAGGAATGTGAGTCACGGTCATAAAAGTTTCTAGTGACATTTGCTTAAAAGGATAGTTGGAGATTTCTCAAACAAAGATTACTTGGAAATGTCCGGGTCAAGTGCAGATAAACAGGAGACGGTCCTATAACACATCTCTCACGGATAAAATGTCTAAGAGAGTCTCATATATCAAATCCCTAACAAAGTTAAACAGTTTACTCTTTAATTGTGTACTAAACCTGTATGGGTGGGGACAGCATGCGTGTGTGAATGGCAAGTTCAAGCTCAGAGGACTAATTTTAAGCACTAAATGACTGAAAAATCACATGTGCTGCCACACACATACTGCGCATAGCTGCAGGTGAAAGGTGATCTGGTGCTGTGACATCATTTCATGAGTCATGAAGAACCGGCAGTGAGGGGAAACTCAACACTTTCTAAACCCCCCCACTCGTCTCCACACATGCACTGACACTTTACCACCACTAGGTGGAAGCACTGTTGAATAAATGCTTTCTGCATGTATTTTCCTTTATGAATTTAGTTCATATATGTTTGCTTAATGTATGAGTTAAAGATGCCAGATGAATATTGCACTGTGATGTCATTTCTAACCAGTAAAAGTTATGGTGGGCTGCCCTATTTCTCTATCCAACTACAGTCTCAACTAGTCTCATATTACTGTTAGGTTTTGTTTCACACAAGAAGTGTGGGTGTGAGTTTACCGAGGTAGCGTGTTGCCGTTTACTTTAAAGTCTCTGAAGTTTTTTTCATATTGAGGAAGCTCCACTGACTCCTTCAGCCACTGGACTGCGTCCTCCATTGTCCAGTTATGCACTGAGAGAGAGAGAGAGAGAGAGAGAGAGAGAGAGAGAGAGAGAGAGAGAGAGAGAGAGAGAGAGAGAGAGAGAGAGAGAAAAACACTGAAAATGTGCAAAAATGCTTTGTTTCAACTGAAGCACACAAGATTATTTTAAAACATTCAAAATATTTCAAATACACTGAAATATTTTCAAATCATGCATGACAGCTTGAGTACATAACATTAAGCTCAAATTCTGAAAACCATAGTCATTTGTTATGTTGATGATGTAATGCATCAAGGCAATGCAAACATTCATATA
Organism: Paramisgurnus dabryanus; assembly: GCF_030506205.2. Classification (NCBI taxonomy): domain Eukaryota; kingdom Metazoa; phylum Chordata; class Actinopteri; order Cypriniformes; family Cobitidae; genus Paramisgurnus; species Paramisgurnus dabryanus. The sequence goes on from NC_133338.1 coordinate 43,807,017, forward strand.
AAAATGTTAAACACACACTGTTTCTGCTTATTCCATGTTACCTACAGAGTAGTACAGCCTTCATATATATTTATTTATTTACGCATTTGGCAGACACTTTTATCCAAAGGAAATAACAGTGCATTAAAAGCTATACATTTTTATCAGTCGGGGTGCGTGGGGTAAAAACTATTGCGGGGTTAGTTGTAACACGGACTGTTTACATTGTTGCACAAGGTTAAACATTTTGGTTTTCCGGTATTTTGTTCATGCTGCCAAAGGACGATCTCCCGCAAATTATTGGAAATGTATAATGTTTTTCCAGAGAGTTATTGATGAATGAATGTTTTGGTGGCATGTAAGTACATTTTTCATCATGTTTTTTTTTTCGTTTTCTAAGTTGGGTGTGTAAATCCAATGCTATGTCATCTTACTCAGGGTCTTGTTGACTAAAACATAGCATCATTTTGAAATATGTCTGCAGCTCTTAGCAACTTTTTTGGTGGGCTTTAAAATATTTTATTATGATATGAAAACCACTAACGTTAGCGTAATTCTTGCCATTGTTTTAAATAGGCTACACAACTGCTGGCTGCCAACAAAATAAATGTCCCCGTCTTATCAAAAATCGTGTGTCAAATTTATTTTTGTTCAAATCTTTAATATTGATTGAATAAGGTCATGTCAAAGATTGAAGTCATAATGAAATGAATGGCTAAAATCAGACTTTGATGCTCATTATCTCAGAATTTTATTTTGAAACTGTAGTATGGTTATTACAGACTGGGTCACATATAAAAAAAATTTTTTTATAATTGTGCTGCTTTTTCTCACATATTTAGACATTTGTATCCAACTGAACTATTGTTAGAAAAGGGCTGGATGAATGAATACAGTTAGAATACCCATCTAATATAGACAGATAAATAAACAATATCCACTTCAAGTATATAGACAAAATAGTATTGAAATATTTGCCTGCAAACTTAATTTTTAGCAAGTGTTACAACTAACCCCCTGCCTGTTACAATGAACCCCACCTATGGGGTAAGTTGTAACGTTTGCACTTCTGTCACGTTTGGTGTAATTGTCCAAGAATGGTAAGTAATAGAAACAAACTTCAAATGTTCATTTGTAGCAGAGATGTGTGTGTTGCTTGTGTAAAAATATAATTAATCAAACTCAAATATTTTTGAGCCAAAACCGAAAAGCGTTAGGTTGTGCCCCACTCTCCCCTACTTGTGTTCCCTGGGTTGGAACCCATGACCTTTTGCGCGGCAAACGCAATGCTCTACAACTGAGCTATACAGGAATTCTTTTGGATATATCAAATAGTCTTTAGTTTTATCAGATCAGTAAAAGACAGATCAGCTGTACCGATTCTTTCCAAATAAGCCTGAGCTCCTGGAGGCGTACCGTGGGTGAAAAAGTTTAAATCCTCACAAACAAAAACACACTTCTTTGGTAATGTTGATTTTGTGTCAGCTCCTGGTCGGTGTGCGTGGCCTATTCCTGGGTAGAGTGCCCAAATAAGGACTTCCACTATAAATTTTGCACAGAAATTGCTCATAAAAGAAATGAAGTATGAATCTTTTTATGTTAGAAAAAAACTTTCTGTAACTTTCGGCAAAGTGCATTCGGCACAGAAATACTCCGTCATGCATCCAACTGCTTTTTTGACACTTTTCCCATGTTTAGCATGAGGAATCCAACTATTTAACAGTGTTGATAAGTCAGAATAAATGAAATAGCTTTAAATAGATGTTTTCGCAAGTAGTCTCAGACTTTTGGACCCCACTGTATAATTGTGCAATCTCAAACAAAACACACAACCAAACATATATATGGCATGCAGAGATGTTGAAAAGATGGCTACACAAGGTGGAGATGAAACTAAAATTATTTAGTTACAGACTATAAAAATGAAAACACACGGAACTCAGTATCTATTTACTCAGTTATCATATTTCTTATTCAAACTGAACAACGGAGCACACACACATCCTGTAAAATCTACGCAATAGGGATCCCGTCTCAGATTACCCACCAGGGACTGATGCTGTGAGATGCCATCACTCCATATTAGATGCACACAATGGTCAACAAAGAGTGTTTGTACAGATTTGTACACGTAATCAGGCTACAGTGAAAGTACTATTCACACATCTTATGATTTAACCCACTGTTTAGTTGTTAAATCCACAATTCAATATTTGAAGCTTGTGTCCCTTAAACAATAGTATAATGGTGGAAGCGTTCGGGAATTATACCTGAATTGTGACCTTCGGGCTGCTAACGCAATGCTCTACAATGTGATCTGCCAGCGCAGATCTTTAACCACCACACTAGACATAGCATATCCTTCACCAGATGTTAGTTAGTTGGTTAGTCGTTACCTTCTGACATTTTCCAGGTCCTCCACAGCTCTTCCACCGTGATGTGCTGGTCCTCTCGATGAAGATTGCTGTGTTTATTGGTCTGTTGCTGCTTCATGTCCTCTCTAATAAACTGAAGGAACAACAATACGTTAAAGGCCGTACCACATTAAATTAGTTTACACCTTACAGTACATTATTATCCCCAAGAGCTGATTAGGTTACATTTGACGTCAGGAAATACACAGTATCATCACTCTCAAATAGTCTCAGAAATCCCCTTGAAATACAATGCAGATATTTTATAAAAAAGACAAAAAGCAGAAGAGGAACCTCTTAACACTATCGGATCTGTTGTATTACACAAGGATTTCATTGCAAATGAGAAGAAAACACAAACTAATGTCGACGAACCTACAACATTGCCATTTCTGCGATGCAACATTTCAAAAGCTAAGCAGCGAAGTCCACAACAAAAGCAGAGTTTTACTACACAATAAAGCTTTAGAAATATATCAGATCAGGAATTTGTTCGTAGGTGTTCCTATTTGTAAGCTGTACTTGCATTTTTATGTTTTTAGGATGCTATTGAAAGCTTTTTAAAGCTTGATAATAAATGTATGGAACAGAGTGACCAGTACATCCGAATTTCATTAATTGTATTTTATAAAAGAAAGGAAATGATGTAGGTTTGAAAATACAATATATCACGTAACACAAAAGAACCAATGAGATTCAAAGTTATCGATGTGCCATCATATTGAATGTAGTTCTTGATGTACACAAATAGATGACGTTTTAAATCTAACTGATCTCTAAATAAGTTTATTAATATGCGGCTCTTTGGAATGCTTGATTCTGATTGGCAAGTCGCGACGTTTGCAGGATTGTTATTCCCAGATAACAACTGCTCAAAACTAATAACACATAGTAACCCACATGGTTTTAGGATGGAAACCTCTTGTGTGTTTGTTGTATTGCATATTTTGAATAACTTGAATTCATTGTGTTTTCTGCAACCCGCAAAAGTGTAATACACAAACAAAGGTGCTACAAAATGTTCTTCATAGTGATACCATAGAAGAACCATTTTTGGTCCCCAAAGAAGCATTCAGTCAAAGGTACTTTAAAAACATTTCTGATAATCTGAGGAACCTTTATCCACTACAAATAACCTTTTGGATGGTAAAGGTTCATTTTGAAACAATATAGACAAAATGTTTTATTTTATGTTATCATTTAGCACCTTTATTTTAAAGAATGCACTGTCACTCCATCTAAGACATTTAAATCCATTATGCACATATATTTTCCTCAAAAACAATCACAGAAAATGAGGATAAGGTCCACAGATTACATCCGGGCCTGGTCATAGCCGACTAAAAGTCGTGTAGGCTTACTTAGCAACTTACAGACACACACACTCAGGAATCTGCTGTGCCCTGAAAGAAGACACCAACTTTCAGTAGCTTTAAGGAGGAGAAATTCTCAGGCCTCCTCTCTATACACTTCATAAGCCTGTGGAGCACCTGCCATGACCAGAAACAATCCAAAACACACGTCACGGCCCCACTAACAACATACATTATACTCAAAATATACAAGCCTCTAAACAAACACACAAACTGTTCAATTCTTACATGTTGTTTTAAGGAATTTGAGTTACTGCGCCACCATATTTGCAACGCCTTCAGGTATTGCTGAAGCAAGACTTGTCAGATACTGCGCAAGTATAAGGGACCTATTTTAACGATCTTAGTGCATTGTCTAAAGCGCACGGCCACTGTCTAAACAGGCATGTCCGAATCCACTTTTGCTAATTTAATAAGAAAAATGGTGCCTAGCGCACAGTCTAACAGGATTGTTCCTATTTTCGTAATGAGTTATAGGTGCGTTTTGTTCGTAACCTGCAATAAACCAATGAGAGTCTCAGCTTTCCTCCCCTTTAAAAGCCAGTTGTGTTCGCACCATGCCGATTCCCTATTTAGATGGCGGAATTTGTAAACTGAAAAACTAAGCAGAGGAAAATCACCAGTTTAAGATTGGTGTTAAAAAAATGTGTTGTTTAAATTTGCATTGAAATTGTTTTTTTTTCTTCATTAAAACCTTTAAAGTTGTTTTCTTTCAGTCATGGAAGTAAGATTGGCAGTCTTTAAATTGCTGTAAATGGAAGGATAGCCTACATGATCAGTGTAAACTCAAAAAAATAATATATGCAAGAAAAGGTTTGTACTGTAGAAACACTTTAGCTGTAACAACCAGGAGATAAAGAATTTACAAACGTGTTAAGAGCCGAAACGTTTCAGCACTCGGATAGCGCCCTGAAAAAATCATTTAAAAATAGATGCAATATTGTCTGCTGCTGCGCATCCATGTGTCTGATAAGCAAACATGCGTTGTCGTCCCATTTATAGGCGCATATTACTAACACGCTTATTAAATAACAAAACAATATTGCTCCATTAACTTTAGACTTTAGACCAGGTTTAATTGGTCAATGCCGTAGTCTATTTTAGTTACCTCAAAATAGCAACATGCCAACCCTTACGAAAAAGAAGTACACTTCAAGTAAATTTTATTAAGTATACTTAAGTAATGTTGGAGTATAGTTTTAAGTATACTTTATGTAGTAAGTGTACTAACATTTATGTTCTAGTAGTATACTTGTAAGTGTACTGCTTGAATACCGCTTGGGACTAAATTGGCCCACTTTTAGTATATAAAAGTATACTTCTAAGTGTACTATAAGTGTAAGAGTAGTCAACTTTAAGTGTACAACTAGTGCACAATTAGTTCTTCATTTGTAATGCAAGTGAACTCATGAGTATACTAGTAGTTTTCTAGACTTATACTTCAAGTGTACATGCAAATATTCTGTTAGTGTACTCTTAGTAAACTAGAAGTTACTTATTGTGTGCTGCAGGTATACTTCCAAGTGTTCTTTTAATATACTTTTAGTTAACTAGTAGTTTACTAGTCATATACTGAAAGTGTACATACAAGTGTTCTGTTAGTGTACTCTTAGTTAACTAGTAGGTTACTTATTGTGTGCTGCAGGTATACTTCCAAGTGTTCTTTTAATATACTTTTAGTTAACTAGTAGTTTACTAGTCATATACTGAAAGTGTACATACAAGTGTTCTGTTAGTGTACTCTTAGTTAACTAGTAGGTTACTTATTGTGTGCTGCAGGTATACTTCCAAGTGTTCTTTTAATATACTTTTCGTTAACTAGTAGTTTATTAGTCATATACTTCAAGTGTACATGCAAGTGTTCTGTTAGTGTACTCTTAGTAAACTAGTAGGTTACTTATTGTATACTGCTTGTGTAACAAAGCACTTTGACACTGAGGATCCATCTGCAGGTTTTTATTAAACACACTCATATTCCAACAGGCAAGGTCAAACAACAGCAAACACAGCAATGTAGGGCAGGCAAATCTCGTAGTCATGAAACAGGCAAAATTGTCAGGACAGGCAACATACTCATAAACCGGGTAAAACAGATAAAGATCAATAAATACAGATAGAGATGCAGGCAGGCAAACCACTCAGCAATGACTGGTTCAAATCAAGACTTTGCACTGACTGAGTTTATATAGGCTGTCCAATGAGTTTCAGGTGGCAGACTAATCAGTCCAGGCATGCGGGATTATGGGAAATGGAGTCCAGAACGAAAGTTAATATTCAGGGGGTTCAGCCATATATATAGATATATATACAACCTCAAATCAGAAAAAGTTGGGACACTGTAGAAATTGTGAGTAAAAAAGGAATGGAATAATTTACAAATCTCATAAACGTATATTTTATTCACAATAGAATATAGATAACATATCAAATGTTGAAAGTGAGACATTTTGAAATGTCATGCCAAATATTGGCTCAATTTGGATTTTATGAGAGCTACACATTCCAAAAAAGTTGGGACAGGTAGCAATAAGAGTATAAAAGTTAAATGTACATAAGCAACAACTAAAGGACCAATTTGCAACTTAATTGGCAACATGATTGGGTTTAAAAAGTGTGGCAGTGCCTCTCAGAAGTCAAGATGGGCAGAGATATTATATATTCTATTGTGAATAAAATATGAATTTATGAGATTTGCAAATTATTCCATTCCTTTTTTTACTCACAATTTCTAGAGTGTCCCACTGTAGTGTCCCATTATATATATATATATAATTTTTTTTATTTTTGTTTGATTAGCTCACTGATAGCATACGAAAGATTTAGCTTCAAATTGAAAGAACAATTAAAAGGTATATGTCAAGTATAAAAAATTATACACAGGAACAATGTATTGTACTTTAAGTGCAATATATATATTTATAGTATGATGTTAAGTTCACTTAAAGTAAAGTTGAGTAGTAAACTACTAGTTTACTAAAAGTAGTAAAAGAATACTTGCAAGTATACCTGCAGCACACAATTATTAACTTACTAGTTTACTAAGAGTACACTAACAGAACACTTGCATGTACACTTTCAGTATGAGTACACTAGTTAACTAAAAGTATAGTAAAAGAATACTTGCAAGTATACCTGCAGCACCAAATTAATAACCTACTAGTTTACTAACACTAAAGATTCTCCATGAAGATAATATACATTTGTACACTAAATATACTTTCAAAATGTACTTAAAATATACTGTTTCTAAAGGATGCTAAATAATGTGTTTTATAAATATGCTGTCAGTGCATTATTATAATGATAATTTTAACAGATAAAGTATACCTAAAATAAACTTTAAAATAAGTTCAAATTAGTATACTTTAAAAATTGCACAGAACTTTAACTCCAAGTATATTTTTTTAAAGTATACTTTTAAAAATATATTAAATTATAATTATTTTGAAATATGTTAAAAGTTTAATTGTAAGCAAATATGTTGTAAGCATACTTTCAATATATTCAAAGTTGGTACATGTAAAGTTAAATATACTTGAAATACAATAATGTATATTTATTTTTCACCAGGGCTATTCATATGGCTTTTTGTAGCTTTCTTGATGTAGCTTTCGTTGTTGCATTTTTACTTTTAGCCATTTACATTTAATACTTTTAAGTACATGTCAGTAAACAAGTATAGGCCAAATATACTTAGACATTTCGGTCAGTATAGGTCAAGTATACTTTAGTACAATTTAAGTATATTTCTGAGAAGTACCTAAAGTACATTTTAGAGAAGTACATAAAAGTAAACTGAAAGTATACTTTTTTATTTTAAGTTTAAAAGAAGTATACTTATAGCACACTTGAATAAACTTCTTTTTCGTAAGGGAACAGAACGCCCATGGGCGCAAAATTGGGCACAAATGCATTTGCTTATTTAAACAACGTGGCGCTAAACGTGAAAATGATAATTGCGCCAGGTTGAAAATAGCAAAAGACACGTGTCGTGCATTGCGCCGGGTGTATGATAGGGCCCTAAGTATCTTTGGTGAAACACAAAAAAACAGTTTGCTTGTTTCTAGACAATTGCAATAAATGCAGACCCGTGCAAAAGAAATATGAAACTATCAAAAAAAAGGAACAGAACAAGATTTTATCCAATTGAAAATCTTGACATACGCTATAGCTTAAATGTTCATGAGAGATGTAGTAATGTCCTATTCAATACACTCCAGTTTTAGTCCATAAAGATTAGTAAAAAGTTATCATTATATGTGTTTCTCAAATTAAATAAGATTGCTTGGTTAAAAACAACATCAAATTAAGAAATAAAAAAGATTTCTGGGTTACATATCTGTGCAAAATGGGGGGGGGGGTGGATTACAACCACAATGTGCATTGTGGGATTGACACCTCTATGTAAAAAAGTCACACAGGATGAAGTATCGGTGTGAGAATGAAAAGGGTGAGAACGGTTCAGACTTACTACACATAAACACACATGCGTCTCATAACTGTACAATTAGCTTTCAACTTTTTTAAAACTCCAAAAAATCTTTTATTTAGATCACTTATATAGCTCAAGATGAAATTGAATTGCCACAGAATGCATTGCATGTCAAGAACACATTTGGCAAGATAAGAAAACCACCCCAGTTAAGCTATGCATACACCTTAGCAAACAATTGATGGACACATTCTAATATGTTGATTTTTCATCACAGACGGTATACAGTAACACACACACAAACACATGTTAATGTAATACCCTATGGGAGAAGTACTTATGTGTTCTCTCAGTCTCATCTGGCAGGCAAAACCAATGTCAACTTTGCCCTTTGAGGCCCCTAGTAGGTTTAAGTTTTACTGACCTGTTTTACTGACACCCCACCACAACCACCACCAAAACCGACCTCATCACAGAATTCATGCAAACACAGTATACTACAAACATGCCATCATACTCCAATGTATGTATTATTGCATTATTCATTGCATTAAAGGCTAAAATGACATCTGCTCACCTCCACACTTTCATTAACTTCAATGCCTCCATCATTGTCATCATCTAGCTGCTTGTGAATGTGCCGCAGAGCCTCTAAACTGAAGCGGTCGGCTTCGGTAATACATGGAGGGATAACCATCGAACATGGGTCTGCAGAGAGAGAAAGAAAAATAGCTCTAGTACCGCTGATCACACTTCAGAAAAGCATTTACCTTTTCATTGCATGTTTATACTAACAATTTAGAATTTTAATAATCAGGCATTGAATGCAAAGTCAATAAGAGCTCCTAATATTGTTTAATACTCATTGTTAGTCTGATTAAAACTTTGAAAAATAAGAAAAAAATAAAATGCAAACACAAAAAAAAAAATGTTGATTTGTTATATTTCGTGGTGGGCAAAATATGAACAAATATGACCATTATCCTATGCTGGGTTGTTTTAACCCAAATATGTGTTTGGGTCAAATAGACATTTTCTAGGTAAAGTTAAACCAATGGTTAACCCAGTGGTTTTTAAACGTTTCGGCATACCCCCCTTGTGTAGGGTGCATCCCGTTGCACTACCCACCCAAAGAAAAATCATGACATAAACCAATCTCAAACTTGAATTTGAATCATACAAACCATATTAAATGATACAATGTAATTCTGTTGGTTAGTAGCCTTATTTTTCTGAGGTTTAATTATACAGAACTTAAGGTAAATTATTATATTTTATAAAATGTCGTAAAACTGAGCCGCCCCCCTGGCCCCATCTCGGCCCCCCGGTTTGACTGGGTTAAACCAACATGTTTAATGTATGCAAAATAAGTGAGAACAAACAAGTTGATTATGCACTTTTTCTAGTTTTCATCATATGTCTAAGCAAATATCTGTCATTGACCATGTTAACTCCTCTGTACCAAAGCTCAGATTGCCTTTATTAAACACATACAGTATAAAAATTGTGATCACTATGTTTTACACAAACTGTAAAACAAAATTAAGTTATAAATATCATTTTACTTTTGAATTCATATTGTCAATTAAATAGTTCTGCAGAAAATCATATTTATCAATACAACTATACTAATTTCTATAAATGCACTTGTAAATGACATTGTCAGGTGTTACATTATATATATTGTAAGTTTGTATACTGTCCTGTCAAAGTCTCTGCGTGTGTGCATGTGTTTGTCTGAGTATTTGTTGGGAGTCTGTTTACAGCTGTGTGTGCTTTGACTGGTCTTGACACACTTATTAAATTGCAGTCTGTTGATATGGCAAGTGGTGCTGGTATTCGGTTGGATTGGATCCTTGCTCTTATTAAAAGAAGGGAAGCGTGAGGATAGAATCCATCCAACTCTCAACAAAACTATTATTGGACAAGAAATCTGATTGGACGATCACTGAGGGGCAGAGTAGAATGTACCACACATTACAAGTGAAAAACTGATCACAGAAAAAGCAAAATCATGACGAGAACTTAAAAACAACCCGATAACACTGCTAAACAAATGTAAACAAAAGAAGGTATTCTCTTGGCATTTGCATTATGCCTTGCATGTGTTCCCCGTCAGATTATGTAATAATATTTGTGTACCAGATGTCCCTACCCACACTCATTTGCATTTTTTGCATAGAACTTGCTTGTGCGGATAGGTCACGTCCAACACAATCTCATGTCAATAGGTACTAATTTTACAAAGTGTTTCATTTGTACGCTTTCAGCTGATCTGCTTTCACCCCTGTGACTTTGCGGTTAAGGGATGGAGTTTTATTTATGCTCGTTTGAAGATAATTTTTGTAGGATTCACATTATAATACTTCATGCAAAATCAACAGGTTTGTTTTCCTGTGAGATCAAGTCAGTCATGTCTCAAGAAGTCACTGACATGAGGCCACAATGGAAATCGGAGTGTTTTCGTTTTAAATCTAGAATTAAACAAAATGTTTATACAAGGCTTTGTAAAAATGTACTGTAAACAAAATAAGAACATCTTTACAATATGTTCAGATCTAATCAAATGTAAACAAATTTGTGACACTGACCGTGAAAACTCCTTTGTACAAAAGGTCAGAATTTTTTGCCTTCTTTTAGATTGTTGTTTACCTATTTACAAAATTTTTAATAAAATCATCAATGCTATAAAAAGCCTTGACAGTGATGCATTAGGGCCGCTTTGTTGTATCAGTAAATATAAATAGAAACTGAGGGAAGAGGCTTTCAAAAGTGTGTTTACATTAAAATGCAGGACACTGCACGCCACGTCACGTCAATGTACTTGAAACCTCAAAGAGTACATACAGCATGTGGCAGGAAGTTACACAAGCCGGGGAAGAATAAATAAAATCATGTAACAAAAATAGTGTGAGACCAAATGAGGGGGTGTAAAATTAGGACAAGCAATGCTAAAAATAGATTTTCATTTCCTGTTGTCAGGAAGTGGTTTATCTAAATGACAAAGAACAGTACAGGTCTCCATGAGTAATATATACAAATATTACAGAATGACAGAAGCTAAAGGTGTAAGATACAGATGAAGGTGTAAGATACAGTTAAAAGCTAAACCGCCACTAGCAGACACTTTAAAAAAGGAAAGAGGAACTACAGTCATCAAGTAAAGTTTGTCAGATGTTTTTGAGTCAACACATACTACTCTGTGATAGTACGCTTTATTATAATGATCTGGACAGAATTGTTTCATTATAAAAGTTTTAATCCTGTCAAAAAAAAACAATGTTAGAAATACTAAAAATAAAAATACTTAAAAGACACAAGCACACCAAGTGTATGTTTTACTCAGCAGGGACCAAGCAATACATTATTATGTACCGGTATATCTGTATGTCTGACTCAGGATACAGTAGTATTATTCTTAGTGTACAGTTACTAAAAACTGTAATACATATCAATCAAACCCTTTATGATCAAAGCATAAACAAATAACACTGACATCCATTTTGCTGAAGTTGTGCAGTTCCTTTTTATTAGGCTTGTAATTACAGTATTCGGTGAGAAATGGCTTGTAATTGAGGTGTTAAGTAAATGCACTGAGAGATATGATATGTGCCCGAAACGCTCTGGTTACAGATAAATGCCTCGTTCACACAGAAGTAGACAGTACTAAAACACGCTTAATGCACACAGCGTCATTTCCGTCATCTTCTGAAGGAAGTGTACAGAGATAAAAACAAACTTTCCGTAAGACTCTTTATTCATTGCAAGGAAATAAAGTGAAAGCTGTATGATGGGGGCTGAAACAGTATATTTGTGTGTTTGTGTGTGTGTAAGATAAAGAGAGAGAAGAGAGAGAGATTCAGATATAGATATTTTTCTGTAAAAAAGAGAAATGGCTGGTTTGTGCATCTGAAGGCTCTGCAGTGATTTTACTGGAAGAGCACCAGCTGTGGATTTGGGATCTCCAGGTTTCAAATCTCTATTGCTGAGTCATACTTCCAAAATGTCAGCATGTTGAGTAATGTACAGTAGCTTCCCCCACAATTTTACAATAGAATAGAATAGAATAACGAGAGATTATACGCCTGTGAAGGACATTTAGCAGACATGGGTAAAAAAAATAAGTCCTGCACTAAGAAATAATTTTTCAGCAAAATCGTATTGATCTATTTTTTTGTTGCAGTTTTGTTATTTTGAATTTAACCAAGCAAGTTAAGCGCTTAACAGATAAACGCACTTAAAGGGATAGTTCACCCAAAAATGAAAATTCTGTCATTATTTTCTTATACTAATGTTGTTCTAAACCTGTGGGCTATGAATTTAAAATAAGATATTTTGATAAATATTTATAACCATTGACTTCCATAGTAGGAAAAACAAATATGATGGAATTTAATGGGTACCGTCAACTGTGTGCTTACCATCATTTATCAAAATTTCTTCTTTGGTGTTCATCAAAATAAAATAAAAATTCATACAGGTTGAGTAAATGATGACATCCTAGTGAGTGGAGATTAACCCATCCTAGTGAGTGGTGAACACACAAACACACACGGAGCAGCGGGTAGCTATCCCTGCCCCGTGGAGCAATTAGGTGCACTTTTAGCATAGCTTAGCATAATCCATTGAATCTGATTAGACCATTAGCATCGCGTTAAAAAATAGCCAAAGAGTTTTGATTTTTTTAATTTAAAACTAAATTAACTTTCAATAGCAGGGGACTATTTTCAGGCAGTGTGTAATATCATTGTGCCTCCTGCAGCAATGTAAGGGCAGCAAAGACATTGCTTATTACACCAAAATGAGAGTATAGTTCCTAGCCATATCTGCCTAGAAAAATAAATCGCAACTTTTAATTTTACTTCGGTTTTAGTACACGATGTAACTACAGAAGTCAGATTTTAAATAGGAAAAATGCAGAAACTCTTTCGTTATTTTTTAGCGCAATGCTAATGGTCTAATCAGATTCAATGGATTATGCTAAGCTATGCTAAAAGTGGTAGTGCCAGACCCGAAGATCAGCTGAATGGATTCCAAAACGGTAAAAATCAAATGTTTAACAAAAAATTAGCCTATTTTCCAAAAAGGTGGAGTGTCCATTAAAGGGATACATCCATATACTTTTAAATCTGACCCATGTTTTCACCCACCTCTTAAAGTTGTAGCTTATGAACAGACAATATGTTGTCCGATCTAAAATCAACTGGAACAGCATTTTAAAAGCATATTTCTTTATGCAAACAGAAATAAACAAGAAGGTACAAAAGTTGTCACTTGGGCGGTTTTCAAAAAGTACACTTTTGTACCTAAAAGGTGCATATTGGTACATCAAAGGCACACATTGGTACCTTAATAGTACACAGGTGCATATATGTACCAAAATAGGACCCTTTAAAAAAAATACTGTCTCAGTGATAACTCTTGTACCTTTTTCTGAGAGTGGGTGTACAGATGTACTCATCTTTTTTTTACTTTTTTGCTTATCTAAGTTTTAAGCCTTGCTCTTTTGTGTTAGCAGAATCGGCAAATAAAAAAAACGCATCACAAAAACAAAATTTACTAAAGTCCCAGTGTAACTGTCTGTGTGCATCTCCATAAAAAGGCATATCATTCTTTCATGAAGCAGGGCACCTATAATCCCCTGCTTATGATATTGCATAAGCGTGAAAAAAACAACATCAAAATCATTTTAAAATCTGACAACGCACACAGGCCAAGAGTTCTGACTTCCAGAAAAGGAGACACGGCTTGTGCACCATTACATTTGGAATGTGCGGATTGAAGCTGAAACTCAAGACACGAGTGGCCAACCACCAAAGTGGGTGGGGGGGTGAGAGAGGGAATGAAAGAGAGAGCCAATGTCTTAATTAGGGCAGATAATCATCTACAACTGTGAAAATTTATGAAGAGTAATTTATCAAACAACATCAACTATCTGTGTTTGAAGATGAATTAAACAGGCTGAGTCTTAAAAAAGTGCTCCTTATTAATCCCAGCAAAAACACAAGAGAAAGACAGGACGACCATTGTTCCTATTGTCTACGAGTAAACTTCCCCTCTGATAACATCAGGCTCAGGGAAGAAGACGTTCACCTAGTTGCCTCCATCCTGCCTTCATGATCTAATGACGAAAGCAGAAGTTGAGATATTGATATGTTGCCTAATGACAGTCAAAGAAAGTCAAAGGGGTCAAACTGTGTCAAATAAGGTCAGCCAACCTGGGAGTTTGTAGTACACTGTCAGAAATAGGGGTACAGTAGGGGTCCATTTCTGTCCCCCAAGGTACAATCTACATAAAAGTACCCCAAAGGGCCCATTATTGGACCTCAAAGTACATGTATGTACCTTTTTGAGGGTCAAAAAGGTACATATTTGTTCCCAAGCATTAAAAGGTACATTTTTGTACCATTTCTTTTAAAGGATAAGGTACAATGCTAAAAGATACAGCCTCTTGCCATTTTTTTATTTGTTGTTCTAGACAACTGCTGTAAATCTGGTCAATAAAGTAAGTAACCATTGTGTCAATTTTGTTTCCTTCAGTTGGGCACATGGGTCTTGAAGTAGTGTTAGTTTTCTTCTGTTCATTGACAATGTGTTTAATTTAAAATTTTATTTGAAATTTTAATGAAAAAAAGTTAATTTCAATTCATAAAAACTGTGCTGTGAACTCAAAAACTGCAATTGATTAACCATTACTTACAAACTAAATAAATACTGAATAACTAAATCCCTCACACACAATGAAAAAAAACGCGCTTTTATTTTGACACGCGCCCATCCCCCCACATCTCACGGTCTGACTGGAGTCGAGTTTCACAGAGCAACGCAACAGGAGGATGACACAACAGTTATAAGAGCATTAACAGGTAAACACTGGAAAATCCTTCCTTTATCACCTTTAAAGCATTTTTAAACTTTAAAAATGTGTTGTTTGTCGTGACTCTTCATTTTAATACTGATTCGGTTACGGTAATTTGTGTAAAGTTGTATACGACGTGACAACGCGACATTGACACAGCACTATTGCCTCATTTTAATAGACTCATTTTAATGAGCTGGTTAATGTTCATTAAGTACACCACAGTTCTGTAAGTGGAGAAATAATTCATATTTGTGTGTTTTCTCTCTCAGTAAGGACTAAGGTTAACTGACTGTCTGTCTGTCTGTCTGTCGGTTCTCAACCAAAGTCATTAAAGACCTGTTAAAGGTAACATTACCACATTTATTAATGTATTTATTATGTTAAGTGAGTACACCACAGTTCTGTAAGTGAAAAATAATTTATATTTGTGTGTTTCTCTCTCAGTAAGGACTAACGTTAACTGACTGTCTGTCTGTCTGCTCTCAACCAAACAGTCATTCAAGACCTTTCAAAGGTAACGTTACCACATTTATTAATTTATTTATTATGTTGTGTGAGTACACCACAGTTCTGTAAGTGGAAAATAAATTTATATTTGTGTGTTTTTTCTCAGTTTAGCACAAAAGTTTCCAGCACAAGTTTGGATCTTTACCACTGAGGGTGGCTGACTGTTCTCGACCAACCATCATTCACACGCAAAAACTTTAAAGGTACCACATTTATTTATGTTGTGAGTATACCATAGTTCTGTCATTGGAAAATTTATTCATATTTTTGTGTTTTCTCACAGATAAGTATGAACGTGCCCAGAGCAGTTTTCGATCTTTACCATTAAGGAGGCGGACTGACTATCCTCTACCACCCGTCATTAACACAACAAAAACTAAAGAAATGTTACTCCATATGGACCTATTCATTTACTCATTATGCTGTGAGTACACCACAGTTTTATCAGTGAAAAAATTTATATTTGTGTGTTTTCTCACTGCTTGGCAAGGACAGATGTGGCCCTGTTAAAAATGTTTAAATGTTGTTTGGTTAAGGAACAGCACACTGATTTTGTTTTAAAATATTCCTGTTTGGACAGTCTGTTAAAGTCAAAGGAATACTTGATATATTTCTAAGTAAAGTGTAAATGAAAAAATTAGTTTTTAATGTTGTGACTGAACACAATGTTGTGAATGATTTGGACTGAACAGCACACTTCTGTTTTATATCTGAACCTTTTGTAAAATAAATGATTGTTCATTAAACTCACTGTGTATTTTATCTTTTCTGTTATCATTTTTTTATACTAATGTTTAAAATTTACCTTTACTCTAAACAATTGGCTAAACCAACACAAATACACTGAGTCATATGCACTTATAATTTAAAGTTTACAATATTTAGATTGAGATATATGTATAAGTTTTAAAACCATGAGTGTACCCTGTCAAAGCCATTTTTGTACCCTTTTTGAAGGGTCCATATTTGTACTGTTAAATAAAGGTACAAAATTGTCACTAGAGGTACAAAACTGGTCCCTTAAGGTACAAATCACAAGGGTACAATTTTGTACCCTCTGCCAAGGGTACAAAAACTGTACCCTTGAGGGTACAGCCCCAGTGACAAGCCATTGTACCCCTAAAGGTACAATTATGTACTTTCTTTTCTGAGAGTGTAGCTACATTTCAATAATTCATGTTTTTAAAGAACTGGTTTATCCAGCAATGAAATTTCTGTCACTTTTTACTCACCCTCACCAGGTGGTTTTCTACTTATATGACTTTCTATCTTCTGTGGGACACAACCAGTTTGGGAATTAAAAAGCATACAAAAGGGATCAGGGAAAGGTACTGATATTACTAACATTGTATTCTGAAGCCAAGGGACTAAATTTGAGTTATGAACAGATGGATATAAAACCTACTTAAGTGTCCTAATTTAACTCCTTTCTTAATCTAATGGCGCTTTTTAATTGCATATTACCCCATGGGTCAGGTTGTGTCACCTTACTTTGGCTTGGTTAGCTTATCTATTGAAATTAGTACCACTTCAGATAGGGAGGTATTATAGGTGTGTTGTTATATTTGCGCTGCCTCGATTTGGGACATCATTCAAAAGTGGGAACGAGCATTGTTAAAATGCAGTGTTTCCCATACATTCATTCATTTGTCATTCCGCCACAAAATCAAAATTTACCACCACAAATAGATGTTTGCACATCGCGTTTGTCACTATACCTCGGTCTCACATGACAGTTTCTGTACAAACAACTGTGATGTCAGTCGGATGTGACGCTACAAACTGAAAGATAAACACTGGTATGGTGTTCCTGATTCTTAGCCTGTGGCTATTTTTCCCCGCCAAAAGGGAGTTTGGGAACTTACAACATAGCACAGATGACAACAGGTTTGCTCGAGACAGCGCAAGCACGAAGGTAAAGCTAATCTTGCGTTAACAATGACGCTGGTAGTGACGATTCTCTCAGACAAGTCAGTGATCTGCAGTGTTTTCAAGTCACGTTTTAGTATCAGCTTGGAACCTCAACCAAGGTGGTACTAAAACATTATGGGGTATTATGTACTGTACCCAGTAAAAAAGCCATCAAAAGTAGTCTGATCCAACCCAACACGTAGGGTACTATGCAATAGAAAAGCGCCATAAGTCCTGTCTGTGAAACCAGGCCCAAATATCTGAAGCATTGTTACAAATATTTTGTGCACAAAATGTGTGGGTTTGATCCCAAGGAACACACGTACTGATAAAACGCATACACTGTTAAAAAAATCCTTGTTGCACTTAAATTTTGTTTAAATAACTTAAGCTAATTTAATTTTTTCATACTGGCTGAAACATTGATGTTTTCTGTAAAACTATCAATCTTATAGGTACCCTTTCAACTTCCTGTGTAAGAACTCTGACTTCCTGTTTGTCTGGAACCACTTCCTTTTAACTCTTCTCCTGGCTCTCGAGAAAGCTTCAGTTACGAATAGGAAGAGTAGCAATTGAAGCAGGATTAAAGCAAAAGATGTAAGATGTGTTCAAAATATTAGCTCCATAAATCGGCACTGATATAACCAGAGCGCACACACAGATGAATGACTTTTCAGCTTACATTCAGAATGTGTTAAAATTTTCCTCAAGAACATATGTGTTGGAACAACCTCTTTGATGGCATGTGACCTTGAAATTATAACTTGATAATATTGAGCAGATCCTGTTCATTTTACTTATATAGAAATGTGTGGCAGGCTGCACGTCATATTAATACAACAAACAGTAAAGTACAAAGAATCAATACAATGCAACACACCGTGTAATACAGTATATTAAGCATTAGGCAGCATGCAGTTGTAGATTAAGCTCACTGATAAAACAAGACACAGTATTTCAGCCTTACAGAGGCTGAAACAGCATATGCCTTCACTCACCATCCAATGAAACAACACACACACACACAGAAACAAATGAAATCATTCAGTGACCACCTCTGATAGCCCACCGGAGCAAATTGTCTGTCTAATTTAGCTAATAAAACAGAGTAAAACTGCAAGACATATCAACCCCAGTTTTTTTCAACAGCTACAGTGTGTGTTGCTTTGGTGGTCTGTGATGCCGGATGAGCAACCCTTTATAACCCACAGAGAGAACCAATTTTGGGGAACCTACAGAGCTGAATTACCACTAACCTCAAACGCTGACTCATCCAGCACCTGCACCCACAACGCAATGTAATTCTACTTGATTTATTATTTCTCATAGATCACTGCTAAAACACAAGAAATGACATATAGGCAGTAACACCATCATTCTGTATGAATAACTCATCGTTACTTTACTCATCTCAGAAGCAGTGCAGACAGGACAAGCCTAAGAAAAGACATTTTGAAGAACAACCTTTTCACACAGAGATTACAGAAAATACGTCCGGGATTTGTCTGGGAACGTTTTTTGGTTCATTCACACTGCCAATGATTTTCTGGCATTTACACGCATATTATAAAGATCATGTGACGTATTTAACCCTTTCAAACCTGAGTTATCAGTGTGCCTTATTTTGATTAGTTGATCAGCATTTTTATTGGTTTGAACCACCAAACATGTGATGTCCATTCTAGTTGACGCAGGGTCTGACTCTGAAGGGGTTAAAGTCCTGCACGTGTTAATTATCTCTCTCGAGGAATCATGCATGTGCATTTTTGTTTATGGCAAGATCATACACTCTTAGAACGGATGTGTGTTAGTTTAGGGACAACACACTAAATGCATTGTCCCAGAATACACAAATCTCTGTGATATTATTGGAACAACATGTTGTGTTACATTTATCACAACTTGTTAAAATGACACATAATGTGTTAATAGCATAACAAAAATGTGTAAAAAATGAACACATCATTTCTTTAAGTGTAAGGAATGTGTGATATGCTGTTCTGTCATGATGGTGAATAATCTCAGCTTCAGCGTGCTTTCATTTTCATTTCTGCTTCAGTCCAGTTTGCAGACATTTCTCGTTGTGAATGTTGACCTGCATTTAAATCCCCATTTTAAAGAGTTGACCAATACTTCTTGTGCGATGACACACACGCGTGTCCTTACTACGGCACATCCCTTACGCCATTTTTTTGGCTCTTGTTCACACAGGATGAGTTCTGTAAATGTTACGGCAATGTTACTAGGTTCTCTTTACAGGTGCGATTCCCGAACATTTATGGGACGTGATTGTGTTTACACAGAAGCCTCTCTTCCACCAATTTTCCGGAAATTTTTTTGGGACAAAGTACTGTGTGAATTGGGTTACCGTGACATTCCACTTCTTAGGATTGCATTCGTGGGTTTTACACAGATCATCACACGCTTTTTAAACACTTGTCTTTCTCACTTGGGCCTCTTGCAGATCTACACTATAAAACCGACAGGGCAAGAGTCGGGGTTGTATCTTTCTTTTCCAGAAGAAGAGGGAAAGTCCCTGAAATGAGAGACTGCCATTGCTGTACCTTTCATCTAAAATATCCATTCATCTCTGATCATAACCCCTACACTTACATACAAAAATGAACATTCTGTCAGTATTCTCTCATCATCATTATTCGGTCTTCATGGGTAATTTAAAATGATATGCATGTAAAATAATCAATTCATGAAAATGTTGGACTGCACCTTGAATGCACATTAAGTTGCATTGGATAGGTTTCATGTTTCAGAAATCACACACGCATGCCACATACATACATGTTCATAAAGATATCATGTTTTTAAGGTACACTCTTAGAAAGGATTTACATCTTTGTGTGTTAAGCTTTTAACACATTTTGTGTAATTTTAACACATTATGTGTCCTTTTGTGTGAATTGTGTGTTAAAATATAACACAGGTTGTGTTAAAATGTGTTGTTTCAATAATAACACAGAGATGAATGGATTCTGATGTGTTGTTTTTAACACATTTGTTTTAAGAGTGTATGTTATTAATGACAGAATTTCATTTTTGAGTTTATATATTTTCTTAAATGTACCATTATCTTTAGAAAAGTACAGAATGTGATGTCACGTATGTTGAGAAACTAAAATGTCTCACTGACACCATAGTCACAAAAAATATCTTAAGCATTTGAATAGAGAGGTGCAAGGATGATGCATTTTTGTAGACAATACAAGTTAGCATTTCAGCACTTCCAGTTCTCTCCACTTGAAATTAACCAGATTTTTTTAATGGGTTTTGGTTAAATGGGTTAACCCAAGATCTTATTTAAGATAGGTTCTCGTTTTATTTAGTTACATAAAACAAACCAGTAATATCCCCACTCGTGAAGTCTTGGGTGGTTGCTAACAAGTTGCTGTATGGGACTACAGATGTTGTTGGGAACTTTAAACATGATCATGCATGAAAGTCTCAAGAACAAATCAACACATGCACTATTGCCAAAAAAGATATATCCACCAAGCATTTCCTTATAAAGGACTATGTTTTTAAAAAATTGTAATAAAGTTTGAAAGATTTGTCAGAAGCTTGCTGGTGTTGGCAAGCCAGTTGAGCGACTGTGGGGTAAATTAGTTAGTTTATAGCCAAACTGTAAGTTCACACCGCTGCTGGCGAGAACGTCAAAGTGGCCGAAAGTCATTCATTTTAAATGCAAGACAAGTCGGCGACAAGCTTAGGACACCAGCAGCAGGTCTTGGACGGTGTGGCTGTCGAGGAGAGTTAGGTCAACTATATGGTAATGAGCTATGACGCGGTTCGGTGGGAACCACTAGGAATCCTGAAATCCTCCGCTTAAGAGGATTCTAGAGAACACAGTCCTGTAAACTTTGGTTCTGACCATACCACATTATGAGCCACATTACAAAAGCCACACCCCACAATTGGCTTTTAATTGGTTTAATTTATTAGCAAACGTAAGTATAAAAGTGTGGACGTAGAGTAAGGCTAGCTTTTTATTTCTAGTAAAGGCATTTTGACTTCAAAATTCATAAAAGTTGTGTTTATTTGTGAAAATCATCTTGATGAAAAAAACGTGTTAGCATCATAGCCTTTTGTGAATCACAGAGCTTACTTTTTGCAATAAGCCTATGTAAAACTCCCATTTTGCCAAGAGAACCCATTTGAAGCCTACTTCCAGGTTCTCCTCCAAAAATGTGTCATCATAGGATCTCTCTTTAAATTATAACGAACACCAAACACATTTGGTTTGAATGCGACAGTGTGTGTACTTGTCAATGATAAAGGGCATGTAATCTCTAAAGGACAGCTGGACTAATGTGTGGCTTTATTCTGCTTTGTATAGCACCTGTAAAGTCTTAGCACCTCAGTGTCTTTCCCACTTTAGCACCATTCCAACGGAAGTTACAGCTGAGCGTATGGCATTCCAGGCATCCTGTTGTGATACCTGCAGTGTCATCGCTAAAATTAACAGGGCCCAAGAAAAATTATTTATGGGTGGACCCCTTTCCACAAAGCCCAACGAGTGAGCTATACCACAGATTAACCTCTAGTCCGAGAACAGCCTTTTATATAAATAAATGAATGTATAACAAATCATTTTACAATTAACAATTAAGTATGAGCAGTGCAAATGCATATTAAATTTAGCCTGAGAGAAGTTTGTTTACCTGCTTTTTTGACCAACCACAGTGTCTAGTTTTTGTTTTCACTTCACTTCTTAAACATTACGGGGCGGTTTCCCGGACAGGGATTACAGTAGTTCTAGACTAAAATAAATGTAAGAGCTGTCCAAAAAGAAAACAACTTTCACTGTCATATCTTTAAGTAAGTCAGTGCCCTCTGTTTTGCTTCAAAATGCACACAATTAATGCTTTTAGTAAGCTATGTTTGTTAAAACTAGTTATATTTCCTAATTAAACTAAGGCCTAGTCCTGGTTTAAAGGTGCAGTGTGTAAATTTTAGCAGCATCTAGTGGTGAGGTTGCGAATTGCAACCAATGGCTCAGTCCACTGCTCACCCCTTGCTTTTGAAACGCATAAAGCTACGGTAGCCGCACCGGAAAAACATGTCATCGTCGAAGACAACTTAGTAAAAAAGTTTGTCCATTAAGGGCTTTTATAGAAACATGGCATCACAAAATGGCGACTTCCACGTAAGGGGACCCTCTGTGTATGTAGATAAAAACGTCTCATTCTTGGGTAATAAAAACATAACGGTTCATTATAAAAAGATCTTTATACACCCCTGATAATATAGTTTTGTATATTATTTTGTATTTCTGTCAAGAGATCCTTCTAAAAATTACACACTGCACCTTTAAGATAATCCCTGTCTGGGAAACCACCCCTAAGAGTTCGTAAATAGTCAATTAATTTCACTTTTTGTGTTTATACCAGTCAGCAAGCATTCTGAAATGTGCCTGTTACATTGTGAAAGCAGACAGTATGTACAGGCCGACAGAAAGTCGACTAGAAATGACAAATAAATCCCACAATGAACCGCATGCAGCGGATGACAAAGAACTCCTTCAGTTAAGCTGCACAGTCCAGCTCAATAAAGTGACCCAGATTTCCATAGGGAACAAGTTTCTGCATTGATTCAAATACCAGCTGGACGGCGCAGGACATTATTGAATTGTTTCAGTTAATTGACAAGATTACCCTTACTATTTTCCTTGTGACCAAATGTGAAGCAAGAGTGGCCATCTGAACTTAGATGCTGATGATTACAGATTCTAGAGTCACATCAAATGTGCACGTAAAGTTAAAGAGATTTTAACTTTTAAGAACTCTTTAAGAAGATCTTCACAGACTGTCCTTGTAAAGAAGTTGTATATTTTCTAAACTTAAATGCATCTTATTTGTAAAGCTTGCTAAGCCAGTTATTATATATTTGTGTTCTTGATGCTTAACTGGTAGGGCAGTGCAAAGCCCATAGGTTTGAGTACCACAAAGTGCACTTACTAATAAATTTTATACCTTTAAAACACTTTAAAGGGGTAGTTCATCTAAAAAAAAATCCTGTCATCATTTACTCATCCTCAATTTGTTACAATCCTGGAATATTTTCTTTGTTCTGTTAATCACAAAGAAAAATTACTGGAGTCAAGTAAGAAACAGGAGCACCATTGACTTCCATAGTCAGAAAAAAACAATGGCGGTCAACGGTGCTCAAAGAATGGTTACAAACATTCCTCAAAATATCTTCCTCAGTGCAAAATGTTTTTTATACATGTTTGTTACAATTTCAGTGTGGGTAAATGACGACAGAAGTTTCAACTATCCCTTTAAATAGCTTTGGATCAAACGTAAGGTAGTACCATAGCTTATACTTAGGGTCAGGTATTTAAACAAATCTCGACAAATATTCAAATTTGGTGTGTGACTCATCCCAAGCCAAAAGTGATATGGTCGTGAGTAAACCTCAAATCGTGTGACGTATTGAGGAGAGGTTCACTGTTAGATTTCACTTGGGCCAGTACATTCTAAAATGGCTGGGTTGTTTTTGACCCAAAATGGGTAAATATTGGACAGAACACAGGCTGGGTTAAAAATTACCATGTGCTGGGTTAAAAATGACCCAATGTTGGGTTTTTGTTATGCAACCATGGTCGAATAACCCAACAGTTGGGATAAAACAACTGTAGGAGCCATATTTAGTTACTTGGGTATTACTAACCTAAAAATTTATTCAAATAATATGATTTAAGTATAGAAAGATATTTTGTGTTTGTTTAATGCCTGGACTAACTTGTTTATGATTTAACTTGCTCCTCCTCCTTGACGCGTCACTATGGCGCAAAATTGCAAGATTTACTAGCCAGCTGGTGGTGTTTGGCAGACAGGTTAGAGGGTGGAGAGCAACAGTTTTTTGAATCGCATTAGTTGGTTTTTCTGAGAATTTGATTTGTATTTTGATTGAAAAGTAAAACAGAGATTGTGAAGTAATAAATTACTTTCGTAAATGTTACAATCGCATGCGTGCTTTATGGACAGGACATGCGTATATGAAGATCTCAAGGGGATAAAACAACTGCTTTAAAAGATTAGCCGTAACAACAACCCAGAATTGGATCAATTTTAACCCAGCGGTGTGTTCTGTCCAAAATTTACCCATTATGGGTCAAAAATAACCCAGCCATTTTTAGAGTGAATGTATGCAACGCAACCAACCAGAGTACCGCAGCAAGCACAATGCACTGCCCCGGCAATGACCCACAACACCCTTATTTCTGTCAACATATGTTAGTTGTGACCTAATGGTTAGAGAGAGTCAGGCTTAGCCCGAAGGTGGCCAGTTTGAGTCTATTGGCCATGAGATTGAAACTGAGGTGCCCTTGGCCTTGAGTAAGGCACCCTTGTGTGTTCATGATTTGTAGCACAACTCACTGGAATGTGTTAAATGCAGAGGTCACATTTCGTGTACGGGCTACCATGCTTGAAAATCACTTTCGCATGAAAAAATACACAAAATTTCTACATAAATGAATAAAAAATTTGTTAAATTAATCAAAATTGGTATAAATACTTAAGCCCTATTTGCACGGGATTAGTATATTACCTGGTGACCTGTAGTCATACATAAAGTAAAAATGCCCCCACAAATGACCTACCATATTCTAAACTAGCTTACTGCGGCATCGCGATGCAACATTGCAACTGGGTAGGCCACAAACTCTGATTAGCATGCAAAAGGTACCTTTTACCGCGTGGTGCAGCGTTGCAGGTATAGGACAAAGGCTGCATCCGAAAACGCATAATGTGACAGCAGGTCCTGAATTAGATGAAGTACCTACTCATCGACAGTATGTTCTATATAGTATGATTATGAATAGTATAAATTGATTCGGACGCACTACATTGTGCATTCACCATGTTGAAACATATCATGACAAACGTCGTCATAAGTGGAAGGACGTTAAACTAGCGCAATTTAAACACAAGGGACCGCTGTTTAATATATGTATTTGCATTTCAATAGCTGTGTTGCCACTTTTGGAAATGTATTAATAAAACAGCGCTCTTCCGTTTCCTTCATCATGGGATAACTCCTCTCGCAGGGGCTCATGGGATAGCAAAGTGTCCAACACTTTGGTATCTTGCTGGAAGTAGTAGGCCATCCGAGTACTTTTTGCATACTGTTTTTGAAATACTATGAATTCGGACATATTACTTGCCTCACCTACTGCTTTTCGCCTACTATACAGTATGGAAGTTTTGCGGTTTCGGACGCAGCCACACTGATACGCAAAGCCTTGACATCATATCCAGGAGATAAGGAAGTAAATTCAAGTAAAATCAAAGGTTTTGTTTAGATGTAGGGGGGTGATTTCTAAATCACACAAGGTCCCCAGATAATTCTAATCCCATGCGAATAGGGCTTTATTTAAATATCTGTTTAGTATGGAGTACCAAAACCTAATAAGCTGAGGTGGGTGTAGCTCTGTGTGTACTAATATGGACCCTAAAGGATTCAATTAAAGACCTCAAGGGAGAATATAGTCTAGCTAGCTCATACTATTATGGTGACAGCAAGTAGACATGCAGAATATTCCCAAGCTGTGATTCAGTAATGGAATTAATTGACGACATCTGGTACCTTGTATTGAGCTGAACTTTGTTTTTGTGCCACTAGATTATTAGGAAATCATTACCAGGTACAATAAAGACGGTTCTAGTTCATTGCGATAAAACAATGCTATTACTAACAAAAGAATAAATATGAAACAACAGAATTAACCCTAAAATGTAAGATAACATCTCAGAGCAACAGAATAAACAAGTAGCCAAGAAAGGTGTTCTTCAGGATATTCTCAGGTTTGTGATTAGGGTTTGTGTCTCTTTACACAGCTGGGTTTACACCTATGTGGTTTAAAGACACAATACTACAATGAAGTCATTGACAATTAGCAAAATGACTAATAGTCTTTGTGATGTATGGAGAGGCAAGAAACAAGCGATGGCTAAGCTCAAAACAAAAAAGTTAAAAACAACAAAAGACCAAAACAGCATGAATGGAAAGATTCACAATTTTATATAAAAAAACACCTGACTGTTTTAGATCAATATAGTTTATACAATTCTGAAACATTTTAAAACAAACAAAAGAATATACGTTCACTTTTTTTGGTTAAGTCTGTCATGTTATTTCACTTTTTTGTACTAGATTATCTGCTGTAAATCCCACTTCTTGAGAACATTTAAAAAACAATGTTGCACTACAGGTCTGACTACAAAGTTATGGCCGGCCTGTGAACGTACTGTAAGCGGCTTTTATCCTCCTTTTCACTTCTTACCTCTAACTATACAATGTCATTAGCTCTGAGAGAAAACAAGAGATGTCTAAATCCCACTCATTTTGCCTTTAAAAACAGATGTCAACGTCTAAATACAACCAAACAAGTGAAAATAAAGTTTCAAGTTTGTCCTTATACTAACTCAAAGTTAACCGTGAGACAATCACCAGACATTTTTCACAATTCAAATTAAATAATACTTCCAGAACAATGTGTCCCTCTAAAAGGCATATTGTTTGTTGAAAAGCTAAAAACGGTCTAAATACACAAAGGCATTTGAATGGGATTATATCTGATAAACCATTCAACGAACTTACATTTCCAAACAAATTTCCAGTAAATCTTGCTATTTAAAGCTCCTGTTCTTTCTGTGTTTTTGAAGCTTTGATTGTGTTTATAGTGGGCAATATAACATGTGTTCATGTTTCACGTGTAAAAAAACACGGTATTTTCACACAATTTTCATTTAACTGTATAGTGCCGTTTTAACTGTCCTCAAAACGGGCTAATGTCTTCCTTGTTCTATGAAGTCCCTCCCTTAGAAACACCAATCAAGTTCTGATTGTGTAGTTTTTTTAGTGTGTTGTGAATCGATATCAGCTTAGCTTAGCAGAGCCGTTTGAGCCAAAGCTGGTGACTGACGTATTCCTGTGGGCGGAGTTTAGTAAAAAAAAGTTTTACTGACGTCATTAAAGCAGGAAATAGAGGGCTGTAGTCTAAACCGGCCGTTCGTTGTAGGCTTTGAAAGAGGAATTCTATTAAAGAAAATATATCTCCTGGCAGTGAACTTTGAGCTTTAACATTTCACAGGTATTATTTATGCTATTATAGCAACATTACACACTAACTAGGGTTTAAAAAAATGGGATCAGGAATTACGTGACCTTTAAGGTACTGGGTGACAACTGTAGAAAATTATTTTTGTTTATGTCTATTAGCCAACACAACCATCAGGTTATTAGCATTTAGTCAGGGGTTCAGAAAGTGGATAAAAAAAAATGTGTGATCGCTTTCATCTTAAAGGAATATTCCACTTTCATAAAAGAAATCCTGATAATTTACTCACCCCGATGTCATCCAAGTTGTTTATGTCTTTCTTTGTTTAGTCTAGTCTTTTCTCAATTTAATAGACTTTATTGGACCCCAACAGTTTACAGTTTCAATGCAGTTTAAAATAGCAGTTTCAACACAGCTTCAAAGGGCACTAAATGATCCCAAACAAGGCATAAGGGGCTTACCAAGCAAAACGATTGTCATTGTCATGTGCTTAAAAATAAGGTCTGTCAAACCACAACTTCTCATTTTGCACTATAGCCGTGTGACACGCCAGCGCAACCTTGCGTATTTCGTAAGCAGCAAGTCGATAGGTCACACACATTTGCCCACACAAAGGCATTAACTCTTTCACCGCCAGCGTTTTTAAAAAAAGTTGCCAGCCAGCGCCAGCGTTTTTCATGACTTTCACCAAAGTTTAATGCCTTCCAGAAAATGTTCTTCTTTAAATATATAAACATACAATATACCAAATGAAAGAACAGACCCTCTGCTTTCAAAAAAAAAAAAAAAAAAAACGTTTCATCAGTGGTTCTTTTGTAATCAGCTTTTGAATATGGTTAGGTTTCTGCAAAAACACCACATTTTGAGCAAAAAGCTGAGATAATTCCAAATTTTGTGACAAACTTTTCATAGAGATCCCATTCAGAGCGATCTTTAAACAGACACGGACATGCTGCCGCTTGCCATAGGGCAATACTTCCGGGTTTTAAAAGTTGCGGAAGGGCGCCACCTGGTGGATAATAGCGGTTTTGCGGAAAGACGGAAAATCTCGTCATTGGCAGGGAAGCGTTTTCTCTTGATTGACGAGATATCTCGTTTATTTGTCGAGATATCTCGTCAATGGCGGCGAAAGAGTTAATTAATATCATTCCACATACAACAGTGTTGGAACAGTTTTCTTTCTCCTCACTTGGAATTACTGGGCCGGTAGTATCGCATACGGCGTGACCTTTCGACGTGCTTACGCAATCTGTAAGGTCGCGCTGGCGGATCACATGGCTAGCGCAAGACAAGTAGTTGTGATTTAAAAACGCATATTTTTGCCTTGCTGAAAATGACAATCATTTCGCTAAATAAGACCCTTATGCCTCGTTTGGGATCATTTAGAGCCCATTGAAGCTGCGTTGAAACTGTAAACTGTTCTCAACTGAACAAAGAACAACATCAACATTTTGGATGACATGGGGGTGAGTAAATTATCTAGATTTTTTATTAAAGTGGAATATTCTTTTAAGCCCTGCAAGTATGTAAATCTAAAAACCAATAGAAAATGTCTGTTTTCCAACAGAATATCTCCATCCCAAATTGTTGTTGAGATTATGAAAGTACTTACAATTCATAACTTACATTTCCATCTGTAACTGCAATATTTTTTTCAGGGCCAAGTGAAAGAGAACGACTTTAATTGAAATATTTAGGTATAACTGATGACCAGTTCATACAAACAGTCTTCCTGTTAGACGGTCCATGTTATAGGACAGCACAAAATGACAAATAAACAAATACACATATTATAAACACACACAAAACTATTTACAAGTAGGTCACACACACACATTAATCTTTCACACTTGCTTATGATAGCCATCTTTATTACACGGCTCTCTGGAATGCTTGATTCTGATTGGTCAGTTGAGACATTTGCAGGTTCGTTCTTTTCAAATAATAACCGCTCCAAAGTAATAACGCATAGCCGGTACTACTTGTACGAGTAAAATCGCTCCGCGCCAATAAAGATCAATAAAGATTACTGTTTGGCGCCATCTTGTGACAAACACTGGACAACCACGACAAGACACAGACAGCTTACTGAGACTGAACTTGTCAAAATAGAGCATGACAGCTACGAAGCCCACACACAAAAAAATACAGAATGGGCATTAAAACTGGCTGGCTAAAAGAGAAAAAATGGAGACAGACAATAAAATGTTTCAAATTCATATTCATGTCCGTTTTTTTCTTATGTGACAAGTAGCTGTGTAATAAGCGGGATAATGTAGAGGCAGCCGGTAGTTATCGGGAAATAAGCCCCTTCAGTGTGATACAAGACCCTCCGCTTCGCGTCGGGTCCTGATCACACTGTCGGGGCTTATTTCCCGATAACTACCGGCTGCCTCTACATTATCCCTTACGTAATACAGGAAATTCCATAAATATTGTGCTTACAATTGAGAGCCTTATACAAGTAGGCCTTCTGCAATACTCTAACTGATGTAACAACAGTCATCTCACTCACTCACTAAGTTCAACAACTATGGTCTCTATTTCATCTTTTTTTTCAGTAAACATTCAACCATTTTAAGAGCTTGTTACAGTAACTTCACTCTTTCTTTCTCACTCACACAAACAAACACACACAATCCCAATAGCATCCTGCAAACCAGCAGTTGACCAAACTCTGGATGGGAAATGGGTCGCTGGGTCAATTCCAGTAGGGACGTTTGAGACTCGGCATATGCACACGTACATGAACACTCCCGCAGGAACCGGCCACAAATACACCAACAGCTTAAACTCTCATCTTGCATTTAGAAAAACTGGCCACGTAAATCCTTATACACATACACATAACTCTTGATGACTAAACCTTTAAACATGATGCAACCTGTGAATATACTGCATATATTAAGACAAGTGCTTGGTTTAGAAATTCTGCTAAAAAAAATTAACAAAAGAATCTACAGGCTCTCTTACTACAACTAGTATTCAACACCTCAGATATACTGCCCGTGGATGTGAACTTTCATTTGATTTGACACGCACTGCTGTTTGCACATAATAATTTAATAAACAAAACACCATTACCACATATGCCCAAACAACATATGCTGTGCAAGCATACCTGCTCTGCCACTTATTAACGTATTCTTCTGAGAATGGGAGATACGGACAAATATTTCAAACCAATACCAATATGTATGAATGTCCAAAGGTGTATTTACACAGACTATTGCTGTATGCAGCTCAGGGGTAGAATATATACACATTAAATACAGTTGCCCAAACATTGTTACAAAATTTTTGAACGTTTTTAGAAACGCAAGATGAAATTTGACTGGTGTCAGGTTTTTAAGACCGGGGGATAACACCAATGATCACAGTATGTAAATGCTCAAAAAAACCCTCAAGCTCTGAGCCTTATTTTGAGTGCAAAGCTATTTTAATGCAATTTACCGAAAATTAAACAGGCTTATAAGGTTCTGATAAGAACGTATGCCCTGTTTACACCTGGTATTTAGATGGGAGTCGATCGGATCACAAGTGGACAACTTCAAGGGACACTCCACTTTTTTGGGAAATAAGCTCATTTTCCAGCTCCCCTAGAGTTAAACATTTTACCATTTTGGAATCCATTCAGCTGATCTCCGGGTCTGGCGCTAGCACTTTTAGCATAGCTTAGCACAATCCATTGAATCTGATTAGACCATTAGCATCGTGCTAAAAAATAACCAAAGAGTTTTGATATTTTTCCTATTTAAAACTTGACTCTTCTGTAGTAACATCGTGTACTAAGACCGACAGAAAATGTAAAGTTCCGATTTTCTAGGCAGATATGCTAGGAACTATACTCTCATTCTGGCGTAATAATCAAGGACTTTGCTGCTGTAACATGGCTGCCCGAAAATAGTCCCCTTGGTTACTTTCAGTAGCAGGGGACTATTTTTGGGCAGTGCGTAATATCACTACGCCTGCTGCAGCCATGTTACGGCAGCAAAGTCCTTGATTATTATGACAGTTTGAGGGTATAGTTCCTAGTATATCTGCCTAGAAAATCGCAACTTTTAATTTTCTGTCATTCTTAGTACACAATGTAATTTTAATACAGGGAGTAAAATGTTTTGAGCTTGTCCAATTTTCGAAAAAGCATCAGGAAAAATTGCTTTTGTGGTGTAGACGCTCATATGGTCGAATGTGTTCGAACAACAACAAAAAATCAATTTCTCTCCGCCTATTGATCTAATGTGATGTACCGAGCACAATGTTTTTACACTGGACCTGACTTCTTGCGCAAACCCATGGTGGCTGCTCTCCGCCTCTTTCATTTTGGTTTCCCTTGTGCATGTAAAAGTTGTGCAATCTTATTTCATCAATTGCTCTGAAATATCTGAGAAAGCCCTTATACACACACACGTACAAATTGTTGTGCAGCATGTTTAGTGAAACAATCCGCGGGAATCCGACATAATTAGTGCGCATAATTTTTCCAAAAAATCATCCGCTCAAAGTGATCATGACAGAAGCAGTCAAAGTGGACAAAAGAGGCCGATTAAAACAACTGGTGTGAACGAGCATGCGTCTCGACCACATGTGATCCAAGCAACCAAATTGCATCTTAATACCAGGTGTAAACAGGCTGCAGAATGTGATGTCTATAAGCAAATACCGTATGCTGTATTTATGGCATCCCAAGCATGCCTTAGAGTGCACCAAACTACAAAACCACCAGAAATAATTGGTCCAGCAACAAAGTGTTTTTTTCTGATAAGGCAATGACCACGTGCATGCAGTCTTCTGCAATCTTCTTATAAGTTTGCAGGTCTGTATAGAAAGAAATGTGTCATATCTCCCTGATCTGTGTCCTCAGCAAACGCCCGGACCGGTCTAAGGCACGTCAAAAGTGAAACACTGTCATTAAATGCATGACTAATATTGAGAAAACAGCTGTGGGGTCAGGAACCAGACCAGGCTGATTGATTGAAGCAGTCCTGTTTGTTTATGCATAACCATCAGTATGGTGAGACATTTCTCAAGTCTTTGACCCAATTTTATTTGTTTATATTCTATTTATATGCTTTATGATTTTAATATTTAATAACAGTCAAATTAACAGTAGTATAATCTCACATTGTTTGGAAATCCAACAGTAAAACGTACATATTGTGTACAAAATGTCAAGCCAATTTTCTCTCTAGATACCAGGATTGTCCATGAAAACAACCCATAGCACCCACAAAAAAAAACATTATAGTAAAATGCTACTAAAGCACAAATTATAGAAAATTGATAAACTGTACTAAATACTATAGTATACTTTCATATTTACAATGGCACAGTCCACTAAACACTATTGTAGGTATACTACAGTAATTACAAAAGTATACGTCACCATTTTTTCTTGTCACCAGTCAACCACTAAGTATAGTTAATCTGTGGATTCATGTGGTATTGTATCCCTTTGAAGGTAAAGTCTTATGACTGTATCCCATCCCAAATCCCAGGTAAATGTCCTTCCTCGCCATCATCACAAGCAGCCAATCATATGTGTGAAAGCTGTAATCTCTCAAACCATCCAGACGCCAGGTGAGGTTAGGTAAAACCACCAGGACCCATACGGGTATCACTCATTAAAAACATTTTAATACCTACCAAAGCATCAGAAGTCATCGAGCATGCATGATACTGCTTAAGGTTATTATTCAGCTCCGAGAATAAACACACATATTCGCTCCATGATTAGTACAAGGTGATCTTACCTGTAGGAGCAACAGCTGATGCTGGATCCGGAGTGACTCGGTTCGACAGAACACTCGTGTATGAACTCTCTAAACCCAATACCGCAGAGATGACGAGTCCACGCAGCAACAGAAGCGCTGCCCCGGACAAGAAAGTCATGGTGTGCAAAAGCTTTTTAAATACCTCTAACCAATAATAAATAAATAGATGGCACACAGTATTTTTTAAGACGAGTGTGTTATCAAAATGATTCGAATGCGCTGAATCACAAGGGAAAAACGCCTGACATCAACAGTAGTTGCATTGAAAGCACCGAGTTGATACTCCCGAAACGACTAGGAGATCCAACCTGTAAAAATATAGCTTAAAATGTATGCCAAAATAGGTAATCCAACCGTTTCGGACCTAAAAAAAAAAATACACACCGGCTATATGGTGTGTATGTATCCACGCTGTACAAGATGTCAAAAGAATGCAAAGAAAAACTCCATTCTTAAGAGATGATCAACTCTTCCGGCGTTTCTAAACGGAGACATCATATATCGCATTGAATTGACGAATCTGTCTGTATCGGGTAAACCCGAAACCTACTTTACAATCCAGAGACAAGTGCAAACTGACGAGGAATCCCCGGTCTCAAATCATCACCCCCAGAGAGAGGAAAAACACATATTCCTGCTAGAAAATACCCAGTCTGGTCCAATGCGTTTTACATATTCCCATTTACACTGCAAGTAAAGGAAACACAGTCACGGTACATCCACAAACAGATATCCAGCATAGTAAACGCGAATGAGAATGAAAGTGTCAGATCTCAGTGTGTTTAATGCGAATCCATCCGGGCAATCCGAAATAAACGCGTCTGCCGTCCAGGTCCAAATAATATTAAGCGAGTTTAAATGTCAAGTCCGCATGACTACGACTGACATGAGGGCTCAGATCTGCCCACTGCCTTTGGTAGTTGATGTAGAAACTAATGAAGGGGGCGGAAGTCCTTATGCAAATCATTTAACAACAGGACGCTGGCTGTGTGATTCTGTCAAAACAGATGCGCCTCAGAGCCGTCGTGTGACTGAAAACCACCTTTATTTCTTCAGATTTAGCCGTCATGGTTGACTGAAAACGCCTTTTAAATCTAAAACGAGCGCGTGCTTGACTA
The DNA here is from genome assembly GCF_030506205.2 of Paramisgurnus dabryanus. Lineage (NCBI taxonomy): Eukaryota > Metazoa > Chordata > Actinopteri > Cypriniformes > Cobitidae > Paramisgurnus > Paramisgurnus dabryanus. The sequence goes on from NC_133338.1 coordinate 43,841,468, forward strand.
TCGGTATGCGCGAGGAGACCAACCAGAAAGTTCTTGATGGGGAATGTTGGCGCCTCCCAGAAACACGCCGTTCTATTGTTCATCGCTTCCCACTTTTATTTCTCCCATCGCGAAACGCGATTCATCAGCCTGAGAATCTTCCAAGTTTTCCTCCTCGCTGTGGACAGTGATTGGTCGAACGCTCCCAACATGGCAAAATCTGATTGGCTGACACTGGGAGCGAGACGTGAGCTTTGAAAAAGCAGACGGCGGGAGAACGTAGGCACGCAGGGAATGAGTGTTTTTCTTCTTTAGGGGATGCGAAATCCCTTCGTCCAATCCAAAATATGATTTACTATACGTAATGTGAATCACCTTATTTATTTAATTGATCGAGCATCACTAACGTCCTTGTTACACATCGTGCATGCAGAATAAGTAAGTTGACAGAATAAAAAAAATAAATAAATAAAAGACCTCAAAGGAAATGTCAACACATTCGTCATCGTACAATAATTATTAAAAAAAAATTAAAAACTAACGTTTCATAGGTTAAACTATCCAATTGATTATAATTGTTTTTATACAATCAAATTTTGTAAAATTACATTTCTATGGCACTTTTCACAGTGTTGCAATTTCACAAGGCAGCTTTACATAAAATAGATAGATACATAGAATAAACAATAGAGACATGAAAGAAAAAACATTAAAATCATGAAATATTGCCTTGCCCTAGTATTTCATGGAATTCTGTGAATTTCCTATTGTTTTATATTGCTTACTGTTATTTTATTCTACTGTATGTTGGTTTGATTTTTGTTCTATATTTTTATTCTTAGTATTTTTGCTGGTTTATACTTTTTGTATATTCATATTGTATTGTCTTGTAAATTGTATTTTTTTTAAAGGATAGACAAATAAAGAATTTGTACCAAGTAAAGACTTTGAATCTTCAATGTATTTTAGTACTACTTGCTGTGTGGTCTTTAATAATGTCTTAAACATTTAAAGCACCTAAATTCCTGCTATATTGACAGAACAGAGAAGCAGTTATTAGATATGTCTAAATATATAAAGGTGCCCAAGAGAGAAGCAGCGGAAATGTGATAGTGTACATCTACAAAACGTGAGACGCAATTCTACATTGCTCCTGCAACTCTTCTGTCTGACCCCTAGAGGCGCACTGTTGCCATGACAACTGAAAGTACGGTAATACACGGGACAGGGCGTGGGAAGCATTGTAGACAGGTGGCAAATGTACCGAGAGACTGTCGAGAAGCGATGAGGAGCAAAAAGCGGGACAGAAAATTGGCGAGTGGCATAATATGATATGAGGAGCAGAGGGACGGGCGGATACACGGAACAGATGTTAGGGGGGGCAGGTCTGTTCACTGTGCTAAGATCGGAGATCTACCTGTATCTACCCGAGTCATGAATGATGCTATCGTTTACAGCCTTTACAAAAAGATTATCCTAAGCAAATGTTGCCATTTCTGTAGTCATATGTGTAAAATGAATGTAACAATAAACAGCTTATGCCAACTTTTACAACAAAACTCATTTTTATTAGTTATTTTTTTTCTTTGTTCCTGTTATTCTGTTCCCGTTACTGTAGTAGACCATTAAGTCATTTCAGCCCAGATATTGTGGAGAGAGAGGGAGATAAAAAGTATACCCTACCTTAAATGCATTAAAAGTCTGCTACTGTAAATGCATGAATGTAATGCTATATCTACAAATATTGCATATTAAAATATATTTTACAGTGAATTTATATAGCTAGAATTTTCTTAACATAAAATTGTGAATATTATGAATTATTATAATGACTTAAACTTTGTTACTTTGCTGTTTTCTATTATAGGAACCCTATCAAATCTGTTGTGTTCTAATAAAGGAATATTTATAGAGGTTGAAACAAAATCCAGTATATCATATGAATGTATGGCAATGTAATAGGCTGCTTTAGGAGTAAAGGCATAGACCCGTTGTATACAGTACTACTTTAATTTTATTGATTTGGTATTTAAAATGTATCAGTGTGTATTTGAATGCAGTTCTTCAAATGTAATTCTGCAGCATTGTTTTAAAAATAATGTGAAATATATTTACATTTATGCATTTGGCAGACGTAAACAGTGGATTACAATGTATACATTTTATCATTAGGCTATATGTGTTCCCTGGGATCAAACCTACAACCCTGCACTGCAATGCTCTACCAGCTGAGCTACAGGAACACTATAAATACAGAAGACCATAATAAAGCAAACATCTAAATATCTTAGCAATGAATAAATACTGATAAGTCAAATCTTAATACACTCTCAGTTACATTACACATGCAGAGATGTGCAAACTAAGATATGTCCCAAGCTCCCAGAAAGTGTACAGCATAGAAAACCATTTCTTTCATGTGTCAAAACACAAAAATGCATGCATCACACTTTTAAATAATAATAACATTTTTCGTAATCCTTACATTATTTTATCCTAAGGGAGTATAACAGGCTTGGGGTTTATTAGCTGAGTTAAGTAAAGTATTCATTACGCAAACATGAATGTTAAAATGCTGCTTCTGTCATCCACGGTATTTACACAGCAATTCATCGCTCGTTGAGTGTACTCATTCAAATTCACTGGCACAAGGCCAATTTCAGGGCCTTAGAGCAACCTGGGGTATCTTCAGGCCTAAGGGGTACCTTAACAGCCCTTTCAATTTGTTTCAGCCACGGATCCGGATCATGTACTGTATAATTGTTTTGAGACTATCAACCAGTCTTAACAAACTTATACAACTGCGAATGTCATTTTAACTATTGCATGTTTGACCATTAAATATACTATATACTATATACACACTATAGAGTTGACGTTATATCATATATATATATATATATATATAGCAAATTTTTCACAGTGTTAAACAACCAAACCCAATCCATCTTCTACACTAATGGCAGTCAAGACAGCCAGGAACCTGAAGGTGGTGTTTGATGACCGCTTCATTGGCCACATCCAAAAGACCCTCCAATCATGCAGGTTCACGCTTCATAACATCAGAGAAAATCTGATAAATCCTGAAGAGGCAGCACAGTACCTTGTGACGTTTTAGGATTAGACATTTTGGTTATTTCAGAGGAGAAGAAATTGAATCATGAGACCAGATTGATAATAACACCAGCAACAGGTATAGACCTTTCTCACAACTTCCGTATTTATGACCGGAACTACGCAATCGTCGCGGAAATCTACTTCCTCCGCAGTAAAGGCAATGTAAAAAGCCGTATCTGTTCCATCAATTCCCTGTTGATGGTGAAGTCAGACAGAAGTGGATTCAGGCTATCCGGCGAGACTTCTAATGTCGTTTTAGTTAACAGTTCAGTAACAGTTAGACTCGCTCTCTACTTACCTTGAAATTTATGGACAAATTCTTCATGGAAAATGTTTTCCTCCATTAGTCGTGTCACACCAGCAAATGTAATATTTGGCAAATCCGTTAACGAAGTTGTGTAGACTCTTTGATCCATTTTAAACTTGCGCGGGTTTATGTTTTTCTAGTGTGTTGACGCTTGACAGGAACTCCGCTTACACGATGATTACGTATTTCCGGTTACTGTGAGAAAGGTCTATTAAGCAGCACTTGCTTTAAGCAGCAATACGTAGGTTCTTTAGATGGCAGTAGCGAAGAGGAGGATCTGTATCAGTGGCATCACCTTCAGAGTTGAGAGATCAGCAAGAACAGCCTACAAGAAAAGAAAATAGAAATATCTTAAAAACTAGGGAAATATGTTTGAGCATGGCTTTATATATTTATGGCAGTGTCAGGCACATCATGTTAACTATTTTACGAGAGAAGCATTAATTTATATTATCTGGCAATGGGCACTTAAGTTTGCCAGCAAGTCCTGTTTCACAAAATGGCGTCCGCTGGCTTGCTTTGATGCTAGTACCCAAGAGCTCACAAGGTGCTAAGAGCACATCCGTCTCACAGGAGCCGTCCGGACGGGGGCCTTCAGAAGGAATCGAGTGTTCCCAAGCTTTCTGTCCTTTTGCAATTGGAAGCAAATAAATTTAGAGGCTCCTATCAAGTTAGCATGTCTCCTCTAATGTTTCATGACCAGGCCAGGGCACTAAAAATACAACGTGTTATGATACTTTCTCCAGTAGGGGCCAGGTGGTACATAAGCAGGCAAATACTGTCCAACAGCATCTTCACTGCACCCTGGGGCCCAGAACTGTGCGTCACTGCAGATTACAGCCGGAATTAATGTCAGCAGGTCAAATGCACTTTTACTATAGCTGTCAATCACGCAACAGCATCCGATTAAGCAACCCTCTAAATTGTCATAGGATGCTGTTATTAAAGCTGGAAGTAAAAAAAAATGTACTGTAAATATCTTGGCTGAAAAAATCTTACAGGAACAATTCACCCAAAAATTCTGCCATTATTTACACTCCTCTCTGCATTGTGTTATTTTCTCAGCAGGACACAAATGGTGAATTTTTGAACAGCTCACTGAAGGAAAGAATATTGGAGAATAATGACTTCAATTTCAGTCTGTGGTTTCGTAAGACTTGAAATATAGCATAAGAGTCATATTGGCTACTCTTGCGGTTCATTTTTGTCCCTTTTGGAGTTTGACGGATGTGGTCATTACGAATGTTTTTTGGATGGCAGCAGGTAGAGTTTTCAAAATTCTCCTTTGGGGTTCCATGGAAAAAACAGCATGCAAGTACCTTAGGTTGGGGAATAATGACAGGATTTTGGGCGTGCACTAAATATAATGATGATAACTAATACTATAAATAGACAATATATGACAAAATATTAAAAAGTATAATAGAGCAGTGGTTTTCAAATTGGGGGCCGCGAGATGGTGCCAGGGGGGCCCCAGTTTTATGACATTTTATGAAATACATTAATTTATCATGAATTCTGTGTAATTAAACCTACAAAAAATAAGGCTACTAACCAAAAGCACTACTTTTTTGTAAAATTTAATGTTTTTTTTATTAAAATGTTGAGTTTTAGAACAGTTTTTGTCACAAACTTTCTTTGGGGGACCGCGAAGGAATGCACCATACACAATGGAGGCCACACGCTGAAAAAGTTTGGGAACCTCTGTAATAGAGTATCTTTCGTTTTAAATGTGTAATAGGCTATGTTTGAAACTGTGACACAAAGAGTGTCTAGAGTTTACCGTCACGCTTGTTTCCAGCACCTTTGACATCACATCTAAACATTTTAGGCGTGTGGAACTTGGTCCGCTTTTAAAAGTGGCCATCCAAGCAATTTTTAAACATGTGCCTTGGGTGGACTGGGTTACTAGACACTATTTCTGTATTCATTAGCGTTCATACACACGCACACACTTGCTTGCAAATAACAACCTCAGCCGATGCCAGTGATGTCACTTCCATCAGGTTTTCAGCTCGGAAGGCAAAGACTGCGGCGGCCAAAACTAAAAAAGAGAGCCAGGTGAACACACATCACATGCAGGAACTTGGGTGTATTCCATATGACTTTCCCTTCTTACTTAGGTGTGCACTAACGCAGACATCTATTTATAAATAAATGTAAATTAGATTTAACATTTCTTGGTTTTTGACATCAAATTACAGTTATGTTTAACCAGTGACGTATAACTAACTATGAGTTGACATTTAATAATATGATTAATTTACTTTTTCAATTGGCAAAAGTTTACACATCAGAAATACGGACCCACCTGCCACTATCTCTAAGGAGTCATATCCTAGGATACGATCCCATAACAACAAGAGCTGGTCAGTCGACAGGTATCCAGAAAAGGCCCGCACTATCCACTTAAAGGCAATACGTAATCTAAAAAAGATGCACACACAGAGGAAAAGCACACAGTACAATAAAATACAAACATTAAAATACAAAAGATCCAAAATGAAAAAAACCTTTCAGTCCTTATCTGCTTCAGGAAAGTAATTGTATGTACAAAAGTCAGCCACTAGATGGAGCTGCACTTTTACAAAATATCACACAATGTTAAACAGTTAAAAATCTCAATTGGATGCTAAAGTTGCACAACTAGTAGATGAATTTCTATAATAAAAAAACATATGCACATGCACAGAAAAACATTTCAACATTACAATGAAAATAAACTAGATTTTTTACATATTGCATATTGTATAGTCATGGCATTACTTATGTGTTTGGTGCTCTGCCCAAGTGGTCTGTACATAATGGCTAGGCTAGGGTCCCTTCTTTAATGTAAATGTACAAAAGTTTTATCACATCACAACACCAAACACTTGGGGGCAGTTTCCCGGACAGGTTTTAGACAAATCCAGGACTAGGCCTTACTTAGGACAAGTAGTTTTTACAAACATACCTTACAAAAAACATTTCTGCTGTGCATGTCAAGACAAAACAATGGCACTTGATATGTTAAGATATGTCAGTGCAAGATGTTTTTGAATTAGCGCAGCTCAAACATGCATTTTAGTATGGGACTAGGATAAGCCCTATAAGGGAAACTGCCCCTAATAGTCCATCTCTCCACCATAAGCCACACATTGTCCATAGCACAAATGGTGCGGAACAAGATACATCCAACAAGTTTAATCTTTGAATTAGAGATTTGACAAACCCTGAATAAAGACACATTTTCAGATAAAATGTACAATAATATTAGTGAACTGATGTAGGCACTCACGGCTGAGCTCCTATCTCTCGTAGATGGTAGAAAAGCTGAGGAAGTTGAGTCTGCAGTAATCTCTCAAACTGCAGGCACAGAGACACTAAACCCTGACGAACAACACACATTGACATACAGATTAGGTGAGGTCAAAAGCTTCATTTCGACAGAAAGGCAATAAACCACACATGTACGGACACACTTACAGACGGATGCGAGGAAATCGAGTGCAGTCTGAAAAAGTAGCGAATGTACATCTCCCTGAACACACTGTACAGCTTGGACGGTTCGTTGTATAGGAAACACAGAGGGGCCACTGCGGTAGACATACAGTACAGAAAGGCAAAAATGTAGATTATACAGGTATGTGAGATTATGGGATGCATTCTTATAAACTTACCATACATTGAAAAGCCATGGAATGGGATGACACCTGTGAGACAGAGATGGAGCATTTTATTACACGAATTACATTTGAAGTAGCACAGCAGAAGACAAATAAACAGGTCAAAATCATATTTTGTAAATGTTCTACTGAAAATATATCTAAACTTTATTTTTGTGGTTGGATGACTTTATTTGGACAACTTTAAAGGCGACTGAATCAATATTTTGAAATATTGTCCTATCCTTACAAACCATACATCAATGGAAAGCTTATTTACTCAGCTTTCAGATAAATTTTAAAATGTGACCCTTTTGCAGTCCAGGGTCACATTATGCATTTAATTTCTTAGCTATGTGTGCCAGCGCTGGTGCCATCTAACCTAAAGGGCCACCGTCACACGGTTGTTTGCTGATGCTGCTAATCATTTAAGAATTAGGATTCAGACCAATTTCAGCCAGCTACACAGGTAAAGTCACTTGCTGACTAGAAAGTGCATGCTGGTACATGATGCCGTATGAACACGTATAAAACCTAGTTTCTCACCATTTGGAGGATAAACCACATGAAACTGCTCTGAGCCAGCCTTGCCTAAGAAGAAAATTTATAAAGACTATAAAGAAGCCAATGGAGATGTTTTGCATAGCAAGAAAGATAAGCATGCAAAAGCATTACTTTGGATGGAAGATTTAGGTGGTGTAGCGCTGTTATAGTTAAAGTGCTCCAGAACTGCAGTGTCTCGAGAGAAACAGAGTAAAACCTGTAGTGCGAAACAAATGCACAAATAAGTGCAAAAACATTTCACACACAACATGTTTAGTGCCAAATACAATCCTAGCAACACATTGTACCATTGTATTTAATAGCATTTCAACATTAATATTTGTGACCTCGTCTGTGAAATCCAGGTACCACCCCAGATTTTTTAACCTTTTCTTTCTGACAGTGTAATACAGTGGTTCTCAAACTTTTTCAGTGTGTGGCCCCCTTTGTGTACGGTGCATTCCTTCGCGGGCCCCCCCCAAAGAAAATATATGACAAAAACATCTCTAAAACTTCACATTTTAATTAAACAAAACATTAAATTATACAAAGTAGTGTTGCCTTATTTTTTTAGGATTAATTTCACAGAATTCATGATAAATTAATGTATTTTATAAAATGTCATAAAACTGGGGCCCCCCTGGCACCATCTCGCGGCCCCCACCCAGTTTGAGAACCACTGGTGTAAAAGCACAGTGAAAGAACCCATTGGCAACCATCCTTATATTACAGCGGCCTTTACCACTTATATTACCATGAAACAAAGTCACAATAGTGTGTCAGTATAACTGCTGTATAATAGGAAAAAAAATCAACAGAGAATCATTTTTCAACAAACCACACAGTCTTTGAAATTGCTAAACTGCTCAAAGAGTCCACACTAAACCAATATTGACAAGCAACCTGGCTTCTTTTATCACCTCACACCTGCAACCCACATAACGTTTCAAAAATGACAACATACTGTTCTCCCGTGAAACCCAAACCACTTGGCTTTTTGTTTATATTTCTGCCAAATTCAGGGAAACTAATGCTTGTGTCCAGGAGACACATGCCAAAATGCCTACAACACCAATTTAAAAAATTGGAATGTTGTGTATAATCCTTCTCCAATTGCTAGCTTTTAAGACTAACAGATGTTGTTTGCAGCCATTAATACTATTTGGAGAAAAAAAACATGTTACCTAACATGCTGCATATCTCAATCTCAGCATGTATTAACAGTTTTAGTTTGTTAGACTTTTTTACTGTGAAAAAAAACTGAGTGAATATAAACCGCTGGAAAAGCTCCAATATTAAAGGTGCAGTGTGTAGATTTTAGCAGCATCTAGTGGTGAGATGGAGTATTGCATCACCCCTCCCTTTTAAAACGCATAGAAAAGCTACGGTAGACGCTACAGGACAAACATGTCATCGTCTAAGACAAAAAAGATTAAAAAAAACATGCTCTGTAGAGCAGTTTGAAAATATATTTATGCATATTATATTGCATTTCTGTCAATAGATCCTCCTAAAATATACACACTGGACCTTAAAGGAAAGACTCATGAATTTCTTGTAAATCGAGACTTGTTTAAAGAGACTATCTGTGAGACTATACAAGTCAGCCGTATCTATCCATCCATCCAGTACATGAATCCAAAGAACATGGATTTGCATTCTCACGATAGCCTACAGCGATATGTATATACAGGACTATATCAAAAAATATTTTGGGAATGTGTCGTCCCCTCTTAGATTAACAGAGCTTTGTTATATGATTTTAAATCATAAAATGAATAGGTTTTAGACTCGAGAGACTGCGGTATGCATTCACTCACCTGATATAAATAGTCCTCGAACACGAAGTAATAATCATCATTACTTGCCGTGAGCTTCACGTCCTGTGAGCCAAAACAATAAGTTATTTTAATCAAAGACAGGTGCGCTTGACATTCTGCACTAGCTACAGAAGACTTTGATCTTTCATTTAATCTGTCCATCGGTTGAATGTATACAGAACACTTGAGAAGTATATAACTCATTTAGTTTATACCTATGAAAAGGCCCGATTGCTTTTATAAACAGTTCCTGCATAAGACAAATATTACGGACACAAATGTTATTTGTCATGTCATCTTTCTGTTAAAGTTAGTCCTCGAGATGTGAACATTAACATAACAACTATTAGTTACTGGTAGTGTACAGTGACACTAATAGTAGCTCAGTCACTAAATCATGAATAAACCATGGCTATAGACCAATCAGCATTCATGACTGAAACTATTCCTTGTTGAATGATGTGTACCTTATAAATGAGGTTGTCCACCAGCAGGTCATGGTGTATGACTCTAGCTTTCAGCTGTTCATAATGTGTCATGTCCTGTTTAATAAAAACATGTCACAGTTATTCCTCCTGAAGCATTTAAAACTTCTGCCATGCTATCGGCTATCATGCTATCATGTCCCACATCAGTTCGAGGAGTGAAGAATTACTGTGCTTGTTTAAAATGTGTCGCCCCACACCAGGGGTTTGCCTTCTTGTTAACAGATAGCGAGGGTACAGTACAAATTCAGATGTGTGTGTCACTGTTATATTAGAGGGTCCAGACATCCTGGCACACATTGTTTTGGGTATGAAGATATGCTCGGTCATATCTGCCACACATGCAGTTTAATGCTAATGATATTAAAGTTCCATTGAAATCAAAACTGCAAGTAAAATTTTTTATGTGATATTACAGTGTTTATTATAAACAATTTATCAGTTTACGTTTTTTTATTCAAGTGCCCTCATGAACTTCAATGAAAATATGCAAATGAACTTCCACCCTCTGGTGGAAATCATTCTCAGATGACATTAGTAAGACTTATAGACTGTAAGAAAAAAAGATGGACATAGTGTCCATGACGTCACCCATAGGTTTCTAAAGATCATTTATGAAGCTTAAAGTAGGCGTTGTCTGCCGTCGCCATCTTGGCCTCGCGTCAACGCACATCACTCACGGATATCCGAAAATGGGTAAAGAAACCACATCCGCCTAGCTCGACTCTAGTGACAGCAGTGGCTGTTCAACCGTCACTCAAGTGGCCACGCCCTTAATTATGCAGAACTTTAAAGCTTAATATAATTTAAACTGATGCGTTTAAAAAAAATTCAAACCCCTCACAGTTGTCATGAAGGGCAAAATTAGCTATATAGACCAAAAACTAATTTTGTACCAGGCTGTAAACATGTTTTCTTCTGCTCTAAAGATGGCCATTTTACATGGAGGTCTATGGGAATTGACTCCCTTTTGGAGCCAGCCTCTAGCGGACAGTCGATGAATTGCAGTCAATTCAGTATTGGCTTTATCAGAGAGATCGAAAGGTTGCCCCTTGGTTAGACTGCATGGGTGAGAGCATCCGTTAACTCCGCCCCCCAACTGTCAGTCTGCTACCAGTTCTGTTTCTGAATGAAACGCCTACTTTTCTATATCCAATCAAAGCATAGTGAAAAACACTATTTTCCTCACGTGATGTTTTGTTTTACTTGAAAACACTTCACAACCACAAAGTTAAGGCAATTGTGACTTCTGATTCACAGGGACTTTAAGAATGCTTACAAATTGAAATAATAAAGTGATTCAATGTGAAGAATATATTGTAATGTGTTTTGGCATTTCTAATGAAATTATGAAGTTAGGGCAGGACATATTAAAGCGTAGTAGCAGTAGTAAGTGATTGTAGAGAGGGAGGGATATTGTAAATTTTAAGACAATTTTATTGGAACAAACGTATGCAAGTGTGAGTTATCAATATTTTGGGGACTCTAAATGTGTATATCTGTGAAACTAATTTTGTCTAAATTTAAAAAGATTAGCAAAAAAAAGATGGCCTCAAATCTAACACACATATTGTAGGGCCCATCATTTACCTGGTGTTTTTTACTAGTTTTAGCCAATAAATTTATCAATAAATAAAAATAAAAATTGTTTAACATAAATTTTAAATTGTTGGTCTAATTCCACTGTAAGCGCAACTTGGTTACTTCCTTTCAAAAGCAGGGGACTATTTTCGGGCACTGCGTAATATCATTGCGCCTGCTGCAGCCATGATATGGCAGCAAAGTCCTTGATTATAACGCCAGATTAAGAATAGTTCCTAGCCATATCGGCCAACAAAATCACAAATTTAAATTTTCAGTCGGTCTTAGTAAACAACGTAACTACAGAAGACTCAAGTTTTAGATAGGAAAAATATCGAAACTCTTTGGTTATTTTTGAGCGTAATGCTCATGGTCTAATCAGATTCAACGGATTATGCTAAGCTATGCAAAAGTGCTAGCGCCGGACCCGGCTATCGACTGAAGGGATTCAAAAATGGTTAAAATCAAATGTTTAACTTTAGGGGATTTGTAAAATGAACCTATTTTCAAAAATAGTGGAATGTCCCTTTAAAGGGGATGGTAGATGACACTCTCATTAGTTTATTGCACGTTACGCCCAAAACACACCTATTACTCATTAAGAGAATATGGACAATCCTTTTAGATCATGCGTCGGTCACACCAAAAAAAATTCTGCCGATAAATTAGCAAAAGTGGATTCGGACATGCCCTAAGTGCACTTGTTCCGTGCGCTTTAGACCATGTGATTAGATCGGTAATAAATAGGACCCAAATCCTAAATTCCACAATTAATTTAATGTAATACAGCCTGAGCACTATTTCACATTAGCCTGGATTGCCATCATTCTCAACGCAACACATCGCATAATCTTTGCAAGTCAATTCAGGTGCAATTCCTGATTTTGGAAAACCAAACAAATTCTGCTGTCCAAACAAATAAGATCAGCTAAGCCTTTTCAGCAATCTTGTCTTTCTCATGTGGTACCCTCACAATCACCTTTCCTATGAAACTGTACAATGCACAGCATGTGGAACATTTTGCAATTAATGCCTCTGATAAGTACAAATAAATATCATAAAATGTCGGTTCTGGCTCATGTACACAACAATTGCCATAAATATCAAATACGATATACAAATACTTTCAATTGTTTAAACATGCATAAATATTTATGACAAGTTTACGTATTTCTGAGGGTCAGTGTATGCAAGGCAGAGAAGGACTGTATGTTACCTCAGGATCGGTGGTAGAGTTCACGATGAGAGTCCATAACTGAGCCCTTAAACCTGTAGGGCAGCCTTGTCTGCTGTACTGCTGGGCAGCAGCACTGTCCTGCTCACTCACCACTACAAATACACATCATACATATTATTATCATCATCATCACATTTCACCTTACACTCCTGAGAGGCTCTCAAGAGTTAATTCATATAGCTTGATTTTTATATATTTTAAACATTTTTGTGTGGCTTTGTGATTTATCCTATAGCATTGATAGTATTATTTCCTTCCAGTTGGTGTAGAAAAACTCATTCATTATGTAGCCTCTTTTTTTGACCAAAAAAAGTACTAGATAACCGATATAAGGCTTCATTATTTGAGGTTAAAGTGCATACCAAAAGAGGATACTGAACAAGCATGTGTGTAATGATTACAAGATCAAATTACCTAGAAGTGTTTATTCTCACCTTTCTGTCCAATGTGAATGTGCTCACTCTCAAACAAATCTGTAAAAGATAAAAATGTGAGTGCAAACACCTGTAAAAAGCCTTTTTTAGCATGACTGCCACTAAATTTGTCTCTACAGCAACTTCAGAATTTACGGAGTGGGAACATGATCATTTCATGAAGACCATCAAGGTCACTGCTCATATAAGTCCATAACATACGCTGTTACACTGCAGATAAAGGTTTGGATTAATGAAATGAATGAATACCTGGAGAAACATGTGTGTGGTCATCTATACCAAGCTGTCCATAAGTAAAGCCTAGTTCTGGATACATCTCCCTCTGCAACACAGATGGTTTCCAGGTTATAATTATGTAAATGTGTTATTCTTACCTCTATTCAATACCTCTATAATCTTTAAAAAAAGATTAGAGAAAAATGTTCGGCCTAAATCATTCAAATATTTTTTAAGCATGTGAACTACTACTACAAATTAAATAAAACTGACTCCAAACAGTGTACAAGACATACAATGCAGTTGAGCATCAATGTGGTGTTATTGTTTTGATGTCTCTTTTCATCACAGCATCTCTTAATTAGTCACATTTGTATACAGAAATGGTTTAATTATCGGTAGTAACAATAGTTTGTATTCATATTCTAAGTTTGAAAAAAAATTGGGGGGGGCGCAAAGGGATGCACCCTACACAAAGGGGGGATGCGTGCCATAAAATTGGAGAACCACTGCTTTAGACGAAATAAAACTGCAACGAGAAAACAAAAGGGAAACCCAGATTGGCTCACCATTTGAGGAATGTCACGGACATTGAGGGAAACCTGAATTAATCCCCAGTGGCTTCTGACTGTGAGTTCTTCACTGCAATCATTATTAGGGTTTCTTAAGGCAATCAACACCTAGAAGAAAACAAGTGTCTTACGTAACAAAACAAATCAAATAACTTAAAGCTTTGCAAATGTTTCCTTAAGGAGTGTTCTTACACAATCTTACGTTCCAAATAAAACATAATAATTGATGTCTTTGGCACAAAGGCAGCAATAACAAAACAACAAAAAATCACATCAAAGGACACCTTAAAGGCGAACATAGCAAAACTCTCTACAAACACCTCATAACCATAAAACCTATCCAGGAATGTTGTGTCTATTAAAGGTAGTTATTAAGCCGTGTTATGTTTTCTGTTGAAAACAGACTGACGTCAGAGATCAGTTTGGATGATGTTCAAGTACTGCAGTTACTATACAAAATGCAACATATCAACGCTAGGTTTTTGAGCTGATAATAGGGGCGGTTTCCCATACGACTAGTCCTTGAAAAAAATTAATGTAAGAGCTTTATAAACTGAAAAAAGCTTGCACTGACATATCTTAAAGGTGACAAAGAATGATTGTACGGAGTATTTATCCTTGTTCTGTGATGTGACATGTAGACAAAAATGTTTTTGTTTGGGTCTGTAATGCCTTAGAAGCTTCCTAAAAACCTCTCTCAGATAGCTCTATTAGGGTGGGGGATTTTAAACAAGTGGTTTTGCACCTATTTGGCTCCACCTACTGGCTTAACTTGCAATCTCATTACTGATTGGCTGACTTTATTGCCACTCAAAAAATGTAGCCAATTATTTTAAAGTGGAGGGGAAGTTAGATGCCCGTGATGTCATAAGCATCGTTTTTTGGCTGACATTTCTAAAAGAGGAATTTTTATGAGACTGAGATGTTTAGCATGTTTAGCACTTTTTGTATGTTTGTGAATGCGGGTAGACTACCATTATTCAACAAAGACAAGGTAAAAATGGTTTTTCATTCTCTGTCCCCTTTAAAATACATCAGTGTCCTTTGTTTTGCCTCAAAGTGATGTTTTAGTAAGACATGTTTGTTAAAGCTAGTTATATTTATAATTAAACTGAGGCCTAGTCCTGGTTTAAACTAATCTTTATCCGGGAAACCAACCCCAAAAAAATCAAGATCGGCATCAAGATCAGCTTGTGCAAATCACTTGTACAACGTTTCAGTCAATTTTCACTTACAAGTCATTTAGCCGAACATTTCCTGGGAAAATCAAATCAGCTTCTTCATATCCGGCCCCTATCTTTCTCATTTGGACCGGATGTTTTCAATAAACTCATTAAGCAAGCGAGACTTAACCCACCTCAAGGAAGTCTTTAGGTGCATAAACAGGTCTGAATTTGCTTAGGTCTGCAATATAAAACAGAGATCAGGGTACTTCCAAACGTGTACTGCAATATATTTTCAATAACTGCAAGGATGACAACTTGGATAAAACAGAACATACATAACGTAGCAGAATGCTAACCAAAATCGTTTGCATGTCAAATGCATTTATCCAAAGCAACTCTAAGGTATACATTTTGTTATCTGTATATGTTTAGCCTGATAAAGAAGGCTTTAAAATGGAAGATAATTTGATCATGACAACCGTACGCTCTCAACCTTGCGTGGGTGAGATGCTGTCATGTTTTAAATTGATCATACAGTGGACATTCCAGATCAACAAGCAATGGCACGTTACACCTTGTGATTTTAGTAACTGCCTAACCGCCCACTGTTTCTGTTGATGTAAGTGTGCCACACTGATTCATTTTGATAACCAGCTGTTACAAAATATAGACAGTCACCACACTGCAAAAAATGCAGCATGAGATTAAAACTATTTGGCAACTAATCCCAAGTCAAAACTTAAAATAGTAGGTTAAATTGACTTGAAAAACCAAGTTAAAATTGTTTAACTTAATTTGTTTAGTTAAAGTAACATAAATATATAAATATATATATATAATTACATATATTGTATGACTTACATAGAAATATCTATCTATCTATCTATCTATCTATCTATCTCCTCTCCTTCGCTTCTCTCCTTATGAGAGATATGATTGATCTATATATATATATATATATATCTCATAAGGAGAGGAGCGAAAGAGAGGAGAGAAAAGCAGAAAGAGTGAGCCCTATGGGGTGATATTGAGTTTTAGTTATTGGGAATTGGCCCAGGCGTCTGGACATGCTCTGGTTTCACAGGAAGGGCTGTTTATTTCAGTGTCCTACAGACCGCAGTTATGTTATCATGCACACTGCAAACTGATAGCATTGTTATGGAGCTGTTATACTGTTCAGGGCTTCTGTGTACGAGCCAAACGACTGTGTTTAAACACTCTGCAATGCATGAACAAACACGCACTGAGATGTGACCTCTAATACATGACAGGGTGTAAAATCTGACAACAGAATGTGAGTGGCTCCGTCACCTGGTTCATCAGTTCCCATCTCGTTCCATTTATTTGTGAGCTCTTTCTGCTCTGAAACCGGCCTCTATGAAACAGGGTACAATAAAAAATCAAATAACTGCGCTTTTCAATCGCATACGCAAAACACTGATTTACATGTCTACCTTTCGTGCCAGTGGGATTCCTAACTCAGTACACATACTGTTTAAACTCTTCGTAATCCTCTTTTCCCAGGCGGCCTACAAAATACACAAACAATCAGTTATTTATATAGCCACTTAAAAAATTAAGGGGCTAAACAATGCAGTAGAAGAACCATATTTGGCTGTATTAAGAGCCTTTAACATATGCACGTTTAATTTTATTTGAAAAAGGTTCTTAAACTATAAAAGGAAAGAAATACTACATGGGTCTTTTAAGTAACTTTGACTGAATGGTGCTTCTTCTATGGCATCACTGTGAAGGACATTTAGTAGCACCTGTATTTAAAAGTGTACGGTATGTGAGAAAACTCTACAGGGAAAAAGGTGCAAAGACAACGAAAACAAACAGAGATACAGAAAAATAAAGAGATTTTTTCTTTACCTGGGCTTTGCGCATATATGCCAAGGGCTCTTTGGTGTGTTCAGGAGGTGCTCTCGGATGCCCAGGAGGAGGAAGTCTACACCATACGAACACATCCGTAAAAAAAGCATACATGCACAAACATGCATGGATAAACACAGAATTGTATTAGTTTAAGCTCTGTAGCTCTTTAAACATTAAAGAGACATTATTCATAATTTCTTTTAAAAAGAAGACAAGAAGTCATCTAACAAATTTAATTGTAGCCATACATACACTTTGCGGCCAGAAGTGTGTGGACACACCCTGTGGTATTCTAACGTATTAATTCCAGAGACATCTATTAATGAGCAATTCAGAGAATTGTGGGCTTCCAACTTTATAGCAAACGTTTGGGGAGGGCCCTTCTCGGTTACATGACAATGATGCCACTGTGCAAAATGTGAGGTTCATGCGAGTTGGACATGGAAGGACATGATTGACTGGCTTGCAAAAACTTGATCCATAATGTAAGCCAAATATTAATGCCTGAACTCACAGATGATTTTGTGCCTGAAAATCCCTGCAGGGAATGTTAGAATATAATGTGGAATGCTGTTAGGAAGGACTAACTCCCTATGAACAAACATTAGTTTTGCAATTAAAATGCATAAAAAGCACAATGGCAAATGACAATGGCAAATGTTTGGTCACTTAATGTATATTTGCCCCTACAATTTTGAAAACATTGACAAGACAGTCCTTACAATTCATGTCTCCATAAAATACATTTATCAGGACACTTGTACTATAAAACGTTTAAATACTAACCACATTATTAATGTCTATTTCTCTTATTCAGTGATTTATTGTGCATAAAACAATGGACAATGACTAGGGTCTTAAGCTTTAACTGTAAATGTTTTTATTGCTTTGTCTCATCTGTACTGTAACAATGTCTGGCTAAAACTGTGTTATGGAGTTTACCATTAAAGTGATTCGTCTTGAAGATTAGACACTCATGTCAGTATTTGGACCTGGATTGCTTTAGGGTTAATAGATTCACCCTGTCTCTTGTCATTTTGCACATTTTGCTTAAAAAGAGCTCCAGTTCCTGCTGTAAAACTATATAAACATTTAAGGCAAAGGAAGGAACAATCTGGACTCTTTCAGTGCATGTGTCAGAAGTTACATTAATCTTGTTTAAATCTCTTAAATCATTTTCATTGCTGTTCATCTGAGTAATGTAAGAATGATATAAAATACAGTATTATTACAGGCTGGGAATGTGAAAAGACTCTGAGGGACTGAGTTCAATGGAGTAAATGGAAAGAGGACGAAGTTGCAGGACTTCCCAATTAGACCATTATAGATAGTTTAAGGATTTTACATCCCTCAAGTCTCAAGTCTCATTTATTTATATAGCCCTTTCCACTACAACCAAAGTACTGTACATCTAAAAACAAGAAAAACATACAAAAACACAATATACAATAGAGAATCAAGAATTAAAAGAAACAGAATACAAATAAGTTTTCACTATCATATGATGACAAAATAAAAGTAGTCTAAGAAAAAAAAAGTGTAATTGCGAATCTAAATAATATAATAAATGTTCCACTTACATGTGCAATTCTCTGTAAACTGCATTTTGCAATTTTCTCTCCCAACCTAAAAAAGCAAAGAAACACTTTAGTAGCATTAGTAACATCAGCAGCAAACACTGCAATGAATTTATCGCTGGTGCACTCGACTTCATGTGGCACTGCGCATGCGCAGACTCTTCAGCAAATGACATCACAGTACTGCAAGAGTTGTCTTAAATGCTGTGTTATTTGATATTTAAAATATAATTTATATTTTTATAAGACAATCTACAACAGTGGCTCTCAAACTGGGCGCCGGTGCCAGGGGTCCCTGGTTTTATGACATTTTATAAAATACATTAATTTATCATGAATTCTGTGAAATTAAACCTAAAAAAAACATAATGCTACTAACCAAAAGCACCACTTTGTATAATGTAATGTTTTGTTTAATTAAAATGTTAAGTTTTAGAACTTTTTCGTCATAATTTTATTTTTGGGAGGCCGCGAAGGAATGTATCGTACATAAGGGGGCCGCACGCTGAAAAAGTTTGAGAACCACTGATCTACAAGACACATCCTTTTATTGTCCCTCATTAATGCAAATATTTTGTTTGCTGAAAAAAATTGTTGATACAGGAATATTTCTTATTTGCCACAATTTTGTTAATCTTTTCTTAATATTTGAATAATTTTATAAAATCTAAAATTCAAATTAAACGTAAAGTTACTTTCGTTTTGAGTAAAATGATTACTATTTTTACTGCCAAAGATTTCTACAAATATTATACAAATTAATCGATGGTTCCTGCCTTTAAAAAAATAATCAAATATATCTGTGTGCTCTCGCGATACTGTGATGTCATATGTCGTTCGAGCGCCGCGCTGCATGAGGTCGAACAAGCCAGAAAGTGACGTCATACCTGACTCTTTTAACAATCTTCGCACGTCATCTTTAAGTGATTCAAGTTTTACCTCCGGTCTGTGCAAACATTCCTGATGAAACACATGTTTAATAGCTACACACGTATTTAATATGGATGCATCACAAACAACAGTGACCGTATTTGGTGTTGCACACGCTGCGGTGTCGGTTTGCTGTAGCCACTTACTTTTGCCTGTTTCTCCAGCTGAGAGTGTAAATGTGTCCCTTTCAGTCGTTGCACTATTTGCGCGATACTGGCCGACAGCTCCGCAGCCTCGTCCATCACTGTCAGACCTCAATGTTCATTAATCGACTTGATGTAAAGTGGTCATCTGTTAGCGCAGCATCACTGCTGTATCCATGCAAACGACAACAAACCCTTCAGGAAACACGAGCCCGGACACAAGGTTCCTACAGTGCGACGATTTGGGTTGTTTGTATTTGAGTTTATGTTCAATTTTACATTCCTGACAAAAAAATTCAACTTAATTGACATTCTACAAGACACTTGCATTTATTGTCACTCATTAGTATAAAAACAAATAAAAAATCTGCCTTTTTTATAGTTACCTTTTTAGGCTACTATTGAAATATTATATAAAATGACAACAAAATCAAACAGTTAGCCAACACCCCTTATGAAAATTAACATGGTTAGGTTATAGTAAAAATATAGTCATATATTGTGCATGTTCTTAATGGAACCTAAGATCATTTCTGGAGATGGTTTCAGTCTATAAACAAATGTTGCAAAATAGCACCAAAAGTGGTTCTTGGCTCGTAATCATAGAGGAACCAAGTGCCATTTAGCACAGATGAAGTACCTGTGTAGCACTGGTGTTGAATCATATTGTGTTATGTAGAACCATATGTGGTACTATAGTGTTGCTATGACCCCCGTATGGTTCATCATAGGTGCTTCATGTGCTATATAGCACTAAAAATGGTTCCTCTATGATTACGAGGCAAGAACCAATTTAGTGCTATTTAGCACCATTTGTTCTCACTTTGTTGCACAATTACAATTTAAAAGTAATAGATTAGTTGTCCAGACAAGAATCAAGTTAAATTCACTAGACATCACTGCAAGTTATGCAACAAACACATTCAACTTTCCTTCCATGAAAATAAATTAATTTTGATTAAAATCAAGATTACCTCCATGTTATGATGCAATGTTCTCATACCGTATCTCTCTTGCCAAATTCATAATCGTGATGAACTATTATACATGAATGATACAAAAAAAACAGACATGTCTGACTTTCATTTTTTTTCAGCCTCTGGGTAAAATGTGTTGCACAATATGTGATCAGATGTGCATAATATGCAGCTGTATTATTATGGTTATTTTATTGTTTTAGAGTAAAGTTTCAGTGTTTTTGTCAGAACAAGTGCAAGAAGTCACATGATTCACATTTATTCAACAAAGGGCCCAAAGAAAATATGTACTTTTTAAATATAGGGTTTCACACACACGTTAAAAACAGTAATTGGGTTTGACGTTAATAAGTGACATAAATGTTTAAAAGCATATTGTAGGCTAAGTGTGCAGGTCATTTTCCGGATGTTTCTCTTTCTCTTTAAAGCTATACAGAGTGTTCAGGCTGTTTAAATGTGTGAGATCCCTGAGTGCTTTGTTCAGTGAGCGGTCAATAAACAATCCTAAAAAGGCCCTCACTCGCTCTCTTTCCTTCAGGATAAACTTATAAAGTTAGGATAGTAAAAGACTAAAGAGTTTCTAAAAGTTCTCAAACAACCTGACTTGTAAAATAATATCAATTTAGAAAGTCGTAAATCCAGTCTGTAGTGAAGTCATAGTTTGTCAGTTATGTGTATGTTAAAGAGGGTGAGAGAGAAGACAAGGCGGGGTCTGTGAATCTGTGTACGAAAGAGATCACTGATCAAGTGCATTACTTCACAACTCAGGAGGCTCACAAGGCTTCAGGATATAGTACTGCATATATAAGTATTCATTTTGTTCTAAAAAATATATATTTTTATTTTAAAAAACTTCAAACAGTTTTGTTTGTTCTGAACATATGTCATTATGATTTAAGATCAAATTCTGTATTTTATTGGAGAGAGAGCATATAGTGTATAATGGCACAGCAAGTGTTGCTTTACTTTGACTTGCAAGAAATGAAAGGTAATTCTGTGTAGACATCTATATATGGTAGAGGAAAAGAGAGAAGCTATCAGAAATAACACAGAAAACATGGAGACATACACAATCCAGGATATGCTTATCAATTCCACTGATATTTATAAATTATTGTGTGGATTGGGAATCGGTAATGCATCGGACTGCAAGAATGACAGTGACGCAAGATCTGAACCAAAAGGTAAAACATATTTTTATTCATTTCTTATGGCCTCTTTGGTTTTACCTGTCTTTACATACATACAGCTCTGTGTAGAAAATTTCAGGTAACACTTTATGTAACTTCATTAGCTAACATGAATTAACAATAAACAAACTTCACTGAAAATAATGGTCAAAGTATGATACCAATATATTTTTGAAATACTAATCTGGGTACTGAGGTACTTAAAACTCTTTAGGTACAAAAGTGTACTTTTTGAAAGGGTACAGCGACAGCTACATATTTTGACCATTTTTTCTGACTTTTTTATTTATTAACCTTACTGATACATATGTTAAAACTAAAGTTGTAACTACTTTTTAAAGTTGTACTACATTTACTGTTAACACCAGTAAATGAACAAACAATGAAAATGTGTAGCTACTGACATCCCAGGTAAAAAAAAGTAGTACACTTCCATAGTGTACTTAAATTGCTTTATTTTGCACACTAATTTTTTACTTAATATATCTAAAAATTCATCTTTAGTACTTCTTAAGATGTTGTTAAGATGATCTAAGTCTACTTATTTGTGCTATTTTGAGATGAACTTTTAACATACTATCTCTGTATTAAAAAATGTATTTAGTTCACACTAAACTTGAACTCAACTTTTATACAAAGTGGTACCTAAATAAATTTTTAGCACATTTTAGTTCATATTTATGGTGTCTCAAAATAGCAAAGTGAAGTACACACAGATGATCTTAAGAACATCTTAAGAAATCATAAAGATGATTTTTTTAATATTAAGTACAAAAATAAAGCACTTTAAGTACACTATGGAAGTGTACAAATTTTTCACCTGGGATTAACTAACAATACGACTTATTGACTTAATGTTACCAAATGAGACCTTATTTTAAAGTACCACAGAAATGATATTTACTGTTTAATAATTATTTTCTTTCTTCTCTTTAAATCTCAGATATGAACCACACGGTACGGATTGTACTGTATGTTATCATTTTCCTGTTGAGTTTCATAGGGAATAGTCTCATTATCACAGTGCTGGTGCGTAACAGGAGAATGAGGACGGTCACCAATCTGTTCCTGCTGTCTCTGGCCATCAGTGATCTTATGCTGTGTCTCTTCTGCATGCCCTTCACTCTCATCCCCAACATCATGAAAGACTTCATCTTTGGCAAAGGCATGTGTAAAGTGGCCACGTATTTCATGGGTGAGTCAAATTCATGTTGTAGTATGGGATTTTTCTGCATCTGTCAAGTAGAATAGTTCAGTGTGTGTCCATCCCACTTAAAAACAATGTATATTTACACCAAAAGTCACAGTTATTGTTTAAAAGCCTACTTAATTTAAAGGTAGGCCTATACAGTATAGTTCACCCAAAAAATCTGGGATCATTAACTAACCCTCAACCTGTAAAAACATCTTTGGTCTTCTGAACAAAGATGAAGATATTTTGAAAATTTTTAATAACCAAACAGATGTGAGGCACTATTCACTTTCATAGTCTTGTTTTTACTTGTCTACTTTTTCCCTACTATAGAAGTCGATGGTGCCCCAGATCTTGGTTACAATTTAAAAAATAAAATGTCATTCAGCAGAACAAAGAAATGTAGAAAAGTTTATACTTAAGTGTGAGTAAATGATGACAGAATTTCAAAATTTTGGTGAATTGTCCTCCATTTAATGGCATTACCTATCCTAAAAAGCAAATTCTACAATCTTTTTTATATTGTTAAAGGTCATTTTTAGATGGCACTTACCTAACACTAATGATATCATTGTGGCCAAAACTGTTTTGTAAGGCAACCATATTATTCAGACCTTGTTTAAAGAAATATTCAATAATGCGATTAGACTCTGTGTGCACTAAAATCTCTGTACGGACATGTTGTACAGACAGTTTATGATAAAAAGATAAAAGTGAAAGTTTATGAACTAAAAACTTAGTGCTATGCATTTAGTTTCATGAAAGTGGGTATAGTTAGCAAATAGCAAATAGCCAAGAGAAGCAAAACTACACTGCAAAAAATTACTTTTTTTCTTAGTATTTTTGTCTTGTTTTCAGTAGAAATATCTAAAAATTCTTAAATCAAGATGTATTTTCTTGATGAGCAAAATGACCGAAGAAAATAAGTCTAGTTTTTAGAAAAAAACTATAAAATTGAAGTGAATTTGTGCTTAAAACAACCAAAATTATCTTCCAATAGGGTGAGAAAATTTTGCTTAAATTAAGTGTTTAAGAAAAAAGAAAACTTATTTTTAGATTTTTTTTTCTTACCCCATTGGCAGATATTTTTGCTTGTTTTATGCACAAGCTCACTTAAGTTGTAGACTTATATGTAGATCTTAATTTAAGAATTCTTAGATATTTTTACTGAAAACAAGACAAAAATGCTAAGTAAGAAAGTCATTTTTTGCAGTGTAGATGCTAAAAAGTGAAAGTTGGATTAACTAAAAAATTTACATCAATTAGTAACAACTACAATATTTAAATTTGTTCAACAGAATTTTTCTAACTTTCAGTGAAAAAAATTAAGTTGAAAAAGCTTAATTTTGTATGTGTTACCAAGTAATTCCAAAAATTTTAACCTTTAATTTTCTTGAAGTAAAAATGTAAGTTGACAAAGTTTTTTTTTTTAAGTGTTACCAATTGAAATAAAATTGTTTAAGCAGATCCAACTTTCACTTTTTACAGTGTAATGTCCCCACTACATTCCTTGTCTGCATTTTATATTAGGGGACAAAAGTTCAGAACAGGTTGTCTATGCTTGTTTGAAGACCACACTGCAGTGTTTTATTTTGTTTTATGCCCCACATTTACAGTAACATGAACAATTTATATCCATGTTGAATTTATTGTACAGTTGCAATTGTGCAGTTTAAACAATTTAGTAATGAGACAATGTCATTGTGTAATTTCTCAATGTGTGATGTGTCAACTTGTTTTTATGTGTTTGCATTGTGTTATTCTGTTATACGTTACAGGCCATGATAAAGCTGAATTAATTTACAGCCTCTCTGTGTATATCTTAACATTCAGACTAAACATATTGTGCTTGCTGTTGGTTATTCAAAAGAGCTTGGTGTCTTACTGGTTACAAAGGATGCAGTGTTGCGGCAATAAAGTGCCAAAATCCATTAACTATACAAACAATTCATACCTGTGTTATCATGGCTAAGAGTTAGTTTGTTATGAAGTGTTTCTGTCTCTGTAAGTGGAGGCAGATGTTTCCATGTTTCGGTTTACTGTTGTTTACATACACTTATATAGGTATTAGCCAATATTTATTTCTGCACAATGTACAATTTTGTTCTTTGTGTACGATACGCAGGCATTTCGGTAAGCGTGTCCACATTCAACCTTGTGGCCATCTCTTTGGAACGCTACAGTGCCATCTGCAAACCGTTTGCTTCTCGCACCTGGCAGACAAAGTCGCACGCAGCGAAAGTCATCACAGCTACTTGGGTCGTATCTTTTCTGCTCATGTTACCTTATCCGATAGGAAGCACGCTGGTGCCTTTCATACGCAGTAACAACAGCACTGGCAACATGTGCCGATTGGTTTGGCCAAGTGATGTCATGCAGACCTGGTAAGATTTTTAAGACTGAATGACTTTTTTATTCTGAGGAATAAACGGATGTAGAAATATTACAATTCTGTCATTATTTATGTTTAACTTGTAATGCTATGTTGTAATGTTATTCCTTTAAATATTTGAACAAACAAAGCTAGTTTACTTTATTCAGAATGTCATCGCAAAACATTGATTCCAATACTGGGGATGTTTGCGCTTGTCTTGTTTGACCACTGACCTTTCTAAAACTTCTTAGGAGCGTTTTACTTTTGCTGATTCTCTTCCTTGTTCCTGGAATCATAATGATGACAGCGTATGGCCTCACTTCACTCGAACTCTACAAGGGAATCAAATTCGAAATGGCCAATAGGAAGTCAAACAGAGGTATCCTAGACTTTCTAATCATTCCATTCATGGGATTTTAGTGCCACATAAAAAGAAAAATCGGTAACACTTTACTTGAAGGGGTGTTCATAAGACTGTCATGACACCTTCATAATCATTACATGACACGTGCTATGAACATAAAGGAGATTTTATGCACAATTATGACAACTGTCATTAAGTGTCATTCGTTTGTCATTTTTAATGCAAAGATGACATTGTTTGAGATGTCTTTGTTATGACAGCTTGACATTAACAAATACATCATAAGATGACATTTTTTGAGATGCCTTTGTTATGACAACTTATTACACGGCTCTCTGGAATGCTTGATTCTGATTGGTCAGTTGAGACATTTGCAGGTTCGTTCTTTTCAAATAATAACCGCTCCAAAGTAATAGCCGGTACTACTTGTACGAGTAAAATCGCTCCGCGCCAATAAAGATCAATAAAGATTACTGTTTGGCGCCATCTTGTGACAAACACTGGACAACCACGACAAGATACAGACAGCTTACTGAGACTGAACTTGACAAAATAGAGCATGACAGCTACGAAGCCAACACACAAAAAAATACAGAATGGGCATTAAAACTTCTCTAAGACTGGCTAAAAGAGAAAAAATGGAGACAGACAAGTATGAAGCAGAGGATCTTAATAAGGTATTACGATCATTTTATGCATCTGTGCAAAGTTTCGCGGAAGGATAAAAATGTTAATTTAAAACAAATATGCCAATAAAATGTTTCAAATTCATATTCATGTCCGGTTTTTTTCTTATGTGACAAGTAGCCGTGTAATAAGCGGGCGTCGGGTCCTGATCACACTGTCGGGGCTTATTTCCCGATAACTACCGGCTGCCTCTACATTATCCCTTACATAACTGACCACTTTTTACCAGTGATACAAATTAAATTTGTCAGTAAAATGTCATTAAGTGTTAATACTCTGTCAATAGTTTTATAACAGCATCATGAATATTTTTCTTGACCTACAGGGGTACCAATATCATTTGTCATTAAAATGTCATTAAAGGACAAGTTTGGTATTTTACACTTAAAGCCCTGTTTTCAGATAGTGTATGATGAAATATAACAGTTTTGACTGAAATTTGGACATAAGATGCTGGCCCGAGAATTTTCGGGTGTTTGTTGTATCACCCTACCTCTACAATGGCTGCAAAGGTGCACTGGAACAATCATTCCTAAAATGCATTAAACTTTTGTTTACAAAGACGTGAAACTCACCGAGTGGTCAGGGGTGTTCACTGATATGCTCACACAAAAATCGCTGCAAAAGATGCTTTCCAACAGCTGTTTTATCTTAGTTTTTGTCCAACTCCATTGATTTGTATTAGATGTGCTGTGTGGTACGGTATTACTCTGCACCGGGAATTTTGTTTATATTCTTGCAATTGGCAAAGGTGGATTATCGCCACCAACTGGGCTGGAGTGTTTATTATTCAAGCTCTCAATGGAAGAATGTACGGGTGTGAGGCTTTTGGGAAAATAAGTCCACAAGTTTACAACGAATGGTAAAACACCTGTTGGAAAGCATCTTTTGCAGCGATTTTTGTGTGAGCATATCAGTGAACACCCCTGACCAAAGAGTTTCACGTCTTTGTAAACGAAAGTTTAATGCATTTTAGGAAGGATTGTTCCAGTGCACATGTGCAGCCATTGTAGAGGTGGCAGGTGATACAACAAAAACAGGGCTTTAAGTGTAAAATACCGAACTTGTCCTTTAAGTGTTACTACTCTGTCAAATAGTTTTATAACAGCGTCATGAATATTTTTCTTGACCTCAACTACAGTGATACAAATATAATTTGTCATAAACATGTCATTAAGTGTTAATACTCTGTCAAATAGTTTTATAACAGCATCATGAATATTTTTCAGTTCATTATTTTTTAAGGTTCCTCTAGGTGTTTAAGAAATAAAATCAATCATCCAATAATAATAATAATTTATTGCATTTGGAAACCCATTTACCTAAAATTAAAACAGAACAATAATGGGTTAAACCATACAGCGTTGGGTCCATATCACCGGAAACCAGTTAATTATCAAATGGTTTTTTTCTTCTACATCAGAAAATTTTACAACCAAAATTATGTATCTATAGTCACGTAGTTTTTTTATTCTTTTTCGTGATACTGTCACGAACTTCCGCGTTTTTTCGTGATTGTATCACGAATTTCTGTTTATGTGTCATTGTCACGTATTGGTTACTCAACTGCTTTTTCCTATTTTTAAACCATTGTCGGTTCGGTTTAGGGTTAGATTTGGTGTTTGCGTTAGGAAGTCACTTTAAGTATTGGTTTATACTATTTTTTCGGATCGATTTTTTACATTTTCTGATTTTTAAACCATTGTCGCCTGGTGTTAGGGTTATAGTGGGGTTTGGGTAAGGATGTCATTTTATGTAAATCTAACCCTAAACCGAAGTGACAATGGTAAAAAAAATAGGACAAAACAGTTGAGTAACCAATACGTGACAATGACACATAAACAGAAATTTGTGTTATGTTCACGAAAAAACGTGGAAATTTGTGACAGTATCACAAATAAAAAAATAACGTGACTATAGGTACGTAATTTCGTGAGACTGGGCTGGTATTGTGTACATAGCTTAAGTTAAGTATAATGTTTTGATGTGTCTGTTGCATTATGTAAGTTATTTAAAATTACTTGACATAGTATTAACAATTGTGTAATTAACTAATGACAAGTTCAATTTGTACCACTGTAGTTGAGGTCAAGAAAAATATTCATGATGCTGTTATAAAACTATTTGACAGAGTATTAACACTTAATGACATTTAAATTACAATTTAATGTTATGTCAACCCATTAAGCTAGGTAGTTCCTTAAGTTTGATAATCATGCCATGTCATGTTTATGACAAGTTATGATGTATTGTTTTATGTCAAATTGTCATAACAAAGACATCTCAAACAATGTCACATATGAATTAAAAATGACATAATTGAACAAATGACACTTAATGACAGTCATAAATGTGCATAAAATCTTCTTAATGTTCATGACACGTGTCATGTCAGTCTTATGCACACCCCTTTAAGTAAAGTGTTACACAAAAATCTTTCAAAGTTATAAGGAGGATACACTCAAAAAAATGCGGGGTTATTTTCAAAAGCACAGCTGTTGGGTTAAACCCAGAAAATATTTATATTTGACCCAACAAATGGGTTAAAACAACTCGACATATAGGTTAAATTACAACCCAATCAACTTTGCTTGTCCCTTTTGACCTAACACTGGGTTGAAAATAACCCTGCATAAGTTACTTTAAAGCATGGATTAAAAACAGTTTTTTTGACTATAACGGTTTAATCGTATTGTTAGATTGTTAAAACAATTACGACCTTTATGAAATAACACTTAATTTTTTTGCATACTAGAGAAAGAATACAGCACCGCTAGCCTGAGACATGGCGACAGTGATGGCTGCTACTTCCAGGCATCAAAGAGGAAGCGTTCGGATGCCTCGAACCCCAGCCCGAGCAATTCAAAAATCAAAATCGGTAGGGTTTGCAGCAACAGCTCTACGGCAAACCTCATGGCCAAAAAGCGTGTCATACGCATGCTGCTGGTGATCGTAGGGCTTTTCTTCCTCTGCTGGACGCCCATCTTCGTCGTCAACGCCTGGCGGGCGTTCGACAGACGTTCAGCCGATCGTCTTCTCTCCGGAGCGCCGATATCCTTCATCCATTTGCTGTCCTACACCTCTGCTTGCGTCAACCCCATAGTCTACTGTTTTATGAATAAGAGATTTAGACAAGGTGTGTTGGCGACTTTCAATTGCTGTAGGGCTGAACCGGATGATATGAGCAGAGGCAGCAGCCGACGAAGTGTCGCAGGGGCCGGAACGCTATTTGGAACCGGAGGTGGCGGCGGCAGGACCGGACAGGCTGATGGAACCTGTGGAACGCTTACAAGGCTAACCGATAGTAGTAGTCGAGGGTCTGCACAAGCATGAAGAAAACAATGGATAATGACTTTAACATTGCACCCTGAAAACACTTACCAAGAACTAGGACAAGAAGAATAGGATCTCAGTAACAAAACATGAATGAGAAATGTGACAAATACTCTTGCCAAACAGTCTAAAGTCATCAGTTTTAAGCTTAACAAATGACTGATTGATGCTGATTGAATATATACTGCTGATGACAAATGAGAAGTCCAACAAGGAGACGATGGCTGCCAAAAGCACTGAAATGCTGACAGAATCCAGTGCTCAATGTTATAGACATGTCGGAATTAAATAAACAGCGACATCAAATGAAACCGGACCGCTGCCATGAGAGAGGCTTCAGTACCCATTAGGGCTTTGAATTATAAACGTTGGGTTTTACAATATGACTTAAGATTTTATGGCTCGTCTTGTCTCGACCATTTTCTGGCCCACCTACCATTCGCTGTGAGAGCCGAATCTCTTTGGTCGTCTTAAATTTTACGCTTAACTTGAGTGTGAAACAGACAAAACTATTGTCATTTACTCACCCTCATGTTCTTACAAGCCCAAATGACTTACTTTCTTCTGTTGAACAAAAAAGGAGATGTTACGCAG
The DNA here is from genome assembly GCF_030506205.2 of Paramisgurnus dabryanus. Taxonomy (NCBI): domain Eukaryota; kingdom Metazoa; phylum Chordata; class Actinopteri; order Cypriniformes; family Cobitidae; genus Paramisgurnus; species Paramisgurnus dabryanus. The sequence goes on from NC_133338.1 coordinate 43,871,808, forward strand.
AATGTAAGACTCAGTTTACATTTATTTTATGGAGTGAAAAGGGGGGGGGGTTCAACTTGTGCTACATTAAAGAATGAAGTCATATATTCTCCTTTTTAAGTTAACTATCCATGTAAGTGTGTGTGATTGCTTGTTTGATCTGTAAAAGCAATCTTGTCAGCATCCGAGCTATGTCAGTGCTGCATTAACCGTTTTCTAGGTAAGCACAGAGTAATTTCGTTATCTTGTGTGTTAGTCCAAACATACTGTTTGTACACTGTGTCTAGAGTCTATCCTTATCACAGCATGAGATTTTTCACACCTGTTGCTCACTTCAAAGGGACTACCCAAGGCTGCTTCACACATCTGGACTATTTTCACCAAAGTACAAGTGGTTATACAATGACTATTGTGTTTGTTAATAACTTTCATACGTCTTCGTTTTTTATTAACTTTATTGTATGTGAGATGAACAATTTCCTTTTTAATTTATCAGCACACTCATAAATGAATCTTGCACGTTTCCTGGCACACATATTTGTCTATACTCACTGAAAGTGAAAGATAAAGGGGCAGTTTCCTGGACATTGTTTAGATTAGGCCAGGCCAATGATTTAGTGATATATATATAAATAGTTTTTACAAACATGTATTACAAAAAACATTACAAGTGTGCCTCTTGAGGCAAGACAATGGCACTGATATATTTAAGGATATGTCAGCAAGCTGTTTTTAGCTCAAACAAGAATTCTAGACTCAAGTCCTTTCCAGGAAACCGCCCCTAAAAATTGGATTAACCTAAAAATATTACTTCAATTGGTACCATCTAAAACCTTAATTTTTTCACTTTGAGTGTAACTTTTTTTAAGGTGTTTTCAATTGAAGTAGTTTTTTAAGCAGATCAAACTTTCACTTTTTACAGTGTAAATTGTAAAATCTCTTGGTATAGACATTTAAATAAGATTTTGCACAGTGTAAAATATTGAATATACATAATATTGTTCAAATATTGCAAATTTAATGGATTCATAACCAATTAAATACAGATGGTAATATATGGAGATTCAGTGCCTATTAATTGACTATATAGCAGCTAATACATTATTATTTAAGGACAACTTTGACTGTGGATAAACGCACATACAATATTGTGCGTCAAAGTATTTTCATTTCTGTTTCAGAATTGGTAACATTTTTATTTTACATTCATATGAAGAGTTTGGTTCCAAAACACAATAAATCCATTTTGACTAATTTCGGTAAAAATGTGTTTTCTATACCAAGAAAGTGCCAAGATGAAAACCACTATTTTCTTTTACAAACTCTCACATAGCATCTTTAGGTTATAATAACATAAAAAATTCAAATACATAATTATATTTTCAAAGATTTATTATAAAAACTGATGATTTTTTTCTGCAAAATGCAATAAATCCAAGTTTTTTTCAAAATGCTATAAATCTATTAAATCAATATATAAATGTGCATTCATCTTTGCCATGTTATTTTCATTTAGTTGACTAGTGGTATCACTGATAAAAAAAGTAAACATTAATGGCATTAATCAAAACACTTACTTTGTCATATTAATATCACTGTCATTGCTGCTGTCATCCTTGGGACGTCGTCACTAAACTTTTTTGACAGCGATCAGCTGTAAATTTTTTTGGTCCTGCTCGATTTTCATTGACTTTGAGTAAAATAATGGAAAGTTTTTCATAAGATCCCTTGGGGTCAATGTGTTAGCATGAATGAAGCTTGATGCTGTCGTGTGAGAACAAGCAACAGCCGGCATTTTTTCTCCGCCCGAGTGCCTCGCACGTAAATTTTTAGATTTTGATTACTTACGTTTTTTCCCGACACAGAAAACCACCACCAGTTTATCAATGCAATCAAAAATACTGTTTTGTTTCTGTTTGTTTGTTGATCTGGAAGTACAATTAGGGTTGTGTGTGTATTCAAAGCACTGCCGTTATTGTTTACAATGTGCGGAATGGTGCGCTGTGATTTGTTGAGCGGATTTATTGCATTCTGCAGAGGAGGACGACTCGAGTTTGTCGCGGTTTGGAAAAAAGGGAGAAAAGATGACAGATAACAGAATAACACGGCGAATATCAGATTTTGCATAAAACGAAGAACTGACTTTTTAATACGGACCTGATACAATACTGATTTTGGCCGTAACTATTTTTTTAAAAATGGCATTTATCGCGTACATTTAAAAAAAGTGTACATTTTTTAAACTATCCTCACCTAAACACTTCTATATGATTTATACCAGTAGCATAAAGTGGAAGTAATTAAATGGTTAAAAACTAGGTGCTGGTCTCAGGAGATTAAATGGATTCTACACTGTAAAAATTTGTTGTTGCACAATTTTTTTTAAAAAGTTTAATCAATTTAAAATTAAAATTCATTTCAACATTTTTGAATAGTGATGAGTTGTTACAAATGATTAAAAATAAAGTTAAAAAATAGTAAGTTGAAATGACTTTTTTAAGTAATACATAGAATTTTTTACAGTGTACTAGGAGACTTATGTATTTCTTATGCAGTGCATTTAAAGGAAATGATGCTTAATATGTCCTTTTCATATGTGACCCCTGTCTGTGAAAACCCAGCTAAGACATTTTTTTGTGATTTAATTTTTCCTACATAAAATCATTTAACATATAAAGAACATTTTGTAAAAATACAACCTTGATATCTTTTTACTGAGTAAGGCCATGCAAAGATTGGAATCAAACTTTGATTCTCCTAATCTACATAGATTATGAGCCTGGATTTCACAGGCAGTGTCACAAAAAATATAAATGCATCCGAAATGTAAGAGAACAAAACCTCACTTATACTGGATGTTATGCCAATATTGCAGTTTTATTTAATGACATGGAACTGAGCAGGTGCGATATGTACAAAAAAACAAATGAAACCAATGTTTACAAAAATGTCACATTAGGGCAAACTAACATCAGCCGCCCGTAAATGAGTGAGACTGCTACCGTACTGATACCTCTGAACTAGATCAACAGACCAAGAAAGATGAAGAGAGAGAGCGTAAAGGAAACAAAAACAGGCCGAAAGGAAGTGGTGGGGGATGAACTGTACACATAAAGCCCAGCATCAAACATCAGGATCAATCTTTACATGAAAAATGAAACGTTTCATTCTGTAAGCAACAAATCTATGTACTTTTTTCTATAAGTGCAATATGAGTAAAGAGAAACAGGTGAAACCTTTCTAAACCTTGTCCTATACGGATAACAACTCTGTACCACAGATTTTTGATTAACAGATTATGTTTATGGACATTATGCTACAACATTATGACCGATTTAAAAACTTAAACTGTACAGAAATATGAAAAAATGATCAACTGTGGCAGCAAACGAAAGTCTTGCGGTAACCAGTGTGTATTTTTACGGTTTGCTAACATTTATTTTTCCATCCTCTATTCTTCTATGATCATTGATGAAAAGCTGCCTCTCACGCGGTGTTTGATAAGCAGTGCATGAAAATGTAAGACATTTGGCATATCAGAAGACAAGATAATAATAACCTACATTGATCAGAGCTCTTGAAAAAAAGTATGCTTTTGGAAGATCAGAGCAAAGTTAAACAGAAATATAAAAACCAACAGATATACAGTATTGACACAAGCTGACTCTAAAAAAAACAATTGTCACACACTTGGAAATATAAAAGGGATTATTGTTCAGTGAATTTTGCAATTAAATGTGTTTTAAGGCTTGGCACAAGACCCCACATGAATCAAACATGACCTGTGTTTAACATCTTTAGATGATTTATAATTGACTAAAATGAGAAGTAATGCAAATGTGTGCATTTTGTTACGCGTCATCCAATAAATACAGTTTCATATATATGGCATAACAAATCCTTCTAAAGCTCAACACCTTATAAACAAAAACAAACTGTAAAAAAACAGTAAGATTGTCAATTGATTTCTTTCAGAGAGCAACATAATGCACTTTACCACAGTAACATTACAGTAAGTGAAGGGGGAGAGCTTAGCAAATCCACAATGTAAACACAACAGTGGACAGAGACTGTGATGAAACAATTCACAAATGTTCATATTAATGTCTAAATGATGATGGATTGCAGTATGCCAACAAAAACATTGATAATATCAAACTGGATTAACGGTCATATGAGACGAAATGCTTACTTTTGCTTGAGTAGGAAATGTTTCAACAATGCGGTCTCATTTAAAGGCCGACTGACTTAACGCACTTGATTTTTTCATTTTGTTGGTTGGTGACTTCTCTTCCCAGTGTCGCGAATTTAAGATATGTGTTCGGAGTGTCATGTGTGTTGCTCGTCATTTAAAAAAATGTGTTCGGTGCGTCATATGAATGAACCGTGCATCTTGTCAAAATAAGTGCCTGCTGCACAGGCGTCGAAACAGTTTATGATAAAAGAGACGCTCACGTTCACAAAATACTCGCAAGACACTAAGAGGCTGTTTACACTTGGCATTAACATGCGTTTTCGTCAATGGGATCACAAGTGGACGACGTTAATGCCAGGTGTAAACGGTGTTCAAAACGTTTTGAACGCGTCCACTTTCGACCACTTTCAACCACATCCAGAGGTAGTCGAAACCACTTTTGATCGGATCGCTTTGGAGTTGCGGAACGCAAATGTGGTTGAAATGTGTTCGAACAGCCACACGTGACCGCCTTCTCTCCGCCCATTTATCTAATCTGAGGTATTAAACACAAGTTTTACGTCTTTTTTTGACTTCTGGTGTGAACATACGGTGAACAGCGCTATTTTTAGCCTTTCATTCGTAAAAGTACTGCGGATGTTCTCCGTAGTTTCGCTTTGAAAGCGTGAAAGTTGCGCGATCCTATTTCATCAATTGCGCTGAAAATTCAGAGAAAGCTCCAACATATACAGATACAAAACACTGTGCAGCATGTATACTTGCTAAACAAGCACCGGACTCCGACATAATATTAGTTTGCCCATATAAACTCATAATTACTCCCGCTCGCGTTTGAATGACAGCAAAGAGACTCGCCCACCGTCTCACGGACCACCCCCTCACAGTATTCAGGACAGAAGCGGTCGAAAGTGGACAAAAGAGATGGATTTAAATACCAGGTGTAAACGAAATGTGTCTCTCTCGTCCACTTGTGATCCGATCGATGAAAACACATCTTAATACCAAGTGTAAACAGCCCCTAAGTTAACACTAAGCTCTGAATACACATGAGATTAAGCGAGTATCTGGCAAACACAAGCATTACTTTTATCATAAACCCTTTAGACGCGTGTGCACGAGGCACTTATTTTAACAAGACGCATGATGCATATAGTTCACATGATGCGCCGGACACATATTTTGAAATGATGAACCACACACATGATGGGCTAAATACATGTTGTGACGAGCTTCACATCGTGCGCCCTCGAAAAAGAAGTCACCGGCCGCCACTGTTGGTAAAATCAATCAAATCAAACAATACAGTACCAAATTGTACGGTACCAATTATGATGCCTTCTGTGGGTATTGTGTTCAACACACACTTTAAAACATGCTAGGTTATTTTTAACCCAGCGTAGGCTCAAAAAGTGGCGAGCCCATCTGTTGGTTTGTAATTTAACCCTTGCTGGGTTGTTTCAATCCATTGTTGGGTCAAAGCTAAAATTTGAGTGGAAAATAACTCAGCATTTCTAAGAGTGCAGGTGACGAATAAAAAACACTAAAAAATGCTGGGCTATTTTCAGAAGGAGACACACTGTAAAACATAAAATAATTAACTTAAAAAAAGTGTACTCAAGTAAAAATATAAGGTGAAAAAATTAAAAAATTTACTTCAGTTTAACCTAAAATACTTAAATATAAAATATACTTTGAGGTAACCCATTGAATATTTTAATATATTTTGATCCAATATATATATATATTTTGTATATTCCAACTTTTACTTTTTACAATGCAAAGCTAGCCTTTAGGTTAAATGAAACCCGATTTTTTATATTTAACACAACAATGGGTTGAACCTCGTTGAGTTGGAAATAGCCCAGCATTTTTAAAGTGTAACAAAAAACACAATTTTTGCACAGTTTCACTTCCATCTTTCCCCAAATAAATGTGTATGTTTGTCTGAAACTGAATTGCAAGCATAAAGTGAAATGGAAGATGGCTATGGTCTGTTGCACAAATAATTACGGTAAACCAAGTGCAAAAGTTTTCAAGGTATCTTCATTATTTCAGAACCTCAAAAAACCTCATGGAAGAGATTTGCAGCCTTGGATAGACTGAAGACATTTTTAGCAGGATGATATTCAAAAGTAAAATTTAGTGGAGGCAACAAGTGAACTTTTTTTTTGCAGTGACATTCAAGTTACAGTTTTTCCCGAAATATACTACATTTTATTTTACAATGCTGGAGTATTGCCTTTTTTGACGAGTTTCCTACGTACACTACACTATAGATTTTCCAAACGAGGAAGACCACGGAAGATGTCTGATTAAATTAGCATGGATAAGTGTAAAACAGAGAGAATATGACTCCAGTCGAGCAAGCTGGTCTTCATGACCACATACACTGTGGATCAGGCTGGTGAAAATCAGTGGCTTTTCCACAGACCAACACACACAAAGTGACCTATACAGTATTGCTGTATTCAAATATTACATCTTTGAAAGAGACACACACACTTAAAGGCCATTGACTTTCATGTTTATAGTCCCACGATGTCCATGTACTATCAGGACATTAACATACAAGGTTAAGACAACATCGGACGAAAAACACCTGTTCAACTAAACAAACTGACGAGGAACATCAAAGACATAACTGGGTTAAGAGACAGACAACACACACACACAGAAAAAAAAACGAAAGTGGGTTTGCTTATTTTTTTCCATTTTTGTTTTTTTTATAAATTCAAAAGTTAAATTACTGTACAAAAGAAAGTCACAAAACACTATTAGTGCTGGTTTATGAGTTAATTACAGCTAGTTATTTTTTGTCATTAATACTAGTCTACTAGTTGGTGAGACACACCAAGGCCACAATAAACAAATTAAATGACCAACGGAGTAAAGCTTCCTGCTTTTGGTGTACGAGAGGCTCGGCATATTTTTCAATTATTAAAAACCAAGACAACAATGCAATATAATATCTTTGGGTATGTTCATCATTTCTATCACACGTTTGAATCAAAATGAAACATTAAAGTTCAGGGAACATAGTTTAAATATCAAAAATCGCATGTAAAATGTTCAAAATGCAAGGCTTGGTTTCTCAGGTCATGTTTGTCAACTCTTTTTAAGGGCTGAAATGAACCAGGAACCGTTGTTTACAGTAAGGCCACATCTAATGGTTGAGCACGTCTTTAAATTATTCATTTTTTGAGACAATTTATCATTTTAGAAAATGCAAATGGAAGTTTAGGAAGATCAAATGGATTCATCAGACACATCACAAAACATGGATAAACGGAAAACTGTTGAAGTAAGCGACATCCAACGGCAGCAAAATTTCCAATTATTGATATGTGATAACCTAACGTGTGCTCGAAAGCATACAGATGTACTACACTATGGCTACGGTTTCGTAAAAAGACACATTGCATCAAAACCTATAATAGGTCTCTATATTGTATGTTGTGTTTTCTGGTTTATATTCCCAAATGAGAAAGTTTTTTGTGAGATCTGAACGTGTGTCAATGAAATGCTTAAAGGAAGCGTGGCGCATATTGTAATGCAGGCAAGGCAGAGGCATTGCTTAAAGCTCTTCTCTTTTTAAAAGACTTCATAAAAACGCATGGTTCAAAAATAGGCCCTCTGAGTTTTTCCCAAATGTGAAATTACAACAACTAAATTGAGTAGAAAAGAAATGCGATGTACTATAAAACAAAGTATCAAAAAAGCAAACAGATGTTTGGAAGTGGCTATATACAGAAGCCAGACGACAACGGACGAGACAACAGAAAAAGAAACTGAACGGTGAAATCTCAGAGGAGGAACAGAACCAATTTGGTAACAAAAGTGTACTATAATGTTTGATATAAAAAGGTATGGGGATCAAAAAATGTACCTTTACTAAAGCTTATACAATATCATTGGTCCATAAAAACTGTCGTTCTCACAATTTCACACAATTTGAGTTAAGACCGCCCATGATACGTCTCACCCAACGCACTCGGACTGAAAGAAAGACAGTTTTCAGTTGACGCATTCTGTACATGGCTGACGTATCGCTGTTGCGGTCTCATCTCCACATCTTCAACACCCGATGATGTTGCCAACATGAAGATTTCTCTCAAGCATTGTTTATTGCTAGCGCTAGACAAGCTCCTCGAAAACCACAAGAGAGCTCAAATTTCCTCGCCACAGGTTTCATACTTCTCAGAAATCCTTGATTTTTAATCCTCTCGGTCAAGGGATTTTATATGCAGCACTTTAACAAAGTTTTTTTTCATACATCGTGAGTTTGTGCGCGGTCCTACGTGTGTTATAACACCACGGCCGCGGCTGCATTAGAGGATGACGCTGTGACGGCATTAGTCGTGCTGTTGGCCCCGTAAGCCGTTTCTCCGTTCCCTCCCGTGCTGTTACCGGTCGTGGAAAGTAAGCCGGCATTGCCCGTTCGAAAGATCGCGCCAGCCGCGCCGCAATGTGGCCGTGGCCCGGGTTCGGGGGTGTAGGTGAACGTAAGGGATGTGGAATAGATGATACCGTCATGTCGGACCAACGTTACAGGAACCTGTACCGGCTGCCGAACCCATCTCCAGCCTTCGCGGAACGCCGAGATGTCCGGAACGACGCACAGAATGCTTTCTCCACACCTACAGAGGAAAATCGTCTATTATTAACTCAGTCAGTCTCATTGCCTGTAATATATTTAACTGACACTGCTTTTAAAACGACATATTTGCCTTTTACAGCTACATAAAGCTTTAATGTATTATACAGTACATGTGGGGTCTTGTTCCTATCAGATTTTATTAGATAGAGGCACTTCAACGAACTTACAGGCTCTCAGATCTTAACATGTCATTTACAGCTGCACTTAACAGGGTCAAGAGGTTTTAAATGTGTGTTTATAAAGATCCAGAGGCGTACAGAGAAGTTACACTTGAGTATTTGGCCATTTACATACTTAAATGATAAAAATAAGTATTGATAGCAAAATGTTTCCTTGTTTAATTACACTGTACGTACATAAAGAAAAACTGTGTAACATTAAAAGATCGCATACGAAAACTAGTACTATTCATTGTTTTAGGGGTATTTATTACCATTGCCAAAACCATGGTAATCATGGTATGACCATAGGTTTTCAGTGCAAAAAATGATTTTAAAGAAAAAAAAAATTGTCTGGTTTTCAGAAAGATTCTTAAATTAAAATGCTTTTCTTGATGAGCAAAATGACCCAAGAAAAAAAAGTCTAGTTTTTAGACCAAAAATATCAAATTTAAGTGATTTTGTGCATAAAACAAGCAACAAAATCTGCCAATGGGGTAAGCAAAAAAATCTTGACAATTTTTCTTAAACACTAAATTCATTGGCAGATTTGTTTGCTTGTTTTATGGACAAAATCACTTAAATTTGATATTTTTGGTCTAAAAACTAGACTTAATTTCTTGGGTTGTTTTGCTCATCAAGAAAAAGCATTTTAATTTAAGAATATTTAGATATTTTTATTGAAAACAAGACAAAAATACTAAGACATTTTTTCTTGAAAATAATTTTTTGCAGTGTTGTTGTGTTGTTGCAAGACCATGATTAATTCGTGGTAACCATGATTTAACTATAGGGTAACACTTAACTTTACTTGAAGGGGTATTCAAAAGACTGACATGACACCTTCATAATCATGACATGACATGAAGTGTCATAAACATGAAGGAGATTTTATGCTTGTTTTATCCCTTAACTGTCATTAAGTGCATTTTTAATGCAAGATGAAATTGTTTCATATGTCTTTGTTATGACAACTTGACATTAACCAATACATTATAACTTGTCACGACAACTTGACATTACCAAGAAAGACAACACTGACAACTTTTTACCAGTGATACAAATTGAATTTGTCATTAAAATGTTATTAAGTGTTAATACTCTGTTAAATAGTTTTATAACAGCATCATGAATAATATTATTCTTCAGTTCATAATGTTTTTTTTTAATTTTCCTCAATGTGTTTAATAAATAAAATAAAATCATCCAATAATATAATAATAATAATTCAAATTGATACAATTATATTTAATTGCATTTGGAGATCGATTCACCTAAAATTAAATGAAAACATTACAATAATGGGTTAAGCCATGCAGTGTTGGGTCCATATCATTTATTAAATGAATTAAATATTTTGTTAGTTTTTTCTTCTATGTCAGAACATTTTAGAAACCTCTGTGTGAGGAAGAACAAGTTTTGTTAGTTGTCAGTTTTTTATGTATTGTGCACATACATAAAAGTTAAGTATAATATTTTGACGTGTCTGTCTGCATTTTGTAAAGGTATTTAACATTATTTGACAGTATCAACACTTAATGACATTTAAATGACAGTTTAATTTAATGTTAACCCATAAAGCTAGGTAGTTTCTTAAGTTTGATAATTATTCTGCTTTGTCATGATTTATGACAAATTATTATGTATTGGTTAATGTCAAGTTGTCATAACAAAGACATCTCAAACAATGTCACCTTTGCATTAAAAATTACATAATTAAACAGATTACACTTAATAACAGTTGTCATAAATGTGCATAAAATCTCCTTCATGGTCATGTCATGATTATGAAATTGTCATGTCAGTCTTATGAACACCCCTTCAAGTAAAGTGTTTTCATCTAGGGCAGCAAAAGCATGGTTAATTTTCAAAAGGAATGGAGGACAGGTCTCTACATTTAGTCAAACTTTGTGAAACAAATCACAATCTTCACTTTCTCCAGGCAATACACCATCTTAAAGGATCAGTTCAAACTAAACATTACCTGAAAACAAGGATTTAATGCTCTGCAACATATTTATTTCATTCAAGCCAATTTGACTCAAGTCAATATAACTACAAATTCTCAGTATTCCTGTTCCTGGACATCTGTCTCAAATCCTACACAGATGTGTGAATCCAAATAATACCCATACCTGTACATGGTCTCAGCCTCTACGTCACCAAACCACACTCGTAGGTTTGAAGTAAAGTTCTGTCCCGTCAGCTCCAGCATGGCTACATCTCCTCCACCATTTAACTACTCAAACACAAAAAAGGTTTAGACATGATAAAAGACAAGCGACATGTGTCTAGAGTACTGTGTTTATCAGTGTGTTACCTGTAAGCTCTCGACCACAGGCACAGGTGTGACAGGGGTGTGTACAGGGCCCATGCCCTCATAGAAGGTGTATTCGGCTTTATCAGTGCTGATGATTGTCCAGGAGGCACCGTCATTTATCATCTCCTTATTTGGTTCTTTTGGACATGGAGTGGCCTACAGGAGCGCACACACCAAACCAAACCAAATATATTATTTCAGTATAATAAGTTTTACATTCCTAAACATCAAAAAAGTAATTGTGGCTCACTTGAAATTGGATGATCCTCTCTTGAGAAAGGCACAGGTACATCCTCTCTGTATCCTTCAGGTAAAAGGCACACTTATGCAGCTGAGAGACCGGATCATCTGCGTCCAGTAAGGCCGTCTGCTTATCCACCTTACGGATGATCTAGAAAAGGAAGGGTAGTAAGGTTAACAACAATATTATTGAAACATCTGGAAGTGGGTTGTCTTCACATATCCAATCAGCTCTCCACATAGCAGTGATTCATTATAGGTCTCTGATGAATTCATTAAGGTGAGGATGATCATAGATGCTACTTTCAGATCATGTAAATAGATGGGAAAAACACAATGGCGTGGTCTTACCAGTCTTGGCAGAGCCATTCCTGTCACAGAGCACACAAGTTTGACAGTCTGGCCGTAGTGAATGTAGCCGTCTCGGACCGTGAACTCCTCGCCTTCAGACTCCTCATCATCCACTGTAACAAAACCAGACAAAAATATCATGTACAAATGGTCATATACTGTGTTTATTTCTGTGCCAATTTAAGAGTCAAGATACCCCTTTTTTTTTACACAAAAGTAAACTAAAACTACTAAGTATATACACTACAGTTTATTCTTATTTTTCCCATCTTTCTGAAAAATAGTAAACGCTGAGCTCTTTTGGCTTTTTATAATTAAGACATGCAACAATCAATACTTTTGTTTTGTAATGAAATAAATCATGAGTATTATTGGACAACATTAACTCTTTCCCCGCTATTGACAAGTTAACTCTAATGATGAGTTTTTCCGGCAATCTGCAATACCGCTATTATCCACCAGGATACTTCCTGGATGTATCGCCCTAGGGCAAACAGCTGTATGTCCGTGTATGTATTGATGATCGCTCTGAATCTGATCTCTATCAAAAGTCCTTCACAAAAACGCAATTATCTTAGCTAATTATCTTAGCTTTTTGCTAAAAAAGGTTTTTGTTTGTTTGTTTGTTTGTTTGAAAGCAGAGGCTCTGTTCTTTCATATAATATATTATAGGTTTAAATATTTAAAGAAGGACATTTATTGGAAGTCATTAAACTTTTTTGAAAATCATGAAAAAGGCTGGTGCTGGCTTGCAACTTTTTTATAAAACGCTGGCGGGGAAAGAGTTAAGATGGCAACAACTGTGAATTTTTCCCCCCAAACTCAGATCAAAAGTTTTAAAAGATCCTAATATATATTTCATTCAAGTGACCTTACATTTTTGTATAGTAGTGTTAAGTATATAAAATCATTACACTGTAAAAAATACTTTGCTGCCTTAAAATTTTTTGTTAAATCAACTCAGATTTACAAGTCATGTCAACAGAGATGAGTTGTCACAACTTATAAAATATAGTTGAGAACAGTCAACTTCATTTTATAAGTTATAACAACTCATCTCTAGTCAAGATAAATAATAGTAAGTTGAAATGACTTGTAAATCCAAGTTGATTCAACAAAAAAATTTAAGGCAGCAAAGTATTTTTTTTACAGTGTACAAGGGTAGTTACTATTAAGTTAAGCTTAAGGAAACACTATTGTGAGAAAACAAAAGAGACCATTGGATATCTCATATTCATGCCAGGTTTGCATGTTACCAGCACAGTTAACCTTAACCATTAAACAATCAAAAGCACTTTGATGTGTATGTGTGTGTTCTTAAGACTTACAAAGGTGGATATAAAACGCTCCCCATTGCTGTGAGCTGGCATGAAAGTTTCCTCCCTCTACGTGTAGGTAACGCGTACTGACAGTCTGAGAGCGAAGACGGTTAAATAACGCCACCTTCGTTCCTGATGCTATACAGACTGCAAAAAAAAGAGAGACACGAGCCTGTCAACCCTACTCACAAACACATAACATTGCAGTATAAATCAAGGTAAGTGCACGAGTCAATTTTTTCAACAGTATAAATAAATGCATTTAGATAAATACAACATTTTTAAACTACATACATTTTGTTTTAATTTATTGAAGGATTCAGAGGGAAAAAGCATTTTAATACTAACTCATAGGAGCATTTTCCCGGACAGGGATTAGACTAGTCATAGACTAAAAAAAGAGCTGTCCAAACTGAAAAAAACTTGCACTGACGTATCTTTAAAAACATCAGTACCATTTGTTTTGCCTCAAAATGCACACAAGTAATGTTTTTAGTAAAGCATGTTTGTTAAAACTAGTTATATTTTCTAATTAAACTAAGACATAGTCCTGTTTTAAGCTAATCCCTGTCCGGGAAACCACCCCATACTGTTCAAAATGACTATCAAACATGTAATCGTGCTTCTTACAGCACCACCTTGTGGCAGGTGAGTAGTGGGTGAGATTTGAGATACTTGGTTAAAGAACTATGGGCTGTGTAAACTCCTGTGATAATCAAATACTTTTAGGCAAGAAAACAATTAGATACATAATAATAAGAAAATCAATAAAAAAATTTTTTTATGAAGGTTTATTAAGGCAAATCTGAAGGTTTCACCAAGTGTCTTTGTAATTGGTGCTGTATTGTGCTTCCATGACCAAACTGACAGTAAAATATTATTATTATTAAGGATTAATATTCATATTATTAAGGATATATGACACAGCCTTTAAAGGAATCTTCCACTTTCATTAAAAAAATCTAACAATTTAATCATCCCCATGTCATCCAAAATGTTTGTCTTTCTTTGTTCAGTCGAGAAGAAATTAAGTTTTTTGAGGAAAACATTTTAGGATTTTTCTCCGTATAGTGGACCACACTAGTTTACAGTTTCAATTCACTTTAAAATTTTACTTCTCATCTTGCACTAGCCATGTGATGCGCCAGCATGACCTTAACGTGTTACAGAATCACGTCGAAAGGTCACGCATGTGAAACTACAGCTCCAGTGTTTCCAAGTGTGGAAAAAGAGGGGCAATCCAACAATTTGTTGTATGTGGAATGATACTAATTAATGTTTTTTGTGTCAGTTTATTGTTTAAAAGGTTTCGCAAGCGTTTGTTTCACATATGTTACTGCAATTTTAAACTGCATTGAAACTTTAAGGTCCATTATATGGAGAAAAATTTTAAAAACGTAAAAAATTTATTTTTTTCTCGATTGAACAAGGAAAGCCTTAAACATCTTGGATGAAATGGGGTGCGTAAATTATTAGGATTTTTATAAAAGTTGGAATATTGCTTTAATTTTTTTAATAGGTTTTTCCTTTAATATCTTAAAAAGACTTTTATCTGAGGAGTAAAGATTCTTGAAAATTCTTCCACTGAAATAAATAAAAGCAGACTGTGACAACCATTTAATACACAGGTTTTAGACATGTTGAGCGCCTTGATGCTCAAGTGAGAGGTACAGCTTTCTATTATTCGGGTGTTATGCACATTTAAAGTAAACAACTGTGCCATGATCCTAATGTTCAAAACAGTGCAGATTGATCAAGTGCTTCTTAATCTCAATGTGCTAAAAATGGTGGACACTTACGGTCGGCGTTCTTGAGGGACTGCTTTTTTTTGGACGGTTTGGAGATGACCTTGATCCTCTTGCTCAGGAAGACACCGATGTCTGCGCTGTTCCCGTAGAACATCTTCACCGACAGCATGAAGTGCTTGCGTTTGTCTGAGTCTGAGATGTACAATGTTTTGGCTGTGCAATAGTTCTGCAGAAAGAAAAAAAAAATCACATTTATCCATTCATTAAAACGAGGTAATGCCATCTCACCTAAATTAACTACAATTCTACAACATCTGTGTAAAAGTGTATGCATGTTACCTTCCCCTCTAAGTTAAGCTGTTGCATCTCCTGGTCGCTGTTGCCAATGCCGATGAAGGCACATGGCTGAGACTCCTGCTCCGAGCACCCATCCCTCTCCATCTGCTCTCTCTTCTTCTTCCATCCACAGCCCATCAGATACACACATGGGGGAGGACAGAAAAACCTACACAAAAACAAAAGGTGTGAATGTAAAAGCTGGCACGTGTTTTTAACTTTTTAAAGTTATACAGAAAGTACCAACAGAGTTAAAACACCTCAACAAAACAAAGTAATCATTGAAATTTAGTATTTGATGGTTGGCTTAAGACAGGGGTGGGGAATCCTGGTCCTGGAGGGCCACTGTCATGCAGAGTTTAGTTCCAACCCTAATTAAACACACCTGAAAATCTAATTCAAGTCTTTAGGATTACTTGAAAATGAAATTCAGATGTGTTTGGTTAGGGTTGGAACTAAACTGTGCAGGACAGTGGCCCTCCAGGACCCAGGGTTCCCCACTCCTGGCTTAAGATGTATGGAGAACAAAGACTGTGCATTACAAATTTTCAAGGCTTATTGGTCAAACTGATTTATAAACAAAATAAGACATTTACACTTTCCTATACCACACTATAATTCATTTAAAATGGACCTGTAAGCCTTATTTTTAAAAATATGCTTT
Source organism: Paramisgurnus dabryanus (assembly GCF_030506205.2). Taxonomy (NCBI): domain Eukaryota; kingdom Metazoa; phylum Chordata; class Actinopteri; order Cypriniformes; family Cobitidae; genus Paramisgurnus; species Paramisgurnus dabryanus. Next base: position 43,887,775 of record NC_133338.1, read on the forward strand.
ATATGGCTTTGTCAGATGCTTTTATTTAAAGCCTCAGTGCACTCAATTTATACATTTTTTTGTATGTGTTCCCTGGGGATCGAACCCATCACTAACGCAATGCTATTTGGGTGTGCTATACAAACAGTAAACTAGCCTCACCTAGTACCACCAATCAGATATATTGTTTAAGTTATTACAATGTACATACAGACATCCCTAGACTCATGTTTATTACCTCACATCAGCACTAGGTGGCAGCACAACATGGGTTGATACAAGCTCACACTTTCAAATTACATTGCATCCAAATGAAAATTCTCACATAATTTACTCACGCCATGCCATCCCAGATGTATATGACTTCCTTTATTCAGTATAACAAAAACAAAGAGTAAAAATCCTGTCATGTTATCTTGTATTGGAGCCAGCTTGCCTTTAAAAAGCACATAGGCTACTGCACATCGGTCAATAAATGTAATTAATTAAATTTTTTTAGTAGATTAATATATGCCTTTTGAAGTAAAAACAATACATTTTGTGAGAGAATATATTTTGATCACATTTAGCGATCAATAAATCCTGTATCCATGGCAACATACAGTACTGTACAGAAAAGCATGGTGAATTCATAAGTCCAATGAGCTTGATTTCATTATGAGACAATTTACATATTCACTTGAACTACTCATTTAAGTCAAGAAACCCACATGAAGATAAAGTCATCACAAAACAAAACACGGTGCAAGACGTACACCTCAGAAACCACCGATCACGATACACTACAGACACCCTTGGTACTTTACCACATCCCGAGTCCCCCCGTGGTCTCGGGCCACGTCGTTGTTTGCGCGACGCGCATGTATTGTGGCCTAGATCGCAAGAATGACTTTAAAGCGAACAGATATCAATCAGTCCTACCGTGAATGCAGAAGCACGAAATCTGCATTTTGACATTCAAGTTGAAATCTCTGCGGCTGACTTTATCTTTCACAGCACATCTGGGAGAGCTGCTTGTCTAGACATGAGGTGGGGGAATACTCAAAACTAGGTAATATTCAAGAAACAAAGAAATGTGTTATCTGGTGCAATGGCAGGGGAAAAACAGAAGCTCCACATCCAAGCCAACCCACACGCAAAGTCCAGTCAGATTGAAACAAGCTATAGACATCGGTAAGCAGGCCCAGTTGCCTTTCACCCAATCACGAGGTTGTATGACACGGTTTTAATGTTTGGTTTTCTTTGGCATTTTCCGCATTGGCGTCTTTGAAGAGCAAATGGAACAAAGTTTTGTCTCTGAACTTGCTGCTCGTGTGGTCGGATGTCTGCTTTCACATCCTAATAGCGAAAGACTCGTTTCTTGGTTAGGACCACTAGGACTGGTGGGTTGATCCGTATCTATTTGTCTTTGACACGACAACAATGAAAATGTGCTGGTTTGATTTAGGTGTCATTGATGATGTCACTGTAAAGATTACTCACCACGTAAAACCAAAACTTTACTACATAAAGCTACACTGCAAAAATGACTTTCTTACTTAGTATTTTGATCTTGTTTTTAGTACAAATATCAAAAAATTCTTAAACCAAGATATATTTTTGATGAGCAAAGAAAATGAGTGTAGTTTGTAAACAAAAAATTTAAAATTTTAGTGAATTTGTGCTTAAAACAAGCAAACAAAATGCAAATGGGGTAAGAAATTTTTTTCCTTGAATTAAGCATTTAAGAAAAAAGTTCAAGATTTTTTTTACCATATGGGCAGATTTGTTTTTGCTTGTTTTATGTATTAATTCACTTAAATTTGATATTTTTTTTTGTCTAAAAACTAGACTTATTTTCTTAGGTTATTTTGGTCATAAAAAATGCGTCTAGATTTAATTTTAGGTATTTGTACTTAAAACAAGACAAAAATACTAAGTATTTTTTTGCGGTTTAAAAACATTATTTAGGTTAATTTTTACAAATATTACATATTTTGAATGAAATCTAGGTGGCGCATGCCAATGCAAAACTCCCTGGCATCTTAACATAATGGTCCACATGTTTTTGCTAGGGTCTTTCTGATGGTCAGTATGCTTGGGTATTGTTGTACTATGTCTATGAGACTTTAACTTGTGTTATCACAAAGATTAGAAAGATAACAGCACGCCTCTGCTCAATATGATGCAGGGCTCGAGTATCATTTTAAAAGTCACCGAGGACACAAGTGCACTTAAAGGAGCGGAACTCATTTAAAACCTCAATTGCTTCACATACATTTTCAATTTAAACTAAATGATACACTTCCCCAGCCATAAAACATTTCTGATCACAGAACACATGTATATCATTTCACAAAGGGATCGCTTTGCTTTTCTCTCTGGCTCTCATTTGGCATTGTGTTGCTCTTGACGTGCTGCCAGATTTCGGATGTGTTCGCGAGCAAAAGCATCATCTCTTATCCAAACGCATCTGACTGAGCTGTAACCGCGACATCAGTTCCCCAGACGCTGTTTCTCTGCAGTTATCATCCTGTCTCTTATTCCTCTGACCTTCTCTCCTGTACCTCCCTGACTCATATCAACTCTCCTCCTTAATCATTTTTTTCCTTTCCCGTCTGTATACGGCGTCTTATCTTTATAAAGTATTCCTTCTATCTTTCTTGTTTTTTTACCTCTTTCTCTCTTCCACATTACTCTTTAAAACCTTGTTTTCTCCTGTGGAGATGGGCCGCTAGACAAAGTGGATGAGCATGTAACAGAAAACAGGGGCCCTGTTTCAATTACTGACTATAATAATAACCTTTATCATAGCCAATAAAGTGATGTATTTTCTGCGTGCGACTGAAGACTGGTTTTGTGGTCCAGGGTCACAAATAATCACATTTCCCAATTTTAACTGGAATTTACCTTTTCTCATTCCCGTATGATTTCTGTGCAACTTTAGCGTGGAGGATGAGCACAGTTTGGTCTCCTCGTTCCTTCAAGTAATTCCTCATGGCTTCTCTGAAATCACAAAATAAAAGAAATGAAACATACATCCAGATCATTCAGAAGTATTTTTATATAATTGTAACATTATAAGCATTGTTATGCATGCAATTGTGTTTCATCCTAAGTGCTTTTCATTGTTTTTAAACAAATCTTCATGTTTCAGAAATATAAAGCCACTTTTAATAGAAGGATGTGGTGAAAGCATGTTTGTGCGTGTGCCTTTTTAAAAGAGAAAGCCTGCTGAAGGCCTGCATGTACTTCAAAACCAAAATCTCCAGAGCTCGACTAGAAACACAGGCCCAAGTTTGATTAGCCAATTCTCTGGTGAGCGCAACTATGTATTGCTTGCAGAAAGCACACAAACATTGTGGCCAAAAACCTCAACTTTCCAGCTGGGGGTCTTTAAAATGAAAAGAAGGGAGGAAGGAGGGGGTAAGCAAAAGGGCAAAAGGACAGAAACGCTTTTTGGTGTGTGCATGTGCGTTAAAGCGAAATTGTACAAACACTCTTAGGTCATAATCGAGGAATTTCGTGTCAGTGGTCCAATTACCTCAGTTACTAACGAAAAACATCCCAACATGTGTGAGCCCAAATTAGCCCTCGAAAGCTGGACACCCTGGAAATGTGATAAAGAAAATGCTTGCTGCATTTTTTATTGTGATCGTATAAGCGCTGTTAAACCGAACAGGGACCTTCGGGAGAAAAACGCTCACTATGTGTAATCGTATTGGGTGCACACTCGGGTACAGACACACTCACACACAAAAAACGGTTCATTTGCACAGATGTCGGTGACACCTGACACGCCAAAATGCTCAGAGGGACAGAGATGGGGTATTATGGGGGGCAGGTCACACACACACACACACACACACACACACACAAACAAGCAGCTTCTCTTTTCCATGCAAACGCCCCACACACGCTGGAGTAAGATAGGCTTTTGTTATGGAAAGCAAGAGAGGCCCTGCGACACGAGGGAGGGAGGGGAAAGATGTGCTCTGACAATAATTCTCCTACAAAATGGCAGCGTGGAAACTAAAATCTTACACTCCGTATGATACAGTCTTCTTGGCATGTAGTGGCAAAACTTTTTGCCATGTCTAAACACCATGTATCAACCACAATGAGAGCCCCTTTTGTAATATTGTGGTTTGTTTGGTATGTCATAATATATATTTTTCATGCACAATTTGTCTTTTAATTCTCTACACTGTGGATTTTGTTAAATGATGTCTGTCCACACTGACCCCCCAGTCACATTAGCTACAAGAGACAGAGCGACAGGCTACCATTCATTTTCAATGGGAGTGGCCGTTTGCCAGCGACCAGCGACGAACAAGGTGGAGCCAAAATACACAAGGCGGCTATTTTATGCAAATGCTGAGCGATGTGACAAAGCGACGGCCAATCGGAGTGAAAGGTCGGCGTGACGTAGCTCTGTGGCTGAAGAAAATAATTCAAGATGGCGGAAAATGTGTATTTCTGTATATATCTGATAAGTTTGGCATTTATCTCATATATTTTATTACTTTTATCGAGAAATAAATACTTTTAAATCCGAAAACATCGTTCTTGTAACTTAACAATACCTCTAAAGTGACTTTTGATACCGCTTGTAGATACTAGCCAAGGAGCACCTATCAAGCGAGTCCGTGTCGCTCGGTATCGCTCACTTTTGTAGCTAATGTGACTGTAGGGTGAGAGTGAGTGTTGTGCGACACCACACAATATTTAAATACGGCCTTTTAAAAGGCAGATAAATGCACACCTGTGATATAAAAATAAAAGTTTTGTTGTATGCATGGTTCGACTACTTATATTATAAGTTTATAACATCTATTTGTTCCTTTAGATGGTTTCATCGGACGCATGTGCGGTGACGCGATGCACGTCTGGTCCCAACTTTACTTCTGGTTTAAGTTTTTTTTTAATTCTTGACTAGTTGCTAAACTGAACTCTTGAACAAATACCTCGTAGAAAATAACAAATGTTTGGGTTTCCTAGGTAATCTACGTGTTGTTTATTTAGCTTGTTATATAAATAAGCTGCGTTTAAAGATGCAATTTGTATGATCCTGGCCGCTAAAGGGCGCCAGATCAAAACAATATCAATGGCGTAGATTGATGACGCTCTGAAGCAGCGTGGAATTATGGGATTTGTTGTCTTTAACTCAAACGCTGATGGCCATCAATCAGACAGGAACGAGAAATCATGTTAATACATGAGGTAAAGTAATCAATTTTTATAAATGTTGTATTTGATGACATCATTTTATTTTATTATGTAATGTTCAAAACGCAATTGTTAGTTATAGATGTTACAGTATTAGTCCAATACGATGGCGTGTTAACACAGCACAGAATTAAGTGTTCAGATTATCAACCTTACCATAAACAAGCGAGTGGCCCGACAGACGCTATTACTTCCGCATTTATCCACGACACTGTTGTCATGTTGTTTCTACGTCAGTAAAGGCGGTAACAAAGGGTAACATGTATATTAAAGTCATTTACAGGCGACTGCACTGCCCCGTGTCACTGTTAAGAACGGCGATTTTCTCATAATTCACAAGTAGTTGAAACATTTTTAGATATTGTTAGTAATCAGCTGGAAAAAATATAACATTGGACTAGTGGTTTTTGGATATTTTACTGCACATATCTTATAAATTGTACCTTTTTTGTTATTTATTCTTAGCGGAGTTTACCAGAAGTAATGTGTTGACCACGAAAGCCGCTTGTTTATGTTGTTACTGCTGAAACAGTCTATAGCTCAATCGGTGGAGCGATGTGTTGCTACCAGTGCAAAGGGTCATGGGTTCGATCCCCAGGGAACACACTAACTGATAAAATGTTTACCTTGTAATGCACTTTGGATAAAGGCGTCTGCAAAATGCATAAATGTCAATGAAACTAAAGTCTTTACAGACTGAACGCCTCCACTCATTCTTACTGGATTCTTGTGGATCTAATGATGTCATCTCCTCAGGCCTGTGTCACCCGATACCGCTGATACTTCTTATAACCTGCCATGTGTGTGTGTGTGTGTGTGTGTGTTTAGAAGAAAGATGATTTATTGACCATTGCTTATTTGTACATGTACCTCAGAAAAACAGATCAAACGCTCTGCTGAGAAGACCTCTCCACGTATAAGATCTCCCAATTTACCAAAATACCATTGAATTCCCTGTACGACCCCGCGGCTCAAAGACAAACACATGCACATTAAATCAGCTGCACGCTTTCATTCTTCATTACAGGCAGAACGGCAACAACAACACAGCGAGACTTTTAACATTTCCTTCAAATGCTAAAGTGTTTTTATGTCAACAGGGTTCTGCTTTGATATCCAGCAACCTGACAATCGACAAGAACACCAGTCGTGTTTATAAACCACCCGATAGCAGTTTTCTGGAAGCCACCATGATAAGTATAGATATGGAAAAAACATCAAAACTCCCCAATGTTGGCACTGTTATCAAAAATTCCGACAGTATAACTTTCAGTCAAGTTCTGTTTCATTTTGCAACTACAAACTGGGGAAGGGTCACCAAAAACCTACAAAAAATTGTTACAGATGTTGACTACTGAGTCAACTATTTCATTTTGGTTCAAAATTAGTTTAGCAGTGTTGGATACATTTTGAGATTTTTGTGTGCTGCGCTTTAGTGTGCTAAAAGTGTAAAAGTAAATTTTAAACTTGGCAAAACCAGTTTCGAGAAGTTGGGTATTTAAATTCCCCACCACAGCTACAGACATCAAAGTGCTACTTCTGTAACAAATTCACTACCCTACAATAATAAACTATCAATACTTTTACAATAAAGACAACTGCGTCAGATTTCAAAACGCTTGGTGTGATCAACATCTCCCCGTAATTATACATAACCCTTGATAGGTTTTATTGTACAGGGCTTCCTAAAGACAACACATCCACCCTACCATCAAAGTGTCATTCCTAAAATGTGTTCATCACACCCCATCCGAACACCAAAGTTAAATTTGGAATTAATGGGCCAGCATCTTATGCAGAACACTTTGACTCAAACTGAGACTTCATTGTTTCTGCCACAGTTTACTGCACTTCGCAATGCTGGCAAAGTAAGGTCATCAATAGCATGCAACTCTGTGCAAGCGGTCAATGATTCCTAAAGATCAATCGAAGAGTTTTCCTTCATAAACTCAAGACTTGCATGCAAAGGGAAGCCACTAGGGCATGTGACTTTATACGTTTCGGAGAAAAACCACAAGCTTTGGGCTCTGCTGACAGCTCCTTTACAGAACAAAGACAACACACACATACACACACACACACATCTATTTGAATCTGATGTAAAAATGTGAGTGATCAATGGACCTGTACTGAAAAACTTGAGCGCAACATTTCAATGCAAATGGAAAACAAAAATGAATTCACACCGAGAAAACATAAATATCGTAGAATGCAAATATATACAATACAACATTTTTGTGTAGTTATATACTATATTATTTATATTTATATATAAAATGTAAAATATTTATCAAGCTCTGCAACAATGTATTGTTAAAAGCAGAAATAGGTAGAATTAGAAAACAGTTTATCAAAATAACATGCTAACATAATAGCAACCTCAATGCTTGACACAGATACACATATATACAAAGCCATCACAGGAAAGAAGTGGACAGAGACCTTTGTGAGTCATCATCAGTTTTGAGAATCGGCATGACAAATATGTGCAATTCAACAGAAATAGCTTCCGACATGCATACAAATACTAAACACGCAACAACAAACCCACAACACACAGAGAGAGACTGACACACTTGCCATCACCTGTGAGTAAAGGAACTCATGAACAAGCTAACACACACACACACACATGCACACAACATAAATCACAGCATGACATAATGGATCAGACATACTGATAAAAAATGTATACCCACACTGCAAGTCGCTTTGGATAAATGGTAATTTAAATATAATATGAATAGCCATATTAGTTACAAGGACAAGAAACATTTGTAGCTTAGAAACTGATATTAAGCTTTACTATAGGAGAACCACAATGCTTAAAAACTCAAGACCCACAAGTCTATCCAGTAATCTGCTATTTACTATCTGAAAAAGTAAAGAGGAAAGTGAAATTGACAGTGAGAGCCTGTCACACTTGGGCTCATAATCTCATAAAGAATAAACATTTAATACATCTCTTCATATTAATGTATACGATCTGAATTGACTACAACTTAAGAGCCAACACTACCTAAAATATTTATTTAAGAAGTATAATATAGTAAAAATTAAGTAAAAAAATCATTAAAACATGCAAACTAAATTGAATGAATAGACTAGGGATGCTCAGATCAGTAGGCATTAAATGACTCGATCAGTACTCGCTGATCTCATGAACTGATCTTTCTGTTTACTTTTGTCATCATAGGGATCCTGAATGTGGCTGCAATCAGAGAGCATTTTTACACAGTGCGAGCATTTTTATAACCCTCTGCTCATGTGCGACGAGCAGATTTGAATTTCTCTTTTTGCCTTTACAGAGATGTGTATTGTCACATCCACAGCGTATACAACACTTGTCTATCACGGACAATTGCATCCTCATGCCAAAAGTTTATTATTTGCATGCGTTTTAAAGTTTTGACAGTTTAAACTTTCTTTTTCCTTACAGCTGCTCTTGTCCACGTACACCCGACGCACACTGTCATCAGTGCACGTGTACAGAGAGATCTCTTTCACGTCTTAAAGCTACAGTAACATAATTCATTTCTCAATAAAACCACTCTCTGCTCTTCACTAAAGAACTGTTATACTTCATACGAATGCGTGTATATTAGGGCTGTGTATCGCCAACAATTCCCCGATACGATACGTATCCCGATACAAGGGTCCCGATACGATGCGCATCACGATACAAGACTATTTTGAATTACATTTTTGTTCAGAATTTAGTAACATTATTATTATTTTTATTATTATTTGTTTATTGTACATTGAATAAGCAGTGTTGTAACAGTTGTGTTTTTGCCATTCATTTATTAGCTATTAGAAATATTTAAAATCCCAGAGTTAGTATAACTTATGTTTTTTTAAAAGCAGTTTTACAAAGATGGTGCCTTACTCTTGTCTCTCATTATTCTACATCTATGAATATATCTATAAACATGCAGTCAGACTTTTTAATACAATTGAATAGAAATCAGATTATTAATGTGACAGTTATAGTTTGAAGTAGCTCTGTATCTCTTCTCTAGACATACACTTTTCACATGCAAATCTTTGTCGTGTTTCTTCTCAAATGTGTAAGTACTATTTTATAAGAGCATGGCTAATAAAGCCCTTTGCAGTAGTATAGGATATCTGCGCTTTCATACTGAACTCATGGACTTTAATGCGCTCGCGAGAGAGAGAGGGCGAGTACGCGGCTCACTATGCAGACACGTGCGCCAGCGAGACAGACATTGGCTGTAGGTCATCGCTGATGTTATTTTCAGTCAAAACACATTTCACATGGCATGATTTTGAATCCCTGACAGGTTCAAATATCTAGCATGCCAGATATCTCATAGGTGTCGGCCACTCGATGGCGATTCTCTCAAAAGCGTCTTTGATTATTCATACTGTGTGATTGTGCATCAATTTGCCTGTGATTTTGGGCATATGTCTGCGATTTCTTTAACCTGTCGGCGAGGCAAAATCAGGGCTAAAATCGTGCAGTCTGAACACACCATAAGATAAACAATTAAACTAAATAAGCTTTAAAGGTAGTTAGGGGATCTTCTCGACCTGTATGCAGCAATAGTCTGTCAGAACCTCCTATCAATATCATAAATATTCAATATATTCCCCAGCCTTATAGTCTAATGGTTTAAAGACAACAAGAAGAGCTGACACCAGAAAAGAGTTTGTGAGCGGTTCGATCGGCACTTAATGCCTGCACCTCTTTAATCAGTCTTGTTTTAAATCACTTTGGATATTAAAAAGCCACAAATTAAAGTCATCTAACCAACGGGAGAATAAAACAGGACAGGAGAAACCACATGAAAAACCCAAGAAAACATACAGGAAAGAAAGCAGGGGATTTGAACAAGACACAGCTCAAGTTAGTTCATGCCCATGTTGCAGAATTAGCAATACTGCTAAAAACAGCAACTAGTGCCAAGACAAGACTGCATGTTTGAATGTGCACTAAAAGAAATATGAGAGTGAATCTGGCAAATACTTTGCCTGCTAATTGAGACTGGAGATGTAGAAAGAGGTTCATCTATCTACACAAATACTACATCATCATCACCCGATCCCATAGCAATCTCAACACGGTGCACTCCTCAATAAAAATAACCAATATACGCAGAAAGCTTCTTACATATAACTTTGATCCAAATAAATCTGAACTAATCTGCCCCTAACCAGCAACTAAACAACACCTATTTGACCTATTTATTTCGATTCACAGGTGAAAAGACCGAGCAGTGGCCATGAAGCACCCGCTGAACACTGTCAGGGTGTGTGCACTTCGCCAGCGTTCAGTCGTGATGCGAGTCAACCACAGGGCATGCGACTCGGTCGGGCAGGGCGGGCGGCACTGAACTCTGTCCTCTCTGTCATTTACCATGTCCCTCACATCTCCACTAAAAACGAGAGCTGCTTCAGAGCGGATCTTCTCTAAATGTTTCCTCAGTTTGGTTCCATGTTTCTTGCTTGAATGTTTAGCCTATAATTTGGACTCTTCAAAAGTAGGATGGATAAAGTACAAGAACATTAAGCACTTTCCACAAAGAGGTTACAAAATAGAAAAAAAGGTTTATAATGACTGTTATATAAGGAGTTTTATATTTATATTCCTTTTATGTGAGATATGTGACACTGTTACCAATATTTAAAAAGCAAAAATAAACCTATGCCAGAGGGACTGATACAGTAAACGGGTTGGCCAAAGTAGGCTAAAGAGGGTATCTGATTTAATCCAGAAACATTTGTAGTTAACCGGTGGAGACTCTCCTCACATCTGTTAACAATCACCATGTTAAAGTGTCTAAATGTATTTTTATAAATATGTCATCGGTGAAGGACCAAAAAAATTTTCATAAACCGAATGCAGTATTTGGACGCGTGCAATTTTATTTTTGCTCCTTTTCTGTGAATGTGTTTTGCATGCCACTGCACACCCTGTTCACGCAGACATCATACGTCATAGGGCATTAATTTGCGTTTTGTAAACAGAGGCAAACAAACCTTTCTGACGAATTGACAACCTGCACTGGGCCACAAAACGAAAGACATCTTTTGAAACAACAACGTCAAAAAAACGTCTGGATCGTCTTTTTTTGACACAACACTGCTTTCTTCCATTGTAATGAATTGAAGCCAAAAATGTCCGACCATGGGCGCTGTCATGCTACGTAAAAACTTCAGTTTGGAACCAGGGCATATGCAGAAGAAATCGTTCGTGGATCCAGATGCAGAGCCGCGGTACCAAACGATCGCCCATATGCTTGCGTGCCCAATTCAACCACGCCAATCATAACGACACGCCCCATTTCTATAGCATCAAATTACTAGCTAAAATGAAACTTAGCAAAAAATGAACGACTGAACATATATGAGACTACCTTAAAGGACCAAAACCTTTCCTGAAAATATATTGGAAGTGTAATTTTTTATATTTAAAGCAGAGTCCCGTTAGTTTGAATAAAGAGGGTGGCGTTTATGACTTGTACTGCAGCCAGCCACCAGGGAGCAATCAAAGAGCCAGCGGGGAAACCTGGTCTGAAAGGGTCGTTGCAGTATTTCTTGCAGAAAGTATGCGGTACGCGGTATGATTCTCTTTATTTTAGATGGATTCAGATAGTCTATTTTGATGAAACATTGTGTTGCGTATGTAGTTTGTGTTCCTTTATCAATTAGCCTAACAATATATAGATTTTTTAATTACAAGCAAACTACGTCTACACGACTGAAAATATGCTGTATCTAATTCGGAGTTAAAACAGTTATTTATGTTAATTATTTTGGTAATGTTATACACTTTGTACTGCAAAGTTTTCTCACTGGTGAATGAAACATGAATGGGCTTCTGGTCTGTGCGTGTTAATGGGGGGACGCGTGGCTTTAGATGGCAATTTGAACAGAAGGTGGGATCATGATTTAAGTGCTAGTAGGCTAAAGTTAGCATTTTTCCAAATTAGATACACTTCCTTTAAACAATAACACCAAGGAAAGGAAAGCAAAAGGACAAGAGAAAAAAAGCAAGAGAAAGAGAGAAAACAGACATAGGGGTGATAAAAAGCGACTGTCAGTGAGGAAAAACTCCAGGCGGAAAACTAAGCCTCAGTGAAGACTCAAGACTGTCCTAGGCCAAAAACACTTTTATTTTCAGACTACCAGTTAAAAAAACATTATCCAGTCAAAGATCAAACTTATTCTGCACAGACAACAAGGACACTTGCCAAATTGTAGATTAATGGGATCTGGAAAACCAGGAAGTCATTCATTTAAAACACGCTTTATTAGTGGGGATTGAGTTTTTTTGTATCAATATTTTTACAACTTCTTCACATTATTTGTTTGGGAATAGGAGATGAGCCAACATTCATGTGCATATTTTATAGCAGAGTCAAAACAAACTAAGAAAATATATTTGAGAGTAAATAACTTAAAATTAGGGCCGGGACTCGATTAAAAAAATTAATCTAATTAATTAGAGGCTTTGTAATTAATTAATCGAAAATAATCACATTTTAATCACATATAAATATTTGACCTGAGAACATTGAGAAGTTATTTTTTCACATGGATTTTTAGTATACCATGAATAATGACTGAATACATAGCTTAAGCAACAAAATATTGTTTATTTTTGTTCAACCAAGTCATTGTACTCGGAGTCGGGCTAACGTCCACACTAGCTGCTATATGTTTTGCATTGAGATGATACTTGAGGCTCGATGTGCTGCGGTGATATGTGAATTCCTTGTTGCATAGCTTACACACAACCATGCTCTTATCGACGCTTCCATCCGTTCGTTTTTTATAAAAGAATTTCCGATCCACGGGGCCAACCAAAGCGATCTCATCAGCTTCTTCGTTCATGTTCACTGTGGTTTGTTGTTGTCTGAAGTCATGAACGCTAGTTGGTGCTCCAGTATAATCGGTCCGCCGAAACTCATTCAATGAGAAATGTTCCGCGGTGCAAAAATAAGTGCGATTAAAATGCGTTAAAAATGTTTAACGCGTTATTTTTTGTGTAATTAATTAATCTTTATTAACGCGTTAAAGTCCCGGCCCTAAAAAAAATATAATATTAGTGTACTGTGACCCAGATATTGAAATATCACATAAATTATGTGACACTCACAATTATGATTCTACACTCATTTCAACCCCTAGTTGGGTAAATGGACAAACCAGATGTTGGTTTAAAATAGGGGTAGGCCGATGCGATATTCCGTTTCGATATTAGTCTGATATTGGTGAAAATGGCAGGACTGAATATTGAAGCAGTCGAGGAGTACAATCCGATACAATACCAACACAGACCTTGTCATGGCAACTTGGGGTAAAGCACGACTTGCTGAGCAACATGAATTTGCACAAAGTTGCACTTTAAAATGTCCAAAGTTACCCCTTAAATTTCATTTGGAATTTTTGTGCTAACAAAAAATGTTGCTACTATTCTGTTTGAAACATTTAAATAAAAATGAAGCAGCAGTATTGCACAATGTTTCATTGAGTCTTTGAATTTGCACAGTCATTTGTTGGACAGTAAAATGTTTGAGTTCTGTAGCTCTGTTTAAGCTTTTTGTACGGCTAACAAATGTGTTACTTGCAGCTTAATTGATTAAAAGGGTGATAGAGTGGTGTCGGCCCAGCCCTAGTTTAAATTAACGTGGGTGGGAACTCCATATTTGACCCAACCATGGGTTTAAACAAACAAGCATTTGTATGTTTGAAATATCCCAGTAACCCAATATTTGGTTTGTCCATAGTTTACCCAACAATGGGTTTGAAACAACCCAAGAATTTGATAGTGTAAAACCAACAAAATTATGTATTTGGCTTTTTGCCCCAGTTGTCCGTAGTTTACTCAATGGTGAATATTTTGTGGAAATTCCAAAAAAAGTTTTAATTTCTGTAAACCTGTATATATCGTGAGAAGCAATACAGAACAAAAAAAAAGATTTCCACATTTATTCATTTGTGGTTTTATTTTTATTTTCTCATACGGTGTTTCCGAATCACAACAGCTTGATTTGTGTACACCTCAACCTCAATATTAAAGCTAGCTTTTTTGTTACAAGCATGCGAAGGTGATGAACATACCTCGTCAGGCGCTGTGGTTGAGGGTGCTCCCCGAACTTCCTGTGAAAAGAGATAAACACTTTAGCAGAAAGCCGGCCACAAAATAAACAATAACATCGCTTTACATGCACACAAATTCTTGACGCTGCACCTGTGCATTATACTTTACTACCGCAGCACGTACACACACACACAAGGCCGTCTCCCATCATTCAACGCAAGGCAAACACATTCACACACTCAAATGTGCCGCGACTAGCACACAACTGGCCACTATTTGCGATTAGCAGGCCTGCAGCTGTTGCGCTGACCTTGTGAGAGTCTCTCACGTGACCGTGTGTACAAACACACTCACAGGTGGCCGAACTGCGGCACTTTCCCAATCGGACCAGACTAATAATCACAGTAGACCAGTCAAATCTGCTGTAAACATGCATTTCTTGGCCTTCGTCGGGGATTAAAAGTAATGCTTTGGGTTCAATACAAGTTAAGCTCTATTGATGTTTGTTGTCTGTTGTCGATTATCCCAGAAAGTATTTCGACCGCTCCATCAGTTTGTAGCAAAAAGTACAACGTACATATTCAGTAAAGCACTTTTTGAAATATCCAAAATGCTTAGGCCCCGAGACCCCCATTGTAAGTGCATGACTGCATGCGCAATTAATGCAAAACTATTTCCTGTGGAAATAAGCAGCATACCACAGATGCTGTCAATATTGCTAAACTTGTTTTGAACTGAAAACATATCTTTATATAGCAAAACTCTCGCATTAGAACCGCAATACAGACGTTTTTGAAGTACACTCTTGAAAAGCCAAGTATGAGGCCCGCTGTCGGCTTTCAGCCGTCACAGACGTGATATTTCGTGTCAGGCAGACGAAGGCTTGTTTCTTCTAAATGTCACAGTAAATTGTAGAGTGACAAATCATCATGGTACAGTAATGTGGAACATTTATTAGACGTTTCGCTTATGCCCGTGACATCAGATGGCAAATGAAAACCGTTGTCTCATTTCAGTAGAACCTCAAGATCTGTCATGATACCATCTGTTTGAAGCCGTTACTACAGAGACATCGCAACTGTAATTACTCGAAATCTAACCAAAAATCTACAGTAGCCAAGACAATGCTGAACCTGTTTACGAAGCAAACTTTGTCATTGGCTAAGCAATGTGTGCTAATGTCCAACTCTGCGAAAGTTCACCGACGAATGACAATTCTGTCATCGTTTACTTACCCAGAAGTTGTTCCAAACATGTATTTGTTTTTATTCTGAATATATTTAGAAAATGTTTATATAACCAAACAGACCATTCAGTTTCATAGTATTATTTTACTACTATGGAATTCAATGGTGCCCCAGATCTGCTCGGTTATAAACATTCCTCAAAATATCTTTCTTTGTGTTCAGCAGAACAAATAAATGTTAAATAAGCTTTATATTTAATATACGCTTATATAAGTTTGGATCAGCCTGAGGATGAGAAAATGACAGTATTGTAATTTTTCTAGGGATGCACCGATAGGATTTTTTTGGGCCGATGCCGATACCGATTTAAACAGACAACTTCTGGCCGATACCGATGCCGATACCGATATTAAACACTTGTATACAATACTATACAGTTGGTCTATTAGCTAGTTTATTTCTGCATCAAATAATTTTTACTGAACATGGATTTGATCTAATTAACATTCAAGTGACCAGCATAATAAGATAGGCACAAATTAAGCTAAAACAAATATAAAAAGACAACATGACAACCTGTAAAGGAGGTTTTTGCTATTCAGCTTTCTTTCATTAACAACATTAACTCATTTTTTTTTACATATAATGGATTTCTTTATGCAGTTAATTAATAAACAATCGGTATCTGCCTTTCTCGTGCTATTGCCGATATGCCGATGGTATCAAATTAATCAAAAATCGGCCGATAAATATCGGCGGCCGATACATCGGTGCATCACTAAATTTTTCCTTGACTATCCCTAACAGTTCACACCAATCCTCTTAAAAAATCCAAGCACAATATTGAGATTTTTTTAAATATACAGTAATATACCGTATGACTATATGTGTATTGCCCTAATATACTTATATTAACAGCATCAGGTTGCACTTAGCATGCTCCTAATAGTATGTCTATGTCTTGGGTCTATAGACGGTTTTAGCAGTGAAAACTTTTTATTCTTTTTTTTATTAAACAAACATACCAGTAAATACAGATTCAACTACAAAAACAATACTAATTATAAACAGTAGATAAAGAACGAGTAAAGTGAAAAGCAAGTAAAATAGACAAAAAAATAAATAAAAAGGATAAAGCGATAAAAAAGTAAAAAAAGAAAATAAATAAATAATAATAATATAAAATAAAATTAAGCCCAGGGAAACATATAATTTAAAATAAGTTCGAGAGAGATAAAAGTGCCTCAAGATCCTTTGGTTTTCATTATAGAAAATAATAAATATTATACTTGATGCACAATGTAACTGACTTTAAAGCTTTTGCATGTTTAAAAGAAGAGATAGTACCCAAATAAGATTTCAGGTCATTGCAGAAAATAATAAAAGAGGTTTGACAGATAAAAATGTACACTTGTGTACAAAAAACTTGGCTAGAAAAATAAATCGATTTTTAAGAAAATACTTGCCTTTAAAAATTTTAACAGAGTTAAAACAACCAAATAGACATCCTTAAACTCCAAAGAGAAATTGACTAACAAAGAAGTACGTACAAATAGACAAAATTTCTTCCAAAAAGTAGCTATGAACACAATCCCAAAAAAGTACAGGCTCGTTTTTCACTCCACAGAAAGAGCATAGAGGATTGACTGGGTAAAATCGATGTAACACCTTGAATGATACCTCTTTAACGCTATTAATGATTAAATATGTGTTGGATAGAGACCGCACTTCCTTCTAGCAGTGACAACATAAACAAGCGGCTTTCGTAGTCAACACGTAACTTCCGGTAAACTTCGCTAAGAATAAATAACAACATAGTTTATTTATATAACAAGCAATATAAACAACACATAGATAACCTAGGAAACATAAACATTTGTTGTTTTTGACGAGGTATTTGTTCAAGAGTTCAGTTTAGCAACTAGTCAAGAATTTAAAAAACCGAAACCGGAAGTAAAGTTCAGACCAGACGAGTATCGCGTCACCGAACGTGCGTCCGATGAAACCGTCTATAGCTTAACTGGTCATTTGATTTTGCACCATTGTTAGTTTTGGTACATCAATGACAACTTTAAAATATGTGGGTGAAGCATGTCACTGTTGTAGTTTACATCACACGGTCTTCTTGTTTTTGTAAATAAGGAACATATATATTATTAAAACGAATGCACTGTTAAACGCTTAGGAAGAAAGCATACGTCAAATGACAAAGTAAGCGTAAGGAAACTGAGGCCTACAGAAGCTCTGCAGAGGGTCCGACCCACAGTGCTGTCTGCATGGTGCTGCTGGTCCCCATGGGCCCGTATTAAACTGACAGCATCCTTGAGGCCAAAGCAAAGACGAGACGGTGACTGTGAAAGGGTTTAAAATAGAAGAAAGAAAAATCAATGTCTGATACAGCCATACTGAACCTAAGGGAGCTACAAGAAGATCTCCTTTTAAGTCAAGCAGCCTCTGCAATGAGACCAGAGATTGAGATGGCACAATACAAACAGCCAAAGAGAATTATACTTTAAAAAGTTGCATATATAAAAATATCTCTTATATCCCTTAATAATATAAGTTTTACATTTATGCATTCAGGAGACGCTTTTATTCAAAGCGAGTTACAGTACACTACAAAGTATACATGACTATTTGTGCTGCTGCTGATATGCTATAATTGCATATCAAATTGCCAAATTATATGCAAATAGATGAACTGTAGGGCCTCTAAATGGCTCCCAATGGTCACAATGAACAATTATACTACAGAGGGACTTGAAAACAGAAACCTCCAATGCATTGGTAGTGATTATTTAATTGCAATCCTGAATGCAATCTTGATTTATATACTGTTTTGAAGGGATCCCAGGGAACAAATATGTTAAAATGGTTCTTTGCAACTCTCTAAATTAAAGTACAAGAGTCAACATGTGAACTCCAAGACAGGACTTGACTAAATACGCATATTCTGACTTGACAATCGCTCTGTTGTTATACATGATCATAGAAACTAGCTGTCTTATTTTCTTGCAGACAAAAAACAATGAAGCTTGTTCTTGCGCCTGGTCTAACACAAAAGGTCATTGAACTTTGTAAGCGAGGGAATGCTGGAAAAGGGAGGGGTGGAGAGAGAGAGAGTTGAAATTAGGGGGAGGGATGAGGCACGTGTGGAGGAGAAGAGGAAGATAAGAGTCAAAAAAGCAATTAAATGAGAAGTAAAAAGGCAAGAAAGGGGATCAGGGGTTTAGCAGAAAGATTAAACAGAAGATGGCAAAGGAACGAGAGGGAGAGCGAGTGTGGCGGAGAACAAGGACGAGTGCTAGTAGAATAATTATAGAGCTGTAGATCAATAAGGTTCCCACAGTGAAGTGCTGATGTTTGAGAGGATAATGGTTACCAGCCCGCTTCAAGTACACGCTGCTACCACACACACCCCACAATCACAGGTCTAGCTCAGCCAAACACTACATCTAACCGTCAACCCTGGATCTCCCCATCACACTATCACACGTGACCTTCAATCCGACCATCATTTACATCCATTACATTCTGACAGCAGACACATTTGGCAGTTCGCTGGACAGCTTCAGAACATTCACAAACTAAATGTCCAACAGTTACGGGGGAAGAGATGCCAAGCAACCAGATTTAATAGATCCTTATCCGTTGGGAACTGATTGGATTGTAAAAAAAGGCTGTTTCACATCAGAACTGAACCAGAACTGAGTGCACTTTACTAGGGCAGCAGTGGTGGGTGGTATGAACAATAACTGTGAATACCACATAAATAGAAGAAATACACTTTATTTTGATAGTACTTTTTAGACACTCTACTAACTACATTTTAACTAACTCTCATAGGGGCTGTTTACTATTAAGAGGTGTTTTTCATCGATCGGCTCACAAGTGGACGAGAGAGACACATTCTGCTTACACCTAATTTTGAAATCTGTCACTTTGTCTTGATTAGGTTAAATGGACGTGAACTAATATTATATTAGAGTACGCTGCTTGTTTTGTAAGTAAACATGCTGCACAGTGTTTTGTATGTAGATATGTAAGGGCCAGGGTTCTGGCGGCCCGCCTAAGCTTGGAAACTCTACCGCTTTAACTAGGTCGTCAAAAAAATATATATTTCGCCGCACAAAAGGCCATGAAGTGCAAGTGCATCTCGGAGAATAGTGCGTACGCGCTTCACACCGCGAGTGGGGCTCGCGCGCCACATGGCTGAAATGAGAAAGACATGGTCCGGACTGTCACTCTCTGGAGGATAACTAGCCAGTTGATAAAACATCTTGGAAAATAGTGCGGACGCGCTTCACACCGCGAGCGTGCACGCGCGCCACAAGGCCAAAATGAGATCAAGACGTGGTCCGTCATGTCTGGAGGATTGCCAGTTGATAAAACACGTGTCCGTGAGAACTGTAAGTGGACTTATGTTTTAGGGTTATTTAAGCCTGTCATTGAATTAGTCTATAGTTCTTGCAAATTTAAAGTAAGTTAGCTAGTGATTTTGTTGTTTGAGCAACCTGCTAGCTAGGTTTCACGTGCCTGTTGATTAGATATAATTGTTGAGCGCTCTTGCTCACGTTATTTATGTGCATTATTTACATGCTACAGTAGTTACACTCCTTTAAGATAATGTAATTAATAGTTGGAAATAATCAGTTTTTACAATTTTTTGCGATCTATCATCGTTCGCCAGACGTTCTACAACACCTGCTTTAGTTTGTGTTTATTAACTCTTTAGTTTCACTTCATCACGCAGCTTTTCCCGTTAGAGGTAAAAACATTTAATTCATTAATAATCTAGTATGTGTTCATTTTCTGTCATAGTTTCTTCAAAATAAAATTTAATTTGAGGGTTTTAAATAAAAATATTTTAATTTTCATCATGACACAAACCATGTTTTGATATTTATCATTATTCAGAATTTATTGGATGCATAGCAAAAACACTGCATATGACTGACCACTTATTCCTAAAATAATTGTCAAAAACTAAAACTAATATTATAAATTCACACTTGAAACTCAAACTGTAGCAGTTATATTTAAAGTTGCTATAGAAAAACAACATGCAAACTTGTGACTAATACAAAATGTGCCGATGTGGCACGCTGCTTGGCAACCATTAACAACTTAAAGTCAGTTCCCTTAGTACCAATCTCTTTCTCATCTTGACGGGTATGGGGCCACACCCTCCCTCCCCCCCACTAAAATATAATGGGCATCCATTTTTAGGAGGCTTTTTGGCCAGGATGTGGCAGGTGAGGGGTAAGGTAGAAACTATTTATAAAAACCTGAAAGCTTTAACCAAGAATACCATTTCCGGGTCCAAGCCTCCACTCGTTTATATGAAACTACAATCTCATCTGCACTTAACACATTTAAGCCATATTTTTATAAACTTGCAGTGTACAGTACATTCTCCAAGCTCACGATGTCTCAGACAACAATACTTTAAAAATTCATAAAAAATTTATTACTTTCTGGTTATCAAGGATTTTAGTGTGGAGATAACGGTTAAGATCAAGATTTTTCTGTAATTTTACACTGCACAGTGAGTCTATTTTAGTAAAGTTTGTTGTTTGCTCAAGGCATCCGATGGAACGTTTAGACGTTTAGAAAGTTGTGGCGTGTGACATCAGACTTAACAAGTCGATAGCATTTTGATAAAAGATTAAAACTATTTATAAACTATAGGTCCACTTTGAGTTGTTTGAGTTGAGGTTTCGAAAGATTTAACTGCTTTTTTGTCAGAAATACCTTGTGAAAAGCGAATACTCTGATGCAAAAAGCTCATCTTTAAAACTCTCCACTTCAAATGCATTAATCGAAAATATATTAAGCATAGAAAATCAAAGACTTGTAGAACAAGCAGATGAGTGTTTTTATGCTGTAAGCCACCAGGTAAATGTTTAATATAGGCAATAGTGTGTTATTATTTAATACCTTATATTATTTAGTGTTTCACTTTTCAATACTGGCATGCAAAAAGGGCCACTTTATATTTTTGTAGGTTTGAGGATATTTAAAAAAATAGGGATGTAACCATTCAGGCTATTAAAAAGTATAAAAAGTGCACATAATGGAACCTCGATCCATCAGGATATTCATGTCTGGCCCTTCATAAACTCTTCAGATTAAAAGACGCCAACATATCTTCTACAAGCCAGATATACTGTAATTGGTTACAAGACCAAACACGAAACCTGTAGAAGTCAATCAAATCTATATCCCGCCACATGTCGAGACATTGGAAAAACGATGTCACAAGACGGCAAAGGAAAAAGAGAGAGAGTTTGCGAAGAAAGGGTGAGGGCGATACAAGAGAAAACGTAAAAAAAACTATTTCCACGAAAAACCACTAGCATTTCCTTGAACCCTTCATAGAGAGAGATAAGTGAAAACCTGAGCACATTCAGAAGTATCATCCCCTAAACGTACAGTAAGATTTTAAACTGAGATGGAAATAATCTAACACCATCACACTTGAAGATGTTCAATCATTCGGCAGACTGAAACTCTACTTGGCACGCCTCATGAGCTAATCAGAATACACAACAATGATATAACGCCCAGATTTTATTGTTTTGTAGCATATTTACGTTCATTTGATCCAAAGGAAAATATGAGGCGAGAATATGACTCAAGCTATGTGCTATTCCATTTCACTGCTGTTATGAGGAAATGTTTTTGTCAGATTGTTAAAAGTGGGTGATTAGAAAAGTGCAAAGATTTCAGCTGGCGTCTTATCCTATTTATTCAGTGTGCTCATGCAGTAAGATAGTCCTCTCCAGCTCTGCGACTATCTGTCCAACTCGACCCACGGCTTTTGTGCCCATCCTCTCGGGAATAACTCAAGTTTAGGAGCTTCACACACTTCAGAACCGAGGCAATAACTAAAAGCTGTCCATGCTGACTACCAGCGTTAATCACTTTGGTGTTCAAGCGAATTCCCTTGAGAGATGTTGATCGGTAAAAAACAAGTTTAATGTTAACAGAATAAGATAAATCTAATTTTCCTTGAATTCCCTTTTTGGTTTTTATAATAAAATCCATAGATCAAACAAAAGATGGAAAGTGGTCATGTAAAACCAAATGATGACTGTTTTTGACCAAAAGAAATCTCAGCAACTACTAGACTTCAGGGGAAAAATGATTAGATCTATAAATATGACTCATTTATTAGGTGGGGAGTGCGAGGATGGTGGCGGGGATACAAGCAAAGCCATTAAAAAACGTAATAAGTCAAAGGGGAATGATGTGGGTGACATTTCCCCTTTTAAACGTCTGTGAGCGGAGCTCAATAGAGGAAAAGGAAGTGCTGTCAGAATCAGTTTTTCTGCATGTTATCCATTTTTGCTTCCTTCCCTTCGTCCTTCCGTTCCTTTCACTACTGTCTGTTCCATGACAGCACACAAGGAAAAGATCCTCTCTTACTCAAGGTTGTGCGAACCGATGAATTACCACTCTCGCTTTTGAGACAAACCTACAAACGCGCATGACATTTTGCAATCTGCGTTTCTGTTGAATTCGCTTACGGTTTGTGTTGAAAATGACACACAAAAAGAAATTCATCCTTTAAACCACATAGATAAGATGACCTGAATTTCATAACAGCAAACAAAGGCGTGCCCTGTATGTTTACAGAGCATGCACTTTACATCGCTTTGATGGTTTCTGACGAAGCGTTGCAAAAACTGCAACCCACTGACAGGCAGCCACCGACCCGAATGCTGACTTGACGTATGGCGAGGTCATTAACTTCGCAAATCTGCTGGAGTCCTGATAGGTGCTGACGTGCTAAAAGTCTTTATTAAGTAGTTAAAAAGACATATCGACCCCCTCTTTTCCAAAAGGAAGTGTGAATGATGTAATGGTTTCATCAGCCAGAGCAGCAGGGAGGGTATTTCTTACATCAATACAGAGTACATCATTCCTCAGTGGGGATTTTAATTCAGACACTGCGGGCGGTCACAAAATTCGATGCAATATGATGGATCTGCCTACAACTATATTTTCAGACATACTGTAAGTCATTCACTGGTGCTAGCAGTCATTCAGAAAAATGTCCATCAACTTTCAGCTGAACACAATTTGAGTTATTTTAGTACATGCCCTGGCTTACCATAGAAAACAGGTAAAAAAAAAGTGTATCCATCCATCACAGAAGTAATTCAGGTGGATTGAGGATTTTTTCATTTTGAAAAAAACATATTTTAAAACTTTATAAACTTTAAGGTAAAGAACTAATATGATTAGACATGCCTCCATACAGTTCACCACAATTGTAGTTCTTTTATGCATGTTAATATACAATGTAAAGTATAAATTGCTTCTTTCACAATTGTATCATTTAAAAAGACAAAAAATTAGCCACTGGAATCATATGGTTCACTTTTATGATGGATGGATGCATATTTCTGAGCTTTAAATTAAATTGAGTAGGGGAGAACCAGGACGAAAGTAACGCAGAAAGATAGTAACAAAGCGATTTTCTCAGAGCCCTGATAACATTTGCATCCCAAACTATGACAGTTTAGGCACACAACCCTTGCCAGAGCTGACAAATATCGCATTATTTACCCACCGTTTTCCGCGTGTAGATCCAGAAAGGTGTTTTTAACCATGATTCCTAAAGCGGTCATTTTTTTCATATATCGCGTTGTGTTTCTCGTTCCATGTGTTACAATACTGATCAATCTACAGTTTATTTAATGATCTAACACCTGTTTGACGTCTCAGAGTTTTTCAAAATAAAAGTAAATCTGGTTTAAATGTGAGGAGATCCTGTCGGGACAAAATAACACTTATTACTTTTGTCCCGCTGCTAATACTATTGTATATGTTGAAAATGTATATTATTCTAATTTGATTTAATTTCATTTTCATAGTGTTTCAACTGTTGAAATTTTTTTTATTCTCAACAATTTAAGTTTGTACTGTTGTTGGTTACCTCTGAAACATTTGATAAAACTGAAATTTAAAATTCACTATTTTTTACAAAGATAAATTACAAAATATGTTTGCAGTTACATATTAACGAGATCTTAGTCATGTATATTTAATAAAAACAAATGTAACACAAAAATATATCTTGTTTTGTTGTGTTACTTACTTATGATGTGTGTGTTACTTTCGTCCCTGCTGACGGGGTCAAAGTAACAATTCACTACTTATGTTCAAAGTGAAATTATACAGAAGTCGTTTTACATTTGTTCAAAATTCCACCTGATATTGATAGACCACACTTTT
Source organism: Paramisgurnus dabryanus (assembly GCF_030506205.2). Lineage (NCBI taxonomy): Eukaryota > Metazoa > Chordata > Actinopteri > Cypriniformes > Cobitidae > Paramisgurnus > Paramisgurnus dabryanus. Next base: position 43,912,465 of record NC_133338.1, read on the forward strand.
TAGTTATTGACCAAAGCAAAAATATATCTCTGTCTATAACATCTTTTAAATTATGTTTTTCTGAAAAATGGTACTTTCACCCCTGCTGTGCCCTACACGTTATTACAAAGCTGGGAATAAACAGGATATATACTGTGATCATAAGCTGAAAAACCAAGTCATATATACCTACAGTGGGATGACAGGGGAGGAAAGTATGGGATTTTTAGTTTTTTGTAAACCTATTCCTTGGTGCAATCTGCAATGATTACCTCTCTACTGCCCTCTCTGTTACTTTACGTATTTTATGTGTGATTTAAAGTCAGACATTACCTTTACAATTGCATCCAAATGCTTAAATTATAAATCTCAAACTTGTTGCGAATCAAGGTAAATATTTTTATTTATTATTTCTTTTAAAAGAAAGTAACAGATTACGGCTTTGAAATTTTGCCTGTCTTTCAAACATTCCTATAAGCTTTTAAAAGAAATCAAAACCTAAAATTCTGTCCAATGACAACCTACAGAAAAAACAAAGATCAAACCATGCTTGGAAACGTGTCTTTTATCAGACTGTTTTGTGGACTTCCCCAGACAGCCCCATGACAGTATGAATGACAGCTGAGTATTTTTCCCTTCTCTCTGACAAACCACACGCCGCAATGACAGAAACGGGAACTGAGAATCCTTGACCAACTGAAATCTACAGACGGTAGAATGAATAAAACCCAAAGCAACCAATAAACATTCCCATACTGTGCACTTGCCTCAGACAGACAGCAAAATTCATTGTATATTAGTCTTATAAAGCATGCTTTAAATGTAATTAAGATCTTATAGGTAAACAGTCACAATCAATTTATGTGCACAAAGCCACAAAAACCAACATTCATGTGTCTGGAGGTTCTGAAAGTGGCACTTCTGCTTTAAAAACACAAAATGCTAAATGATATCAAATATAATTATAGGCATTTTTTCTTATGCAACTAAGTAAAGAATCATAATCCTTTAATTGACTTAACATTCGAACACAGATCAAACACAGAGCAACCAACACGCTCGAACAAGCACATCACACAAATATGTTGAAATCATATTTCTCAAAAGCATACCTGAATATCACATCATCTCAATTTCCCAATGACCCATGTATTTTTAATACATTTTCTTTCTCCATCTCAGCAAGGCAAAAGTCTCCCATGTTCGCACTATCAGCAGTTTTTGTTCCAGACAAAAATAGTGATGAACTGTTAGAATAAATTGTCAAAATAGTTACCCCAGCTGTGACAAGAACAGTCCCCCTTGCCTTAAAATGGTCATAAAATTGACCATTACACACAGATATGTAATATGTATACATTTGCTACCAATATGCACCTTTGAGATACTAAGAAGTATCTTTCTTTGCGGTACAAATATTTGACAGTGTAATATTTTGTGTCACTTCCATACAGACTTCATATTCAGATACCTGACCTCATCCTTACCAGATATCAACATCAGTTACTGGAAAACCCAAACTGGTCAAAATCTATAGACAGATACTTTGTATCCCCACAAGGCAAAGATCAATTTTGTGTCCGCATGATCCAGTCATGACTCATGGTACAAAAACAGTGACACGTAAATACATATGTAACAGAACTTGAAGTAAACATCCTAAAAAGAAGAAAGTTCATGTGACTGTGATAAGAAGTGTCTTGCGCTTATCTCCCTACCGTATCAACCACCACCAACTGCACAACAGTATGGGTAGCTTAAGGGCGACGGGCCATGACATCATCAAACACAGACCGGCAAGGATTAAAAGTGCAGATACCATTTCAGTGCCTGTGGCGTTCTCTAACTGAGCTATCCACTGTTAACACAGCTGTTTTTACCACATGGACACACACAGCTCAGGATAAGAGTAAGGTCCTGATGTTATTCTCAAAGGGATGAGTCGCAAGATGAGCATTTGGATGTGTGTGTTGTTGTCATCTTTTAATTTGGCTGTACAATTAGGCCATTTTTTTATTAGTACTAAATTATAATGATAATAAATAATAATATTAATAATGATGAACTACTAGTGTAAATGCCTAATGAAAGAGTGATGACTTGGGGAAAAGTTTACTGAAAAATGAACAGCTCATCAATAAATCATCCTCATGCCATTCCAAACCGCACGACTTTCTTACTTCTATGGAACCCAAGGAAGATCATTTAATATGGTTGGGTGAATTCAAAACAATGTCAGTACATTATGATTCACTATCATGCCCAATAAAGCAACCAAAAATGTTTTATGTCCTTTTATGTTCTGTACAGGAAAGCCATACAGCTTTGGAACAAGATGAGAGTAACTAAATCATGACAGAATTGAAATTTTACGTGAACATATCCTTTAAAGGTTAAGTGTGTAACTTATTTCAACTAGAAGCAACAGACAGAACTGAAAGATGATAATGACAATGTTTCCTAAACACTCCCCTATGTGTGCTAATGTTCAGACAAACAGGTCGTCCCACCCCAAACTCACACTATGGGTTAAGCCAGAAGCTGAAATGCCAGACTGATCAAACAAACAGACGAATGTGTTGAAAAAAATGACACACAGTCACAGCATTTACATAATTCAGGAAGTCTACGTACTAACTTACAGTATGCTTGCGTATAGTTCAAAAATGCAAACTTCACCTTTAACACAATTAAAACCTAATGAACACCAGCCACTATGATGATTCATCCTTTAAATGTGATGTGTATACGTGGGTGTATATGTTTTTGTGTCCTGTCTATCATGAGGTGCCTGCAAGGCACACAGATACATTTCTGAGATTTGAACCCCGCGACTACATTTACAACGCCTGCGATTTAGAAATACCATCTTTCTGAAGTCACAGCAACAATAGTAACACCACAGCTCTGCCTATGGACGACCTCATGTACCGACAGGACCCGAGGCAAACAACCCCAACTATAGAGATTTGACACCCAATAATAGCAATAAATGACACGTAAATGACATCAAAAGCCTGGCAATGGATTAAAGTTTACATACAATCCCTTGGCATTTTTATTCATTTCCTTTCGAACACGCATGCCACTATAAGTCAATGCCGAGTGCAGAAATAAAGATTACAGAGGCTGATGCACGATGCCAGTGGTGTACCACATCCCAAAGGCAAACCATTAGTCCGAAACGGCTCTCAGCATGTTCTGAATCATCTCCATTCACTGTCTGCTTCCACTAAAGGCCTCTATGGAGATCAACTTCAAGCCAGTTTGAACATATGGATTAACTTACCTTTTATAGTGGCACCAGCCATGAGTTCATTCAGAATTAATGTACTGTTAACAGAGCTAGTCATGAGCGAGCAGTTAGTTAACGCTTAATTGATTTCCTTTCTACTAAAATACAAGTCGTAACGGAAAAAAAGAGCCGAAAGATATTAACTAGTGGAAGCCATCTGAGTCAAGTTAGCGGTTACCTCAAATTACCGAATTATGCTGACCTTCTGACAGCACCTAACAGACAGCCGAGGGCTTTTCTTAAATCGTTCAGTATGTGCTTCGTATAGTCGAACTTAACACAGAAACGTTCTGTGTAACTCGTAGCGAAGGGAGAGGCCCGAGCTGTGCCAACACGTCATATTAGCATCACATTAGTGAGGATACGAGACTCTGAACAAACATTCTCACAACCTTCCCTGTTTGCCAAGCCTCTCTGAGGAAACCTGGATTGAGCATAAAGAAGTAAAAAGAATGGTAGAAACCAAAGATTGAACGCGAGAGACTGGAAATGACAAAGTAGGGAAAAGATCTGAATAAAGGGTTAACAGTGGTAACATTAAATAACTGACCATTACTGAGCCAAAGCCAACCATATGCTTTCCTTTAGGAACACCATATGCTCAGGAATAAAGTTCTCTTTGGGTCTGTTCATTTACTTAATGTTGTTTTGACTGGGCAAGGTTGGCTCGTAGTTGGTTGTGTGGCAAGTGGCGTGACTGCATAAGATCAGTTTGACAGGGCGTGTGGGTGATCTGGTGGACCTCGGCTCACTAATTGATACGTTTCCTTAGGACGCTCCTGCCAAAGCTTCAAGATGTTACATAATCAAAGTAACGCCGGTTAGCATCACGACAAGTTTGGGACATTGTGCGCAGGGCCCTATTTTAGGAGAAGGGTGCTATTGAGACGTGGCCCTAATGCCTGCCCTTAAATGCCCCAGCCAATAGCCCAAGGGAGGGGCATTTTGGAAGAGGGACAGGGGTGGGTAGCTCTGGTTTGGTTGTTAGGTTGGGCTAAGCTGGGTCACCTCGGGCAAGACACATATGGCTGAGCTTACAACGGCAGCTTTTTCTTTGACATGGGGATATTTTAATGACAGGGAAAGAGTCAAAGAAAACGTTCTCCCGCTGACCACTTCCAACATCAGGCAAAGCCCGTAGAAGCTCCATATGGGACTTTCGGGAGAGCCGTTTCGCAGTTGGCCGTTCGCCTAAAACAATCGCGCGCACACACTCATCGCTTTTAGTTCGTCCTAGACACACTAGAATAGAAAAAAAACTCTGTTTACTGTTTGGTAGAGTTTACGCTTTAACCAGGGCAGGGAGAGAAAAGGTCGTTGACATGTCATCGATGTCACAATACATTTCCACCGTAGTTGCTTAAACTGGGGTTTAACATTCAGGATGTGAGCTGGTGAAAATAAACCATTATAATACAAATTCAGCGGAGATGCTATGTAATGCTGGGATGTATTCTTATCCAACTCATATCACGCTGAAAGAAAACCTTTAAGGCCTTTAACTATGAATATGGATTTCAGCCAAAGCTATGTAAAAAGTACACGAAATACAGGCACTTAAACCCCACAACTACTTGAGGTTAGGCGTCTACATACCCAAAAACATTCATAATGCAAAATCTAAGAGCCTTCTGACTGAACCTTAAAAATAAATCTGATCAGGCCTTCCAGTTCTGCAAACATTTCAAATCATCAAGCTCATCTGTAGGTTGAGTCGAACAACACAATAGTCATTTCTACTTAAAGACAATCACTAAAAAGAAATGAAAAACATCAAAAAAACACTTGTGACCTTCAGCTCGCTGGTGTTGTGTTGGTGGGTGAGGGGTTATAAGGTCTTATAGACAGGAAGGTGGTGATGTGTTACCCACACATGTCAGCTCTACCTCACTGTCTGGTTTCTCTATGTACGGCTATATCAACAGAGGAAGCACAAAACACACCAACACACACACATTAAGCACTACTTGTTCCTCTTTCAGCATTTTAGCATTCACTTTTTGTCATTCAGGGCTGGTTGGTTCATATCATTAGATGGTGAAGAAGTGTAAATCAATTTAAAAGTAACTGCGTTGTCATTACAATGAAATTTAACTAACATGCGAACACAGCTGCTCGAATATCGACAATTTGACAACAGCTTCAGATGTGATTCATCCCAATACTCATCAGACTTGTAATGGATTGAGGCCGAACTATAATTCATTTTTACGTGTGCGAGGGTCCACAAACAGTGCGCGTGACGCAATTTTCATCATCAGAATAGTGCGTGCGTACTTTACGCACAGTCGCACACCGCTGGATTTTTGAAAACCCTGCGTACATTGCACATGTAAGTTGCGCATGCACCAACAGGAGAATGTAGTATGTAGCCCAAGAGATGCATTGCATTTTGTTGCAATACACATGTGTCGAACATCTGTATGCACATATGAGTCAAATAAACTATACTTTGCTGTGTGCATTCAAATGTGCATGTACGTTCGCGATTAAGCGCAATTAATCGTTTGCAGAATAAAAGTTTTTGATTGCATAATATATGTGTGTGTTGTGTATAAATATATAAATACATACACGTGCATGTTAATTTGTAAGAAATATTTACATTTGTATATATATTTTTATATTCATATATAATTTATATTATACATAAATATGAATACTTAATATATATACACTTTTTCCCTAAAATTATACAAGCATGTGTGTGTATTTATATAACGTTTAAAGTAGGGTTGTTGCGGTGACAGAATTTTCCCACCGGTTAATCAGCGTGTGCATTTTATTTTCACTTTTGAATTAGGTGCAACTGTTGTTTAAATCCAGCGCTTGCGTACGCTACGTTAAATCGCGTATTAATTTGCGTGCAATTGCGAGTGCAACAGCTGGTTTAAGTGCTTGAGTCAATGTGCGCAGGTACTTCTGACAGAAACCCACCAGTCCCAAGCAGAGCAACCGGCTATTCCTCCATAAAGCGCTGCTTGAATTATGGGTTTATTATTATTTTTAATGAAAAACACAACAACAAAATGATCTCGCTTATATTTAACATCATATATGTATATTATAACAAAAGCGAGTAAGCACGCGGCTTTTGCCATGATCGTCTGGTCAATCAGCTCGCCGCAGTCTGACAGGAATAAATGAAATCTGACACCCGCAGCCGCTGCTCTGTGATGACGCGCGTTCAGCTCCGCTGAATTTAGGCAGCAGACAGCATTCAGTTCTTAGTGTTTGCTCTCTCTTACGAAACTAAATGATTTAATTACAAGAAAATATCAAAACGACGGTGAAAGACGGTGTCGCGGTAATCACCGTTTCACCGACTATCGCAACAAGCCTAGCTTAAAGTATATAATTAAGAATGTTTTTGGCATTTATTTGAGATACATTATGTTTTTTATTTATTAAGCAACAGAAACTAATCGTTAGATTAATCGTCCAATTAGTCGTTAGATTAGTCGACTAATCGTGAAAATAGTCGCCTGATTAATCGTTTAATAAATAGTCGTTTACCCCAGCCCAAATGCAGCCCTACATATATGTAAAAAATCAGACTACACTTTTGAGATATATGAAGTGGGATATAAAGAACTAGGTGTTTCATCTTTTGCTGTCCATAAATCTAGTTCCAAAAAATAACAACAATTGATTAAGTAGTAGCTTCGTCAACTGCACTAAATGCATTAGGTTAAAAAAAATAGCTATATCACGATATACACTCTTACAGTGAAATTAAATTACTCATCTAGTAATAAAACACTTCGGTCATACCACCCACCCCAACTTGAAGTCATCTCCAAATCTGACTAATAAAGGTCTGAAAGGGGAGAATCCACATTTGTATTAGTCACTAACATCATATAGACATCATTCAGCTCAATCTGACATCAATCAAACGAAACATTCAGACATCACGTTAATAAGCAAGCTTCATTTATGTGACTTTGGTTTTGTGTCTCATATGTAATTTAGTACTCTTTATGATTAAACAATACGATCAAGGTTTGGTCCTACAGGACCAAATGACGACAGACTGAAGTGCTGCTAGAATGATTCGAACCAAGACGTTGTAGCTGGAGTATGAACTTAAATTCAATTATGTACAATGCATGCACTTGCCCATTTGACATTATGAAGCAAATGTGATGTATCTGATGACTCAAGCATGACCATCCAGACCTTGTTTTGTCATTTTTGTGCAGATGACTACAAAGTGTCCAGTAGCTCTTGTCATCCACCTCAAATTTCTAAGGAGCAGCACTTGGCAACATAAAAGATGCTCTTGCAATTGAGAGACGTTGGTCAAGCTGTCTCTAAAAAATATAATTCTGACTAAAAGGAAAGAATGTGTTTGTTTAGCTTGTCAATTCTTTGTCAGTGTAACCCCATTCCCATTTTCCATTACCAAATTAGCATTGTGTATGTTGGAACGTGCCATACATCAAATCTGTGAAGCATTACTATGTCACTGATTTGCTTCGCTCTGCTCAAGTCTTTTAAATCAGATTAAATAAAAAAATAACAGTCAGGGGTTTGGACCCTAAACTCTGTCTTTGCAAGATGTATTCTGACATGAAAGACTAGACGGACCACTGTAAAATGGAAGAGATAAAATGCCTTGAGAGACACATTTTGAGGATGTTTAAAAGTAAAACACAGTCTAATAAATGTGACGCTCATGGCTTATCATAAACCATTCAGACCTTCCATGAATCACTGGTTCAAAGAAATGTCACATTTGCTTAACAGGGTCAAATGGGCAAGTGGAACCGCATCATTGTACGCAAGACGAAAATAAGTTCAAGAGGTCATGCTCATTTTAGTTTTGGTTTCTGCAATAGCTTTTCAGGTCAGCCTTTTTCACACATTTATAGGTGATAGACAATTTAAAATTAAAAATGGTGATACAGGTGGTGATACATTTGAGCATCTTAACTAAGTACTACAGTAGTAGACCAGACAGTTCCTCTTTCCTGTGGCTAAGTAACAACACATTCAAGCCATCTGAAATGCATCAACTAAGTCACTGTCACTGTGTTCAATTATGGGGCACACTCTTAAAAACAGCAGGATCCCTAGAGAGTAAACACTGTCAATCAGTCACCCCATCGCGCTGCCTTCCTTCCCCAAGCCAAAGCAAACAATTCATCAATGTGGGGCCATTTTCTGTCAAAGAAAATCAGAGTTTTTTTGTCTAGTTAAGTTTGTTTCCTTTTCATGCAGAGGCTAATTAGTCCCATGAGGTCCATAGACGCTTTCACATTGACCTCTTTCGTGATGACAAACCTTTTCGGTTCCTGATCCAAAACCTTGAACGATTACACTCACTGACTATATTCATATCGGAATGTTCAGTCTAACATGATTACGAAGAATTTGTCAATTTGGTTTAAATGGAATATGAAACAGGCAATAGAGATCACTTCCATGTTTTCTGAATGAAACATCCTGGATGAAAAAAAATGCTGACGGTGAAGAAAGCAAAGTTCCCTTGGCTATGCTGTAATCATGACAAACCGGCCAATGCAAAAATGAGGAAATTCAAGAATTAAAGGGCACCACAAACACTCTTGCACTCTCAGCCTTTCTTTACCTCATACATAAGCCATGCCAAATCAAACGCAACAAGCGATCAGGAATTTTTTCACTAGTTTTTTCATAAAACCGCAGCAGCAATTTTTGTCAATATAATTTCTTATTTGGCTCAGTGTGTGATAATGGCAATTTGATCCCAAAAGACAAAGCTAAGACCATTTAAAACATTCCTAACTCGCGCAAGTAAAAAACATTTCTTGCTCTCCTAGCTTGCCAATGAAATCAAGACCCTTTTTTGGCAAGGAGTTAAGCCCCCTTACAAATGATATATCAGTGGGCAACTGACCAGTCGATCGAAAAAGAATGTTTCCAATGGTCTGAAACATTACCAAATGACAGATCATCTTTTTCCACAATCACCAGACCAATGCACATAAGCCTTTAAGTTGCAATTCATAGCAATGGACCAAAACTATGCTGGGTGCCATGGGAGACCCCCAGGCCAAGCTAAATTACTCCAAAATTTCTCATTTCAACCTCTAAACTCCTTGTTGGGCTGTTTATGAATGCACCACCAGACTTATATCATTTAAATTCACATATAAAAAAAATAAAGACCTGTATTTTACTTTGAAGTTGGTCTTTCCAGCGAATACAGCGCAATGTAAGTGGGCGCTGCGTCACAAACAAACTACTGACATTTAAACGATGTAACTTCATTACACCAACGGAGAACTTCCTTTTTTCTTCTTTTCAAATGCAGACTGTCTACCGACCATTTTAGCATGGGCACAGGTTAAATTGACAGAAGCTCTGTATGAAGGTGAAAAAACATGCCATTTGTCTTGGTAGTAACAACCGTGTCTTTAATGTTTTACCTTTGCTCAAATAAAAGACAGAAAGAATGAGCAAACGAGGCGGCATGCAAACTGTCTTTTATTCTTTACACTGCTTTCACTTCAGGCGGGTCACTGAATGCACCTCCGCTCTTTACTTCTAACCTTTATACTGTCTCTTTACCTTGAAGAGCTTCTTGCCTGCATAATGGGCCCTAGGGAATATTTCTTTCAAACACACACGCCTACTTGTTTATCAAGGCACACACCTTGCATTGTCCCAGGCAGACAGACTTTATTGTGTCATTATACACAACAGAAAAGGCCTACGATTAAACTTCACTCCGAGTCCACATCACATATGCTCTGGCAGGAATGAATAGCTGCAGAAATTGGTCCGTGTATTGTTAAATGAAGCCTGCATCCCTGGTGCACGATACAGGCTACATTGTGTTTAAGGGGATTTCATCATTTAAGGTAAAGCATAGAATTTTGACACACTTGGAGTCCATAGATATACACTAAGGATTTACTATAGAACTGATTCGTAGATTTTAGTAAGCACATCTGCCCATCAAAAGAACTGAAAGGAAAAGACAGTCAGGACTGTATTTCACAAATAAAGGCTTGCACAAAGACTTATTTCATACAATCATACATTGGACTATAAGAAAATCATTTCACATTGATTTTAGTCTTTGACTTGGCCTTACTCAGTCAATATTAAAGAATCAAGGTTAAATGTTCAAAAAAAATTCTTTACATTATGATTTTTTGTAGAAAACAGTTAATTACTAAAAATTACTATTTTGCAGGTTTATTTAAATGAGGTTTTTTTACCAATTCCAACCATTTTCTGTTGTTTTTCTGTACCTCAACTGGTGGAACACTGCATTGGCAACCCTAAGGTTATGGGTTTAATTCCCTGGAAGCGCTGATAAAAATGTATACCTTAAATGCACTGTAAGTCACTTTGGATACAACAATCAGCCAGCATGAAACATTTCTAAATGGTGCATTTATAAGTTATAAGATGGCAAAACCTCACAACCAACACCAACCCATTGATAAAAGAGTCCTATATGACAACACATTCTTGCCACTAACACAAAGACCAATTTACAGTGCCCATAACAGTAGGCTGACAAGGACACAGTGGTCACCCGACATCGCACTTAACTTTACTGGCAATACTTGTGTAAGTACGATCAGCGGACAATTGCAATAAGCCTCTAAAATTAAGAAAACCCCTAGTAGGTAGTGGGTGTATCATCCATCACTAAGGGTTTTCTTAACTCGAGGGCTTTTGTGCAACCGGACAGACACCCTCATCACCCTAAAAGACCAGCTGTACATAAGAGGCACAAGCTTTAACAGGTCAACCAGTTGTGCAGTGGGAGCACACAAAAGACTGTGCATTCAACTGTAAAAGGCAAGCCATGCTCTAAAAAGACACCATGATGTCCTCACACATGCTAATAATCCCTGCGTCTCTAATTTCATTGGTGAACATCAGCCGGACAGGTGGCCAGTCAAACCAGTCGTTGGCTTCCCTGTCGAAACGGCGGCAGTTCAGGTCCACTGGAAAGCCCCCAAACAAACAGTCTGCCACCACCCCCGCCCCTTCTCGCCAAAAAAGGCAGAAAAAATCCCAGTCAGGGGATGTCTGTCACCTACTTGGCGGTGTACAAACATGACAAAAACTATGAAAAAACTGTCTGCGCGTGTATATATGTGTAAACTCATTTTAATAAACATCGCGTGCCAGCAACCACGTGCATCATCTTTCTATAGAAGCGAATTCATTTCACAAACAAAAACGATCGTGCTCAAATCCTTTACAAATAACATATAATCTGAGAGAAGATTGTGAATGAGATTAAATTTAACCTTACACGGACACATACAGCACAAGATACAAAATTGCGCGAAACATTTTTTTTAAGTAGAATCTCGTCTTCTACGTATGCCTGGATATATCACACACTGTTTACCATTTAGTGACAAAACCACAACACTGCCATGTGAGAGACTGAATCGTGGGCACTAAACGCTCTTTGGTCGCACAGCTTTATGTCCTCAGTTGCACTTGCCATTAAATAATAATCCGTCTGCACCGCGAGAGCGCGACCGGAGAGCCAGCGGCTCTGTTTGGTAAACAACACTTCACAATCGAGAGTAAACGCGTGATATTTCCCTGCAGACAGCCAATAAAACACATCTGACCACCGACAGCGCGACAAAAGCATTCAGAGGGAAAACGTTTTTACTGTAATCCCAAATGATCCCAAGCCAAGGCTGAAACAAAGCCAATGTACTGTGCATTGCTGATTATAGAATACCCCTTTATTAAATCAAGTGTCGGGACACGTTACTGGTGACGATACACCACTGGAGGTTTCCCGATTTTTATTTGGCATGTAAAAATCAGTCTATTATACTATACGATGTTGTGTGGTTTGTAAAGACAGTACAAAACGGTTTGGGGCTGGCCCTCAACTCCCCGTGCAGGCGACCCAATACAACACGCGCACTAGAGCAGACCACTCAAAATATAATAAAACACAGTCTGCGTTCTCGTATAACGATACCGAGCACTGGAGTTTATGGGAAAAGACCAGTTAATAATTATAATGTAATGGAAAGCCGCGTCGGGTCCGTTAAACGATGTAAAAGTGTATTAAAGCAGCTGAACTCCTGGAGCAGCAGCAGTTCAGAATCTCAGACTTACCCTGTCACAACAGGCGCCATCTTCCACAAACTCTCACCAAAACTCCAAGTCTCGCGAGATCCTCTCTCCCAGAGCCTACCAGCCGCCGAGACAACAGAAGCAGACTGGAGATCGCAAGAGCAAGGGAGAGAGAGAAAGGGGGCGGGTGACGAGAACAGAGAAAGGGGGGCAGGGTGAGTGAAAGAAAAGGGCAGACGCCACAACAACAGGCGTGGGAAACTCTGCGGATCTCGCGAGAGGTGGAAAACTCCCACCGTACGGCTGAGCGAGTGAGGCTCGTATCATCGCGAGATTAGTGTGAAGTGCGGCGGATGGATGTTGTACAGCGCTGAAGCGGAGCTCCCACGTGTTTAGCCGCTCATAAATTACCTCTTCGGGCCGACTTGGCACATTTTTTCTGGTCGTGGAAGCTTGAGATTTCCCAGGCTCTGGTCTGATAAGCTTTGCTTATGAGATATGTAGTTAATGTGGGCCCTGTTATCAAACCATTCAAACAGCAATAAAACATTTGCTGAAAATACGCTAGTATCGATTTACAAAAACATAAATTATAATTATTTATGTAATAATTTTATGACAAGAAAAATATTACATACCATGCAATAATTATTACTAGAGAGAGAGAGAGAGAGAGAGAGAGAGAGAGAGAGAAATAACAGAAATCTGACTGTTTTGATTCTGGATCTTAAACGTGACCTACGTTACCTGACTTTAACTTACATGTCTAGTCCTTCAGCTGTACTTTTGATTTTGATTTTTGCTTTATACATTTGAGAAGAGTGATGTACAAATAAAAGATCAGTTTAGAGAAAGAGCACGAGTGGAGAAAAGGAGCAAGGTTAAAAACTAGAGATGAAAAAAGCAGGTTTCACACAAACTGGCTCAGTGCCTTCATCCAAAGGATTCGGGAGGAGGAAGTCTCATACACCATAGCCATTTTCCATGCCTTTCTCCGTCTTTTTTACGATCTGAGAAAGTAACCTCTTGTAACTCTTAGAGTTTTATAAAAACTGTAAAGTTTCCGAAATCTTTTACAGATGAAACCAGTAAATGACTACATAAGTGCTTAAGTGTTTGAGGGCCTCCCAAAACAATCACAACCAATGTAAGTAAAGCCTTAAGATATGTAAAATTATGATAGGGAGTAAGTGTTTCCAAGTTGGTATTAAACTTTGACCCCAAAGTGTTATAAAACTAATAACGTTTTATGGATGCACACAAATATGATTTAATGTTTCCGTTAGGAATCCCCATAATCCCCATAAGTCCAGCATTTTTATGAGAAAACCATTTGAGAATTTGCCAAAGTAAAACTGTTATTCTTAAAGGTAATGAAACATGATTTTAATGTGTTTGTGTAGTGCAAAAGTATTTATATTTACTATATTCTTATTACTTGTACACCACTTACTTTCGAGACTTTACTTCTTATTTACGAAGTCTCTTTCTCCCTCTCTGATATTGGTCTTGCAGGTCTCAAGTGATTATTTTCAATGAAAGAGACCTTATCTCAGGAGCTCAATGAAGCAGACAGCATGCGCCGCCAATTCAAGCAATCACAACCTAAACCACAAGTGTGCCGCCCGTAAATCCAATGTTGATGACTGCCTGTATATCTGGCCATGAGAAAGACTGGTCTCAAAAGACAGGTCCCACTCCAGACCCCAGCCAGATGCTCACCACTTTGATTCTGGACCTGTGCAGTATGTGGATCATTATCTAAAGATTTTTAATGTTCACTTTAGTACATACTTATTAAAGTGGAAACAGCCCTCTGAATAGTCACTGAGTAGGGGGAAATTTGATAGGAGAGATAAATTCAGCTCTTCCAATGCGAGTAATGTGGAGGGTCACATTCTTAATGTGGAGAGGGATATCGTTTGTGCACCAAAGTTATTTTTTAGGTATTATTTGAATTATTTATACAAGATGGACATACAGTGCCATACAAAGAACCAAAATCTCCCAAACACAGAACATACACCATAATAAAAAACATCATTGTCTTAAAGGAGATGGGTATGAGATCAGATAATATTTTTGTATCTGATAATGAATCCCAGTGCTATCACAAAACACCACCGACATTTTGCTTGTGCATAAATAGCACTACAGAATTCGCAGATATAGACAGTTTAACTTATGCAAATTAATCTTCAAAGACCCAGGCGTCAACTTCGCAGACAACCACGACCTAAATCACTATTTTTGCCTTTCTAACGTGAGCACCGGATGGAAACTTCATGATAGTATATCCGAGAACAGCTTAAAAACAGTTTAGTGATTCTCAAGTGAAATTAAAAGATGAGTTTAAGGATGTGGGTTATCAATGCTGTCCCCTTGTGCACATCCATAAATGAAAATGTGTAATATCACTGCTTTTAGTGGAAGTAAAATTACTGGATCTCACACACAATTTCACACACAGAGAAATCATTTTTCTATTTCAAATCCTCAAGGTTTCAAAAATTAATAGCGTATCACATCCCTTAATGACCAAGTGCCTTAAATCTGGTTTTCCGCTTTTAGTTACAGAGAGTTATGTGAAGCAAATATATTTTAAAGCAATTACTGTGGAGACTGTAGTCTCTAGCTCTGTCTTAGGAAAATAGTTGATACTACCCAAAGTTAATCATTGAGTGCAGTATCTCACCTCAGATTTGACCCTGGGCTCTAGCACTAATGCACAATCCAGGGACTCACTACAGTAAATACTAAAAGAGAAGAAGATATTCAAAGCCAAATTGCAAGGAAAGTTACATAACATGATCAAAAATTCAGAAGCTAATAAATTGTGGTATAGAGTTGTTATCTAGCTGGACGTGGTTGCGTTGTTTAACCTTAAAATGCCACATGATTTAAGACTTTATAAACTACACTCTTAAAAATAAATGTGCTTAAAAGGTTCTTCATAGCACTGCCATACTCTTTTTTGGTTCCTCAAAGAACCATTTGGTCAAAAGTTCTTTAAAGAACCATTTTCTTCATACATTTTTATAATCTGAAGAACCTTTTGGTGAAACAGAAAGGTTATTCAGATGTTAAAGGTGGTTTAAAGAACCATTTAGACAGAAAAGGTTCTTATATGGCACGTGAAGCACCTTTATTTTGTAAGTGTAATGGATTTAGAGTGTAAACCTTTATAGAGTGTAAATGGATTGGTTCTTGTTTCTATGGTAGTTTCATTTGTTCTGCTCTTGTCCTTAACTACATGATCTGTAATACTTTCCATTTCGGAAAAGGAGGCCAATAGTTTTATTAAAGGGACCTTCTTAGTCCTGTGATTTTGAAGATGATGACTTCATTCCTAAACTTCCTTTTGAAACTTGATCCCATTTTCGGGAGGTCAGTTTTGCCACTAGATTACACACTTCGATGATGACAAAGAAAATCCCTGCACTTTAAATGTTTGCACTTTATAGCTCTTAAGAACCCAAAATGCAGAGTATTATCCTCACATGTACGGTATAATCTACAGAAAAGTCATTATAGGCCGACAATAACATCTTGCAACATTTTGCAATCTGCTGGATTCTAGCTAACTTTAAGATTACTAGCTCCAAGTATCAGGAATTGAACTGGAGCATGCAGTAACTTGTACACCAGTGTTTACCTTGGATAATATCATGTTCTAGAAAATACAAGCTTATGTTCACAATACCAGTCTTGACAGTCAAACATTTTAATGCTTGCAATTGTAATTGTTTATTACTGAAAACCACAAATTGGAAGGAATGCGGTTGGAACGTAACCGTTTAAATCTTAGTCTAGCATGTAGTGTTGTGGTCAATGTAGCTAAGATGTGTATGTGCTTGCTGTATTAGTTACAGTAGATGAAATGTAATACTGTGTTGTTTTACATTACATCTTAATAATGCTGTTCTTGTTAAGGTCAGCACACAATTCTGAGTCTTTCTCCTCTTTGAACTTGTAAATGTGTTTACTTTCAATAGCAGGGGACAATTTTCAGGCACTGCGTAATGTCATTGCGCCTGCTGCAGCCATGTTAAAGCAGCAAAGTCCTTGATTATTACGCCAGAATGAGAGTATAGTTCCTGGCCATATCTGCCTAGAAAATCGCAACTTTTAATTTTCCGTCAGTCTTAGTACGCAATGTAACTACTGAAGAGTCAAGTTTTAAATAGGAAAAATAATGAAACTCTTTGGTTGTTTTTGAGCGCGATGCTAATGGTCTAATCAGATTCAATGGATTATGCTAAGCTATGCTAAAAGTGGTAGCGCCAGACCCGGAGATCAGCTGAATGGATTCCAAAACGGTAAAAATTAAATGTTTAACTCTAGGGGAACTGGAAAATTAGCATATTTTCAAAAAAGTGGAGTGTCATTTTAAGGTACAGTTATGTACCAGAAAGGTACATTATATTATGTTTTGTAGACCTGTAAAGTAACAAACCGGAACCTTGGGGTAACACCCTAGCAACAGAAAGGGTGCAGTTTTAAATCTTTATTTTGACAGTGTAATTTAATATGAAACATTTAGTATATGTGCAACCCTCTTGTATTATATTACTGTGTGTTTTTATTCATTTTTACAAAAAGTGTCATTTTGATTTGATGCTGACAGGTGCTCTTAATGTCTTCATGTTACTTCATGTCTTTTTCATAAAAAATGCATTTGTGCATTATTAGTGTCCAGTACACAAAAGTTTGTAGATTGAATTGCTACAGTTACAGATTTATGACAGCAGTTCTCTTCGCTTGCCATCGTCTCATTGTTTAGGGGAAGAAGAGACTTTGCAAATGCAGCGTGAAATTGTTGACAGCAGCAGAATTTCCTCATGTAGTAGGAGGTGGGGCGGAGAGCAAGACAGCCAAGAGAACTTGTCAAAACTTTGACCCAGATCTTTTCCCTTAAAACACACGAAACTGACATCTCATTTCTAGTCAGAAACATTCAACTCACTACATTCATTATTATAATTTGCTTGTCCTCCACCTGTGGCTGATGTGAATTTATTCCACATTGCATGCTTTTGTTTCACGAGTAGGCTACACATGAACAACCTTGACCCTGCAGTTGGACAGGAAGAGTTGTGTTGATTGTAATCACTGAACCCATCTATGAGATTTCTGGATGAAGCTCCGCTCATCTTAGAAGAGGCGCCGGAAATGTCTACGGTGCATCCAACAAATCCCTTTGCATTAAAGGATGGAGAAAAAAGGAAGAGATTGATTAAGGGGAAAAAAGAAGAACAGCCAACACAGCAAGTGGAACATTTAAATTTTTGCCCATTTGTGATCATTACTGTGTACTTTGCACTTTATTGTGCTTTATTTTTAGGGTAACAATTTACTTAACTTAGTAAATGCATTAGCTAACATTAACTATTAGTGAGTTATAGTTTTCAGCATTTATTAATCTTTGTTCATTGTGCAGTAAGAGATACTCAACAAAATGAAAATTCTGTCATAATTTACCCTCATGTTGTTCTGAACCTATATGAGTTTCTTCTGTTGAACACAGAAGATATTGTGATCAGAGGTGTATAATACTTAAGTATTTTTACTTTCTACATAAAATAAAATTTTCATGTATTCTTATTTTATCACTGGTTTTTTTTTTGGAAAACATACATTCCAGAGCATATTATCATACTTTTTACTCCACTACATTTCATAATTTCAAGGTTTTGGTTTATATTTAATATTTAAGTACATTAAACATTTAGTAATTTTTTTACTTTACTTAAGTAAAAATTAGTTTCATACTTTTTACTCAAAAAAGTAAAAGTACAAATTTTTTATGCAATTAGGTATTAAATACATTTTAATATGCAATATAAGAGAAATACACAGTATGATTCTATGCTTTAGAATGTAGTGAACATTTTTTAGTAAAGTAATTTTTTTCCCAAGACAAACACTCTGATAAAGCACAAATGCTTGGAAAATGTAACTAAAATACTTAAAGGTGACATAGAATGATTGAACGGGGTATTTATCCTTGTTCTGTGATGTGACATGTAGACAATTTTTTTGTTTGGGACTGTAATGCCTTAGAAGCTTCCTAAAAACCTCTCTCAGATAGCTCTATTAGGGCGGGGGATTTTAAACAAGTGGTTTTGCACCTATTTGGCTCCCCTACTGGCTTAACTTGCAATCTCATTACTGATTGGCTGACTTTGCTGCCACTCAAAAAATGTAGCCAATTATTTTAAAGTGGAGGGGCAGTTAGATGCCTGTGATGTCATAAGCATCAGTTTTTCAGATTGGGCCGTTTTCTGGCTGGCATTTCTAAAAGAGGAATTTCTATGAGACTGAGATGTTTAGCATGTTTAGCACTTTTTGTATGTTTGTGAATGTGGGTAGACTACCTTTATTCAACAAAGACAAGGTAAAAATTGTGTTTCATTCTCTGTCCCCTTTAAGTATACACCTCTGATTGTGATAAATACTAGCAAGCATACAGTTTATGATACCCACTGACTTCCATAGTGTTTTTTTCCCCAACCTGATCTCACAAAATCCATAAAATAGTCATGCAATATTTTGCTCATGTTTGTGTGTCATTGTCACATATTTCCACCATTTTACGTGCCAGTGCCACGACTTTATTTTATTTTTTTTGTCAGGTTTCACGTATTGGTTACTCTGTAACTGTTTTTCCTCTATTTTTACTATTGTCGCTTCGCGGTTTGGGGTTAGAATGACTTTTTGTTACATAAAATGACATCCGACCTTACCCAAACCCAACTCTAACCCTAATGTCAGGCCGCAATGGTTTAACAAGCATACGAAAAAATTGTATAAACCAATACTTAAAGTGACATCCTAACGCAAACAGCAAATCTAAATCCAAACCGAAGTGACAAGCTTTAAAAATGGGAAAAACAGTTGAGTAACCAATACGTGAAACTGACACGAAAAAGAAAGTCGTGGCACTGGCACGTAAAATTGTGGAAAGATGTGACAATGACACGCAAAAATTAGCAAATTATTATTTTATGGAAATTTGTGAGATTTGTGAGATTTCCTACTATGGAGATCAATGGGAATTCCGCCATTTAAGTCTTCAAACAGGGCCAATTTGGATTTTTTTTTCCAAAATTTTAATGAACCCTGAAGGACTGTGTTCAGCACAGAAATACTCCATCATACGTCCAACAATTTTTTTTTACTTTACTTATGTTTAACAGTGTTTATAAGTCAGAATTAGGGGTGTAACGATTAACCGTGCAAATGCGCGTTTCTCAATGAATACATTTTAATGAATTACGGTAAAATCCCGGCACATCCAAAAGCCAGAGGGCGCTCTCGTGCAGAAACACCCTTTGTGCCACAGAAGAAGTAGCATTTCAAACGCTATTCCAATAAATGTCTACAGGAATATTTATATCTCTGTTCTTCGAATGTTTCAGGTATTTTCATAATAAAGAATATTTTGAATGATTTTGTTTAACAAGTGTTGCTTTTTTAAATGCACGTTATAAACAACTCCGACTCATAATGTTTTTAGATTGATAAGGACTTCCTACTGACCAAATGCCGTAGTATACGCACAAGCTGTGCATGAAACACATAATCGCAGCCTTGCGATTCAGAATCGATTTCAGACAGGCATTTTTAATGGGACACGCGATTAATCGTTACATCCCTAGTCAGAATGCATAAAAATAGCATTAGACATACCTTTAAGTCTACAAGAACAACTTGAACGATACATTTTCAGAATCAAAAGTTGTATCTGATAACATTAATTAACATGAAAAACTGTATTGACATTAGCAACGATTAATAATGACAACCTATATTGCTACTTGTTACTTTATGCTAGCTAATGCATTTACTAATACAACCTTACTGTAAAGTCTTGCCAACTACACTCAACTGGAGATAGAGTAAGAGAGTACAGGAACAGAGTTGGGGTTAAACGGGGGAGCCTTTTTTCAGACAATGTGACATGGCACACGCTATTAATTCTGGCTGAGTGGACAGCCTGCCCCACCATCTGCTTAGGTCACCCCCACTCGCTAGGGTCGGCGTCTCAACCCTCATCTCCCAACCCCCGTTCCTCCCTTCACTCCCTCCTCAACCCAACAAACAACGGCCCAGCGCTGAGTGTCTCTCCGCACACAATACACCCAACCTGCTAGAAGGAAGAAGGGTTGGAGGGAGGAGACTGGCGGGTCGTAGAGAACAATGCCCTGTCAGGTGAACGACCGGCACAAGTTAATATACATTACAAAAGGCCATCCAGTCGTCTTCGCATTTGAGCTTGGCGTTGCAGGCCGTGCTGTTGTATTTTTAAGCACCTCCTCCCTCTCAAACACGCGCCTCTCTTCGCGTGGCAAGGCAAGTGTGTGGGCGGGGAGGGGTGTCAAGGGGAAGGGTGTGTATATGCATGTGTGTGTGTGGAAACTCTACACTGTAATGACATCATCTGTTGTTCTCTCTCTCTTTGTTAATCAGAATGATTTATGATACTGTTTGGGTGTCTATCTCAACCACATTTGAGGTTAATTAGGACTCTACTCTAAATTTTAATAACCCATCCATGTAGGTCAGTCTGTCCTTAAATAAGCTTTTGGCTTGTCACTTGGGTAAAGAAAATTCAAGGACACACAAGATACGGATATTTATTGAGTACCTTCAACTCCTGCCCCGCAGGATTGATCTTCATCTAAACACAGACCCAGCAATGTTACATTCTTTCCTAATAATTTAATGATTTATAAGACTGCGCGTTTTTAACAGATTTTATCATAAATCCCCCAAAATGTTCCCCAAACCTACATAAAAATCCTTATGAAAGTTAACCATGGTTTTGCTACAAATAAAACCAAAAGAAAACATGGTTACCACAAATTAAGCATGGTTTAACGATGGTTTTGTAGTAGCAAATGGCAATCCACACACCAAAAACATGGCAACTACACCTTTAGTATAATAAAACCATGGTTAATTTTTCAAACCAAAGGTCTAACCAATTTTTGGCAAGCATTTGTTGTGGGCATGTTTACAAACCACTTATTTGCTTAGTTAATGGAGTGTGTTGATGGGCCAGAGTATAATCTCATGCTAAATCTCTTAATCTTCTCAGCGGCCACGTCTGGGAGGACAAAACAAACAAAATGAACAAATCATCCCCAATCTGGTATTTCTGCCAAAGTCTGCATCCTCCATGCATTCGGAAACTCATTCATTTTCTTTATAGACATCACGTGTGAGACTGAGGTGTTCTTGTAGATATTTGTCTTGATTACTGTTCACTGATCAATGCAACGATAATTAGATTTCTGGAACTTTTCTCAGATACACTGTATGAGAACAATAAATCATAATGACATTAATAAAAAAGTCATGTTTGGGATGATGAATTTTGCAGTATATGAAAAAGTTATTGGCAGATGTTTCCTTACTTATGCAACTTTTCAGCGGAAACCTCCAAATGTGCTCAAAAGGCCAAGATAAAGTTCTGACTTTTTAACGCTTGTTTCAAAGAAACATCTCCCTTCATCCGATTTTTTGTTGTTTTTTTGGAAGGGGGTTCAGGGACTTTGTAGCTTGTGTGTTCATGAATAGACAGCAGGTTGGTAGGTCAAAGGGCAGAAGGTCAAAGACAGCTGGTGGCACAAAATAACAGCCAGTGAGTCAGCTAAGAGAGAGAGAGAGAGAGAGAGAGAGAGAGAGAGAGAGAGAGAGAGAGAGAGAGAGACTGAAAAATACTAAAACCAGAAACATACTTAAATCATATTTGGTGTTAGTATAGTGCAATGAAGCAAGTGTGTAGATATACCATATGGTTGAATAATGCTTTCCTGTCGATATTGAATGAGGTTTGTCATGAGCTAATTGTTTTATTCAAAGTCAGTACTGTAAAAAGATTTGCTGGTTTAACTTAAAAAAGTAAGTTTCCTGGTTGCCTTAATATTTTGAGTTAATTCAACTTAAAATATTAGTAAACTAAAAAATGAATTGTGTAAAACATTGTCCCAGCTACTATTTTTAAGTTGCATTCACTCAAAATGTTAAAGGGTCCATATTTCATGGCTAAAAGGCACATTACTTTGTGTATTTGGTGTATTACAATGTGTTCGCGTGGTTTATGGTAAAAACACATTATTTTCCACATATCGTACATTTTTGTAGCACCTCTAAGTCCTGCCCATCTGTAACAGGTCGTTTTGTACAAAGCTCATCGTTCTGAGAAAGCACGGTGTGAACCGATTGGCCAGCTATCTAGTGTGTTCTGGCCAAATACCTCAATTACGTAAACGTAAATGTGACGTTCCTTACCCTGTTTTGAAAGATGAGCTCCCAAAGCAACAGTGAAAGTGAGGAGATAATATATCATCTTTATTAACTTATCAATACGAGCCTGAATCCGACCCAGAAAATAAAGATGGCTAAGCTGATCGATTAACGTTACCAGCGCGATGTGATCAGAACGTAACAGATTGGTAAGGTAAGGATACTAAAACATAAAAACATTTCTGCATTTGTGATCATAGAAACAACACACAAGCGCTACTCTACGCTGCTCAAAATTAGCATTTGAATCGTCAGTAGGAAATTCATTTAATATGAAAACATCGGCTACTTACAGGATGTCAGAAGAACCAGAGTATAGTTGCAAATGTTGGAATTGCTCCACTTTTTAGATAAAGCCTTTGTGTACATCCAGCCTTGTAACTCCCCCGTGTTTAGAAAGTAGTCCTTCGTAAAACGTGCAGCACACAATCGAACATTTGAGCTGTACTGTTCTGAAACAGCAGATAAAAACCCAACCCCTGGTTTTTTAACTCTTTCCCCACCATTGACGAGTTATCTCGTCAATTAAGAGAAAACATGTTTTCTGACAAATTTTTATGGTTATCTATGATACCGCGTTATCCACTAGATTACCCAATTTATTAAAAAAAACTGAAGCAAAAAATTATTTAAAGAGTTTCGTTGCAAAACGATATAAATCCATTTGAACATTTTTGTCAAAACGTTAATTATTATGTTATCATGTTATTATTTTGTTTTATGGTGCTACTTAGCTGTATTTTTTAAGTTATAAAAGGTTTAAATCAAAACAAACCAACTGCAGTTAAATTGATATTAATTGGAATGCACAACCAAAAAAACGAGATTTCTGAAAAAAAAAGTTCTCTCATTTTGCAACGAAACTCTTCATTTATCAATTTTACACTTCTTGTATGTTTTGATAATCGTTCTGAGGGGCTGCCCACACGGAGACGCGAATCACTGTATACGTATACATTTTTTATCGTATTGGCGTTTCTTCCACACGGATCAGGCATTTTGGGAGACTGGAACCACTATTTTTTGAAACCGGGTCCTAAAGTGGATAAATCTGAAATCGACACCCTTGCGGTTTCGTGTGTACAGCCAATCCGTATATTTTGTGAAGCGAAAACGTCATCACATCACGTGTAGGCAGCATCACACGTAACAGCAACAACAATAATGGCGGACTACATGATTGTGTTCGTGCTACAGAAGCTACTAAGCCTACTAGCTTTATTACAGCAAAATCTATTGCTTCTATGCAATTGTGGTGAGCAAGCGATAATGGACAACACCATACGCCACATGCTCTTAGATCCACCACGGAAGACAACCAGGAGAAAGACAAAAAGAGGCTTTTGCTCTTGAAGTTGTTGCGTTTGCCATCACCACTTCTTGGTTCGTATACAGCGCGCAAGGTTATGCGCATGCTCAAAGTCTTCTTCTCCGCGTATAGTGTATATCTGTGGCAGACGTACAGCGCCCCATACTGGTCTGGCATATATACTAGACCGCTTTCAGTCGGTTTCAGTGGTTTCGTTTGTGCACAGATATTTCTTGAGACGACGCCGTGTTTACGGATTATTTTTTTTAGAACGAGGAAAAAAATTATTGGATAGGGAATGCACCGGCTTCGTGTGGACAAAGCCTGAATCTGAATTCCTTAAAAAATAAAAATATTTTTGAAGTTTAAGAGTCTTGTTTGTTTATTTTTTGTTTGTTTGAAAACAGAGGGTATGTTCTTTTTATTTGATATATTTGTATGTTTGCATATTTTTAGAAGAAAATTTTCCTGGAAGGCAGAAAATTTTCCTTTTGAAACTTTTGTAAAAATCACAAAAAATACTGGCTGGCAACTTTAAAAAAAAGCTAGCGGTAATGAGTTAATGTTTACTCAATGGAAAGGCTAAACAAAGTAGTTTGCCTTTCGCAACGAAACACACGGCGTCTACTCAGCATGGCGGAAACAACAATACATGATTGAAAGTTACCGCCTTTATCTTTGTGTATACATTAGGGCGGTGTTATGCAAATGTTCTTATCAGTATGACGTCTAACTGTATGGGCGTGTTTGAACGAGCCGTTTAAGGTAGGCGTGGATAAGGCTTCACTTTTAAAAAGAAAATCTCTTTGGATTTGAAACTAAAATTTTTGCAACTTTACAGATCTTTTATGTGCAAAGACATCTTTTAACACTCTAAAAACAAAGAAAAACATGAAATCGGGTCATATGATTCCTTTAAGGCAACCAGGTAACTTACTTTTTTAAGTTGAGCCAACAAAGTAGTGGGGTTACAAACTCCTTTCAGAGCCTTGCAATGATCACTCTCATCATTCATACCTGCAACAATTGAACTTTATTAATGTCTCTCCTAAATGTACATATTGGTTACATCTTTGCCATTGAACCACATTATTTGATTATATCACACAGAGCAGATTTAATGAAATAGATGTATACATTCTTTATATCTTCAGCAAGATTATGACTGTCTCCCTCAGCCAAGTTTCATTTTGATTTGCACTAAGCTCATATGTGAGGTACAGTAGCCCTTGCATGTGTCCGCACTTATAAAGACAATAGACATGTCTTCCTCTCTAAACAATGATCTCATTACCCCAAACCAACGGCATGTGGAAACCAACTGTCCACAAAGCACTGAGTTTGAGTCTTATTCTAACTAACACAAAATCTGATTATCAATTTCAGTCATTTTTTTTGTGGAAAAGTATACAAAAAGAGAGTAAGAGAGAGAGAGAGAGAGAGAGAGAGAGAGAGAGAGAGAGAAAGAGAGAGAGAGAGAAGAAAGAAAGAGAGCGTAAGGAATTAGGAGGGGGTCCCTTAACCATAACATGGAAAGAGTGAGGTTGACATGTTGCACAGTGCCAAGTCTTGATACAGCCTGTTTGTTTTCCAGTGTTTTGTTTCTATTTCACATTTTCTCTGTCTCACTGGATCCACTTAGTGTGCTCAGTTTCTGTACTGGCTCTCATTTAGTCTAGCTGGGGAGAATTCGAAATAGAATAACTTTGCTTAATCAGGTTATGAGATTGAAAACATCCTAGATTGCATCATGTGGTAAATTATAAGTGCCAGTCGAACGCGTGTTACATTCAGTAGACCCGCTAAAAATATCTCCACTCCACTCTTTCTTTCTCTCGTCTACAAGCGTACACACCCGCACATAGGTGAATCAGTGTCAGTCTGGTGCCAGTGTTGCAGGAAGAGGTCCAGGAGACATCCGGGCCTCAATCCAATGGTCACATCACACTTAATATACAAACAGACACACACTCAACCACTGCTGTCTCAATAGACAGTGTGCTCAGATGAGCACATACACAAAATAGTCTTTGTAATTGGGCGTTTAGTGTAAAACATATGTGAATAGAGCAGAGACTTTGTTCAGAATAGAATACTAGAGTATTGCCAACATACTATGATGCGCACTGCTTACTAGTGTTGTGGTCAAGAACAACTAAACTGAGACCAAGACCAGTGGCCGGTTGCATAAACATTTAAGACTAGTCTTAAAAGTTAGTCATGAATTTTTTTCTTCAAGACTGATCATAACTGTTTTAAGTATGTTACATAGAAAGGTAGATTGGTCTAATTTAAATCCAAATAATAAGACTGATTAGCCCTAACTAATTGCTAGTTAGTCAGAGTCAGACTCATTTTTAAGACGCAGTCTTAATGTCACAGCTATGTTTAAGCAACCGGCCACAGATTTTGTCAAGACTAAGACTTTGAGGGGTTGAAACTTAGTCAGGATCAAGTCAGGATTAGATTAGAACACTTTAAATGTACATAACCATAACCCTAAAAAGTCATAATAAAAGTTATTGCAGTTGTGATTTTTATGTGTAGGAATTTTTTTGTTTTAACAAACAAATACAAATACTAAGGAGCTGATATGAATTTGTTCAGAACAGTTTGTAAAACAAAGTTTGGGTTCCAGGGGGGGAGACCAGAGACACTTATGATTTTGTCTGAGCTATTAATGAAATAATAAAAAGAATTTATATTATATTTGTCTAATATTGATATTTTAATAGGTAGATTGAGAAAGTTGAGGCTAAAACTGTTTTAATAATTTAAACCATATTTAAAAATCACGAAGCCGCACTCTTGTGCTAATCTCAAAGTATTGCAGTACCCTTGTTTGCTGGTATATGTGCCCCCCAGGCAAAAATGTAAAAGTGAGCATATGGTTTATACCTATTTTCTTTGTCGAAATAAAGTTACTGCAATTCAGTGCCATCCTTGCAGTTGTGATATGGTCTTCAAATAAAATCTGAGTCCTTCTAGTCTGAGACAAAAGCCTGGTATACACTGTGCAATTTTAAAAAGACCTTTAGATTGTTGCTTGCCACACTGTGCAATCAAGATCTCAGTTTCCATCAATGTCACACTGAACGAGTTTAAAGACGATTAAAAATCGAACACATAGTTTTACGTCATCGGTTGGCGACGGCTGGGCGAACCCACGCTGAAGCAAGGCTGGCAAACCGAAATAACATCTAGCGTTCATTTAAATCATTACTTGTCTCGAGATTAAAAGAAGAATAAATGAAGGAGATGAGTACCAGGCATTTGTATATCCAGCGTTGTTGTCGCACTAATTGCAACATCGGGGTTCTATGCTTCTATTGGTTCTTGATCTGCCGGTTGGTCATAGGGACATGTCACACAGCAGGATTGTGTCTCAAAATTTCTGACACTGCCAGAATTTTGTCGGAGGATAATTTTGATCGCAACGGTCATTAATCAGCTCTCTGTGATCATGTCAAACTAGTGATCAAAGACAGCAGATTTTAGCCTAGGATTCCAGGAGACTTTTAGGATTTCAAAATTTGTCCCAGACAGCTAAATCGTGGCTGAAATCTCACAGTGTGCACCGGGCCTAAGACAAGACTGAGTCTAAATGTGGTCGAGATTGAGTGGAGACCAAGACCATCAAAAAAGGTCTTTAGACCAGTCTCAAGATCAAGACTGGTCTTTTCATTTTAGAAAAAGTAAGTGATACTAGCATAATACGTTGCACAAGCTCATTAGCGCATTTAATTAAATAAATGTTGTCCAGTTATTTTCTTCGAAATAAAAAGGTTTGAGTAATGATGTCTTCTGGCAGTTCAATCTAATTTTCAATTGCTTAGAAATCGTTACTGATATCACTTCCAGATTATTAGTCATGCTGGAAATGGAAAGTTGAGCACAGTGCATTATGGGAACCTCTGCTGTATACTTAACATGTTTGACAAATGAAGTGTGTCACTTGTGCGTACAAAAGAAAATCACATACTAAGCGCAATATAGTACTACAGAAAAATGATGAAGCATTGTAGTATGCTTTACAAATAATGCAAAGACGGAAAAAGAAAGAATCTTAAGAAATATTTTTGGTCTAGTTGATCAATCCATATTTGTGGTCACCCTCTTTTCTCAAAGGGAGCTTGAGAGAGACATAAGGAGAAACTGAGAGAAAGAGTAAGATGTTATAAGGACTGTTTTGGCACTTGTTGGCCTGTATTGTTTGGCATTTGGCTCACCTCTGCACCAGGCCAGACTTCATCACCATTCCTTGGTGAATCTTGCCAGCGGATTACAGCAGATAAACAGATTGGAAAAGCTCCCCCGTGCAACTCCCCGACCAGAGCTCACATTACAGAGCTGGATCTCTCAGCCAACCATCTCTCCTTCCTCCCTTCTCCACAAGTTTACACGGGCAACGCACACTCTCTCTCCCCTGAACAACTAAAGAGATTACCCAAGTACACTTATTCTCTGTTATTTTAACGGCTCTCTCATTCGGGCCCGATTCATCCAAATATTGCTGAAAGAAAGGATAACAAATAAAGTGGTATTGCTGTGTAAATTCTCTGCATGCCCGCATTTCTTTTAACGACTTCTAATAAAACAGTGCCTGCGAGTGGCTGTAAAAAGTGTTTTCTTCACACAGTTTGTTATGGTTTGGCCTTGCTGTGCTGAACATGAAAACATGCCGCATTCTGTTTAAATTAGTTTAACCCATTTGACTACTCAAATGTTTATTACTTAGTGTTTATGAATAATGTACACATAAAGGCTGTATTGATGGTATTATAATAATGTCACACTATATTTATGCATTTGGCAGATGGTTTTATCCAAAGTGACATACAGTGAATTACAAGCAATACATTTTATCAATAGGCCTACAGTATGTGTGCCCCGATGATCAAATCCACGACTTCTGCTATCGCAATGGGAACGCTACAGGAACGCTCAATTGGTAGAACATATGTTCATATACACGAACGCACACATATATAAACCATTTTGATAATAGGCTTCCTTTAATTTAGATCTATTTAAAGTGCCACACTCACTTCTTCCTTCTTTTCCTCTCCGTGTCTTTCTCTCTCATCCCTTCGTTCCTTCACGCCGCACAGTAAACCAACACCAGCCCTGTGAATCCAAACCATAGATGACATCACTTACCCCACCAGCCTCCCTCCATTTTCTCAAACAAAGCCCAGTCCAAACCCAGAACTATAATTACAGTTTTAATCTTTAGGCTGCCAGAGGCAGTATAGACCTTGGGTTTGGGATTCGGCCAGCCTCGCAAACATGCGCTCCCA